>NW_026068042.1:2019850-2046558 GCF_014885135.2 Alexandromys fortis | reverse complement strand
GTGGGGAAGAGACAAAAATCTTTAATAAATAAATATATAAATTAATAAAAAAAAAAAAACGAAAAGAGCAGGTACAAAACATGTTCATTTTCTTGAGGACAGAAATGAACCTTACCAGTTTGGCTGCTTTAAGTTTTACGAAATTGGCTATCTTCTTCCTGGGCCCAAGGGGGATCCCCATCTCCTTCAGGTCATCAACTGTACACATAAGCTTTAAAGAGAAGCAAAAGCATATGAATTAATCAGTCCAGAGACAGAGAAGCTGAAAATAGGGTACAAAGAATACTACAAGAATTAACTAACCAACCAAAAAGTCAGTCAACCTTCAAAATAGCTAGGGCTTTTTGCTTGAAATAGATTATTTTAAGCTTTAAAATGCTCAATCTCAGTTTACTGGTAGAGCACTTGTCTAATATGTGTGAAGTCTTGGCTTCAGTACCTAGTATTATTTTTTTTTTTAAAAAAAATGTTTTTTGTTGGCTTTTCAAGACAGGGTTTCTCTGTGTAGCCCTGGCTATCCTAAAACCAGGCTGGCCTTGAACTCACAGAGATCCATCTATTTCTGCCTCCCAAGTGTTGGGATTAAAGGCATACACCAACACCACCTGGCTTAAAAAATTTTTTTAATTAGCCTCTCTATTAAAAATTCTTTTATTTTTGATAGAAAATATAGTATGTCATGCAAAACTCTGAAGTTATACTGCTAACATAATGAAGCTCTCCCCTCAGCCCTCTCCTGTCCATCCTGGTCCCAAGCATCCAGTTCCTTCAGTGGTAACTGTAGCACTCTGCCTCTTTAGAAATCTCACGTGCACACAACAGCAATATGCTCTTCAGTGTGTGTCAACCTCGAGCTTTCATCCAAGCACCTGACAGGTCAAGATGGATGACAGTATCTGTACTCAAGCGCAGCGAGTCCTGCTGCAGGGCTGCACAAATGACGCCACTACACCCTGTCCGTGTGCACTGTGGCTGTTAAGGTCCACGCTACTGAAAACTTCAGTGAGCATCCTGCAGGTATTCCCAGAGGTTTCTTTACAGAAAACATTTCTACCAGTAAAACCGGCAGGGCAAAGGGCACACAACTTATTTTTGAAGACACGAGAAATCTCTGCAGAGACTGTGCCCATTTACACTCTCAGTAACCAGAGCCACAGTGCCAGCTCCCCCTCCTCCTGCCACATAGACTGTTACCAAATGGGTTAAAACCAGTATCGCCTTACTCTTAGAGAACATTCTGTACTTGTTCTCCCAAGGAACAAGGTCACCTGTTCTTTCCTATAAATCATGCTCCTGTTTCCAATGCCTCATTTGCCTGCTGCTTCCTTATATACACAGAGTTCTGTATAAACTCTGGCCATAAAAGCCGCCTGTGTGGCTGTCCCGGTGCTTTTCCAATCCATCTCTGCCCAGTAGGTATTGTCATGCTGTTTACTACTTTAAAATTCTTTTCCAGATATGATTTCTAGGTTTTGTCTCATGCACACCTTTAAGCCCAGCACCCAGGAGGCAGAAGCAGGCAGATCTCTGAGTTCAAGGCCAGTCTGGTCTACAGAGCAATTTCCAGGACAGCCAGAGTTGTTATACAGAGAAACCTTGCCTCAAAATAAATAAATAAATAAATAAATAAATAAATAAATAAATAAATAAATAATAAAAAAGCTTCACACATTTAATTTCTTTTCCCTCAAATTCTAAAAAGGTTGTATTTAGAGCCAGGCCACAGTGGCACATGCTTTTAATTTCAGCACTCAGGAGACAGAGGCAGTCAGATCCCTGTGAGTTTGAGGCCAGCCTGGTCTACAAAATGAGTTACACACAGAGCTACAAAGAGAAACCCTGACTTGAAAAACAAAAACAAAACAAACAAAAAAACCTGCTGTGTTTATTTTATGTGTACACATGTGTTCCTTCGGTGTATATGTGTGCAGTATGTGTGGGCTGGTGCCACACGGCCAGAAGAAGGCACTGGATCCTGAAAAGGAGTTACAGACTGTTGTGAGCCACATTGTGGGTGCTGGAAACCAAAACTCAGTCCTCTGCAAGAGCAGCAAGTGTTCTTAACCTCTGAGCCATCTCTCTCTCTCCAGCCCCCTTTTTCTGTTTTTTAAACATTAACTTTCTGGCTTATGTGGAATAAATTCTGATGTAAGAGTCCCTAACAAAATGAACCAGGTTATTAGCAGTACCAAAGATTCCATATCCATCTTTTCCTTCTCAAAAGTGCTAATGTAATCAAAAAGGCTGAGTGCTTCCAGGGTTCCATGCAAAGTCAGGGGTTCTTCATTTTCAACATCAAGTCCACAGGATTCATCTGACATCAGCTTTGGCTCTTCGGGTACCTTAAAAAAAGAGGAAAATATTACAAAGCTCAGAAAAAACTCGTATAAAACGTCTCGTGATCTACAGAAATCTAAAAGGGCTTTGCTCTACAAATCAACTAAACTTTAGCACGTTGCCATCTTCACCTGGATTTTAAGGAATATTTGTTCAGTAAATCACTCATGCGTCCACTTTCTGTAATAATTTACTTTAAAACTGGGTGGTGGTGGCACACACCTTTGATCCCAGCACTCAGGAGGCAGAGGCAGGCAGGTCTGTAAGTTCAAGACCAGACTGGTCTACAAAAGAGAGCTCCACACCTTCTCCAGTTGTTTTCCCCACCTTATTAGACCATGTCTGTGGCCCATTTTCCAAGTTTGGTAGAGAAATGTTAAGTGCTAGGAAACTGATATTCTTGCAAGCAAGCATTGTACCGGCCTTCAAATTCACATGCATGGACATTAGTCTCAACAAACTTTGGTTTTGTGAGAGAGAGAGAGACAGAGAGAGAGAGACAGAGAGAGACAGACAGAGAGAGAGAGAGAGAGAGAGAGAGAGAGAGAGAGAGAGAGAGAGAGAGCGAGAGAGAGAGCTCCAAGACAGCTCCAAGACAGTTAAGGATGTTACACAGAGAAGCCCTGTCTTGAAAAATCAAACAAATAAATAATAGTTTAGCTTTTACAATTCTAAGTCTTCACATTTACTTTATAATCCATAAGGAAAAAGAACAAGAAACTCCTATTTTTAGAGATGGTGTC
This sequence comes from Alexandromys fortis, assembly GCF_014885135.2. Lineage (NCBI taxonomy): Eukaryota > Metazoa > Chordata > Mammalia > Rodentia > Cricetidae > Alexandromys > Alexandromys fortis. Next base: position 2,043,478 of record NW_026068042.1, on the reverse strand, counting down.
TCACTGTGTTGCCCAAGCTGGCTTTGAACTCATCATCCTCACATCTCAGCCTCCAAAACAGTCGGGTGTAGGGGCATTTCAATTGTATTTTAATCAATAAAGCTCACCTGAAGATCTGAGAGTAAAACAGCACCACTGGTCAGCCTTACAGACCAGGTAATGGTAACACACACCTTTAATACCAGTAGATACACTAGTCTGCCATAGAAACCGGGCAGTGCATGCCTTCAATTATGGTGTACATGCCTTTAATTCCAGCCCTAGAGAGGATTATAAAACGGAAGGAAACAGCTCTCAAACACAATCTCATTCTGAGATTCCTGGAGGCAGGATCACCATTTTGGACTGGTAAGAGCCAGTGGCTGGCTGCTTTGCTTTTCGGATCTTTAGGTTGAACCCTAATTTCTCTCTCTGATTTTTTATTAACCGTGCTTCAGTCAGGATTACAGGTGTGTGACACAACTTTTCTACTGTACTTCTGAGCCTCAATGTTTGACAATTAAAAACAATTAGAGGAAACAGTACAGGTTTTGGAGAACAGCTCAGGTCTAGCTCTAAATCTCAACGTCAACAGGGTAACAATAAACTCACCTGCTTTTCCTGAAAATCTGGCTGTTTCATAACTCCATTAGAAACAGTCATGGACCCCGGAGACTTAGAGACACTCATATCTTTTTGATTAGACAAGATGTCAAACAATATCAGAGAACCTAAGGAAAAGATATATTATGCTTTACAACAAAGTTAACTACCCCACGTACTTTTCAACACTAAATAAATCCTCCTGCTTTTATTTTTCAGTCTCTAGCAGAAGTCATACAAAGATGAGCAGCTGATTAAAATCTAATAATCAGAACCAGCATGATAGCTCAGCCAGTCAAAGTATTTGTCGTGCAAGCTTAGCAACCTGAATTTGATCTCCAGAGGCCATTTGTATCGGTTCTTAGATTTCTATCAACTTGCCAGGAGCTAGAGTCATCAGAAAACAGGAAACCTCAACCGAGAAAACACCCTATCTGACTGGCATTGATTCAAGTAGAAAGACCCATCCTGCTCTGGGTGGTGCCATCTCTGGGCAGGTGATCCAGGAGGAGCAAGCGAATAAGCAGCATCACTCCACGGTCTCTGCTTCAGTTCCTGCTTCCAGGTTCTTGTGGGCTCAGGAAGCCTTGCCTGACTTCCTGTCATGATCAACTACAACTGTAAGATAAAATAAAATCTCCCCTCCCTGCCAAGTTGCTTTCGATCATGGTGTTTATCAAAGCAACAGAAAACAAACTAAGGCACAATGTAAAGGTGGAAGAGAAATGACCCTACAAAGTTGTTCTCTGATCTCCACACAGGTGCTGTGGTACACATAAGTATATATACCCATGCATGTATGACTCATATATGCCCTAAGTTTGGCAGCCAGAAAGTCACAGAGCAACTTCTCAACAAATCAACAATCAAGTCTGAAATTACATGGACAGCTTTACCTACACATTTTTTCCTAAAGTTCTAATAATATTCCTGTTGCATCTAAGAACAAAACAACACAGTCTAACAGCTAGAGAGATGGCTCCGTGGTTGAGTGCATCCTGTTCTTCCAGAGGATCTAAACTTGGTTCCGAGCACCCACATCCAGCAGGTTATACAAGCATCTTTACCTCCAGCTCCAGGGATGAGACACCCTCTTCTGACAGCCAAGGTCACCCACATAAACATGGCATACATTCAACAGACTCACACACACACAGATAAATAAAAGAGAACCTGGAAACAACAACAACGAAAATGCACGGCCTTCCTCCACTGCTGGAGAACATGAAGAACAAAGGCAATCTAAACACGGAACATCCAGTTTTACTCACAAACTCAAGCTCCCGATTTTTGCAGGCAGAGAACACAGAGCAATGACCAGCAAACCAAGAGGCACATCTGAAATTATGTGGCAGCTTTACCTAAACTGTGACCAGCAACAGACACCTTTCCTTTGAAGTTTGGGTTCCGACTCAAAAAGAGAGAGTGTAACCGGTTTATCTCCACTCCCACTTTCTGCACAATGGACTGACAGTAGGTAGGGCTGTTGTAAAACAAAACATCTAGCAGGGTGTCATTAGTGAAGTGCCGAAACCGACCAATACTTGGCAAAGTGATTTTCTTGATATTCCTGTCGTAAAAGAAAAAACAAAGTTACTGTCAGTATTTACCTTCGACCTCTGGATTTTTAACAGTTTAGCTCTTTATTTCTAATAGAGAAAAACCAGTATAAAGGAGAGATTACACATTAATTAGTACAATGAACTTGTAACTGTCACAGACCAACTTTGACACAGAAAAGCCTTACTGCCCACTTTCTTTTGACTAACTAAAATCTGGATGCCTGACAAAAACTGTGGCTGCCAGAGACAAGAGGCTGTCACTGTGAGAATATGGAAGGAGTTACCTGAAACAAAAACTCTCAGCATTCACTGAGAAAGCAAGCACCTCACAGCACAGTCCAGTGTGGCCAGAACACTGTCCACAGGGTTAGCTTTGTTAAAGCATGAGCCCCAACACATCACAGCGGCCACTAATCGGAACCATTTTACTAGCCACATGCGGCAGCATAAACATTCCCTGTACCTGCGGCTCTGCAATGGGCATTGGAAACTGAGTGGGGAGCTTCTGTCACAGCGCCGGGTGGATGCTGCTCACCATAGGGCACCAGGGATGTTAAATGGTTCCCCACCAAGAGACTAACAATCTAAATCCCAAACGGGTGGGGTTTTTGCCCCATGGGGGACATCACCTGGTAAAGGAGACCCTTGTGGTTGTTAACTAGACAAGGATGCTGCTGAGCATTCATGACAGGCCTCACCCGACCATAGCAGGTCAGATGGTGTTTTAAAGCCAGCCACAGGGCCAGGTGTGTTCACCATGCCTGGCACTCTGAGTCCATTTTCCAGCACCAAAAATAAACTCCAACTGTCTAAACTTTCCTAGATCCCCTTAGATATCTACAATGAGAACAAACCCACGAGAGACACAGGGAACAGGCAGATATTTATAGCACACCCAGCACTTCATCACGTCGGAGCAAGACGTCATTCACATAAAGGCCTTATTTGCTCAAGGTAGAATAAGCCAGTTTGCATTACAGTTTAAATTTGCCTCTAATTTTAGCTACTCTGAAAAATACAGCATCAAACCCTGCAAACCTGTCAACGCCCGTGGCATGCCCACCCAGGGCGCTATGCCAGTGAACCGGAAGGAACTCCACTCTGCTGACTTTCCCTTCCTCAAGAGATTTCTTGAAGTGTGTCTGCAGCAACTTGAGAGAAACCACCCTAAAGTCATCCACTAAAAAAAAAGAAAAAAGAAAAAGAAAAAATATTATTTTAGCTTGGTAGCTAATAAACTGAAATGTGCTGCCATTTTAATAACATAAAGATATATACTTTTTAAAATGATGACAAAATAGTAAGTGAACAAACGCCCAACTGCTAGAAAGTTCTTTTAATTTTCGATATTTTTGAGGCCTAATGGCCAGAAGATTGGAATCCTATCCCTCCTCAGCATCAGGTTCCAGAACCAACTGTGGCAGTAGAGCACCTACCTCAGCCAAGGCTTTTCCTCACCTATGCTGGAGGTAACAGTGGCACACCCACACCCAGAGGTGCAGGTGTGAGGCACACACATGCAACACCAAGTAGCCAGTAAACGCAGACTATTACTGCAGACCTGTCTTCACATTCCCAGCCCAACTGAGAAGGCTGCTCGTTTGCATGTCCTAAACAGTTTCTCAGGACTCCCTAGGTGTCAGCTCGCGGCACAGGAGCTCCATGCTGCAGCTAGTGCTCAGGCAGGAAGGCTGTCCACCAAAACGGTGAGATTATTCTCACAGTCCTTTATGATTCTTCAGAATCTAGGATTGTATGCCATAAGAGCAGATCAAACACAAACTCATACTTCCTATTGACCACAGAAGTCTCCTCAGCCATGAGTACACAGCTAGGAGCATCATAAAAATGTATGCTAAAGAGCCCTTCTATCAGCACTCAGTTTCTCCTAGGAAATGAAACGTGACTTGCACTTACCACACTCAATAATGCTTCTAAAGCGCAAGTCACACACGGGTCCAATGCCATGCACCATGAACACCAAATGGTCAACTTGAGGCATTTCCCCTAGTAAAAATAAACAAATAATAAAAATCATCTCATACAGACACAGACACACACACATACACAAAAAACTGAGAATTGGTGTTGTTAGTTAAACTGCTAAATTCTTGATACCACTTTTATCATAAGCTAGCCAAAGATTTTGGGGACAGAGGCAGGTAGATCTCTGTTGAGTTTGAGGGCAGTATGGTCTACAGAGAGAGTTTCAGAACAGCCAGGACTACACGAAGAAATCCTGTCTCGAAAAACAAAAACAAAACAAACAAACAAAAACAAAAAAAACCTAGGCAAAGAAATCCATTACCCTTCCATGAAAATATTCGTTATTGGCCTGTGTCAAATTAGAACAACACGTCTACCTGGGGAAATATGGCAAACTAAATAGAGAGGTCAAGGAAACAGCTGTTCTTCACAAGCCTATGGGCCCACCATAATGTGCCATCTTTTCAGAATCCCACAGGAATGGGATGAAGGTGTGGCTTAGGAACATAAAGTGTGCACATGAACATGGCCCTGAGCTCAGTCAAACAAAACCAAAAAATCTTTGCTGGTCTGGCAGCGCACACCTTTAATCCCAGCACTCGGGAGGCAGAGGCAGGTAGAGCTCTGAATTCCAGGACTACACAGTAAGACCTTGTCTCAAAACAAAAAGATAGAAATGTAGGGCTGATAGCTTGGTGGTTCAAAGTGCTTGCCGTTCCTGCAGAGGACCCAAGTTTGGTTCCCAACACCCACATGGTGGCTCACAACCAATCCTAACTCCCCGGAGGAGCCAGTCCTTCTTCTGACCTCTGTTGGCACCAGGCACACACAGGGTACATGAACATATATGCAGGCAAAACACTCATACTTGTAAAAATAAATAAATCTAAAATTAAACAAGGAACAATAAGAAAAAAGACAGACGTACGGCCAACATATATGTCTGGATTCTGAGCACTCTGGCAGTAATTCTAGCAATGGCCTCTTTCCTTCATGGTGAATGGTGACATTAGCAGAGCACCCCAAACAGATCTTTCTCCTCAAGCAAACCAGACATACCATCAGGAATTTCATCAAGACTGTCATCAATCCCACGCTTTACAACTCTGGGCCTCGTCTGTCCATCCTGTGTTGTCCCCCACTCATCTGGCACTGAAGAAGGCTGGAACTGGACAATAACCTTCAAGACACAAGATTATGACAAGGCTCATTAGCAAAATTATTTCCCACAATAAGTTAAGTAATACTGGGGGGTGGGGGGGCGCGGGTGTTGTTTCATTGGTTCTCAAGATGGGGTCTACACATCCCTTGACTGGCCTGGAACTTGTTACCTAGACAAAGTTAGACCAGAACTTGCAGCCATCCTCCTGCCTCTGTCTCCATGTGCTAGGGCTGTAGGCATGTACCACTAAGCCTGCTTCAAACTAATGTTTAATAATCCTGTGCTTCACAGTACAGCGGGTTATAAATGAAGTAGAACTGTTCCCCAAGCAAATTCTGTAAAGGTCCAGCCACCATTAACTATCAAAACTAAACATATAATTACTTTCAATACTTATGCTGGAATACATATTGATTTTTTTCCCCTGAGTTTCTCAGCACCACAAGAATGGGAAGGGGTTAAAAATGTGTGAATGCGTATGTATGCACATGCACATTGATGTAAGATTTAATAGAATGGACAGCACCGCTGGATGGGGGTAGGGATCTGGATAAGGGGGTGGGGATGGAACAGGAGGAATCACGTGTAGAGAGGAAGGAGGAGAGAGCACTGGGAGAGACAACTGGAATCTGAGGGCATCTCTGGGGTAAGCTAGAAACCTAGTGCAATTGATACTCCCAAGAATCTATGGAGGTGATCCTAGCTAAGACTCATACTAATAGGGGATATGGAGCCTGAACCGGCCAGGCAAGACTTCCAGTCACAAAACCTTCGATCTATAATTTGTCCTGCCTACAAGATATGCAGGGGGTAAAGGTGGCACAGAAATTAAAAGAGTGATCAACCAATGACTGGCCCAGCTTGAGACCCATACCATGAGAAGGAGCTAACCCCTGAGAGCCAGGACCCAGAGGCAGAAGAGGGAACAATCCAGAGACATAGAATAGAAACAAACATGACCGGCAAAAAAAAATAAAAAGTCAATGATTTTTTTCCTAGTGAAAGGAAATGATTCCTAATGAATGATATTCTACTATATTCCTGATGATATTCTACTATATTCCTGATGATATTCTACTATATTCCTAATGATATTCTACTGTATTTAGAGAATGATGCCTGGCCCAACTGTTATCAAAGAGGCTTCATAGAGCACCTGCTGGAAACAGATGCAGAGACCCCAGCCAAAGCTTAGGTATAGCTTGATGAATCCTGTGGTAGAGGGGGAAGAATGACTATGGGAGCCAATGGAGTCTAGGACACAAGAAAACCCACAGCATCAACTAACCTGGGCTCACAGGAACTCAGACTGAACCGACAACCAGGGAGCCCACATGGGACGAACCTAGGCCCGCTGGATATATGCTACAGTTGTATAGCTTGATCTTCTTGTGGGACTGCTAACAGAGGGAGCAGAGACTATCTCTGACTCTGTTGCCTGCTTTTGAGACCCTTTCCCCTTACTGGACTACCTCGCCCAGCCTTAAGAGAAGAGGAGGTGGGCTGGAGAGATGGCTCAGAGGTTAAGAGCATTGACTGTTCTTCCAGAGGACCTGAGTTCAATTCCCAGCAACCACATGGTGGCTCACAACCATCTGTAATGAGATCTGGTGTCCTCTTCTGGCCTGCAGANGAGAGAGAGAGAGAGAGAGAGAGAGAGAGAGAGAGAGAGAGAGAGAGAGAGAGAGAGAGAGAGAGAGAGAGAGAGAGAGAGAGAGAGAGCGAGAGAGAGAGAGCTCCAAGACAGCTCCAAGACAGTTAAGGATGTTACACAGAGAAGCCCTGTCTTGAAAAATCAAACAAATAAATAATAGTTTAGCTTTTACAATTCTAAGTCTTCACATTTACTTTATAATCCATAAGGAAAAAGAACAAGAAACTCCTATTTTTAGAGATGGTGTCTCACTGTGTTGCCCAAGCTGGCTTTGAACTCATCATCCTCACATCTCAGCCTCCAAAACAGTCGGGTGTAGGGGCATTTCAATTGTATTTTAATCAATAAAGCTCACCTGAAGATCTGAGAGTAAAACAGCACCACTGGTCAGCCTTACAGACCAGGTAATGGTAACACACACCTTTAATACCAGTAGATACACTAGTCTGCCATAGAAACCGGGCAGTGCATGCCTTCAATTATGGTGTACATGCCTTTAATTCCAGCCCTAGAGAGGATTATAAAACGGAAGGAAACAGCTCTCAAACACAATCTCATTCTGAGATTCCTGGAGGCAGGATCACCATTTTGGACTGGTAAGAGCCAGTGGCTGGCTGCTTTGCTTTTCGGATCTTTAGGTTGAACCCTAATTTCTCTCTCTGATTTTTTATTAACCGTGCTTCAGTCAGGATTACAGGTGTGTGACACAACTTTTCTACTGTACTTCTGAGCCTCAATGTTTGACAATTAAAAACAATTAGAGGAAACAGTACAGGTTTTGGAGAACAGCTCAGGTCTAGCTCTAAATCTCAACGTCAACAGGGTAACAATAAACTCACCTGCTTTTCCTGAAAATCTGGCTGTTTCATAACTCCATTAGAAACAGTCATGGACCCCGGAGACTTAGAGACACTCATATCTTTTTGATTAGACAAGATGTCAAACAATATCAGAGAACCTAAGGAAAAGATATATTATGCTTTACAACAAAGTTAACTACCCCACGTACTTTTCAACACTAAATAAATCCTCCTGCTTTTATTTTTCAGTCTCTAGCAGAAGTCATACAAAGATGAGCAGCTGATTAAAATCTAATAATCAGAACCAGCATGATAGCTCAGCCAGTCAAAGTATTTGTCGTGCAAGCTTAGCAACCTGAATTTGATCTCCAGAGGCCATTTGTATCGGTTCTTAGATTTCTATCAACTTGCCAGGAGCTAGAGTCATCAGAAAACAGGAAACCTCAACCGAGAAAACACCCTATCTGACTGGCATTGATTCAAGTAGAAAGACCCATCCTGCTCTGGGTGGTGCCATCTCTGGGCAGGTGATCCAGGAGGAGCAAGCGAATAAGCAGCATCACTCCACGGTCTCTGCTTCAGTTCCTGCTTCCAGGTTCTTGTGGGCTCAGGAAGCCTTGCCTGACTTCCTGTCATGATCAACTACAACTGTAAGATAAAATAAAATCTCCCCTCCCTGCCAAGTTGCTTTCGATCATGGTGTTTATCAAAGCAACAGAAAACAAACTAAGGCACAATGTAAAGGTGGAAGAGAAATGACCCTACAAAGTTGTTCTCTGATCTCCACACAGGTGCTGTGGTACACATAAGTATATATACCCATGCATGTATGACTCATATATGCCCTAAGTTTGGCAGCCAGAAAGTCACAGAGCAACTTCTCAACAAATCAACAATCAAGTCTGAAATTACATGGACAGCTTTACCTACACATTTTTTCCTAAAGTTCTAATAATATTCCTGTTGCATCTAAGAACAAAACAACACAGTCTAACAGCTAGAGAGATGGCTCCGTGGTTGAGTGCATCCTGTTCTTCCAGAGGATCTAAACTTGGTTCCGAGCACCCACATCCAGCAGGTTATACAAGCATCTTTACCTCCAGCTCCAGGGATGAGACACCCTCTTCTGACAGCCAAGGTCACCCACATAAACATGGCATACATTCAACAGACTCACACACACACAGATAAATAAAAGAGAACCTGGAAACAACAACAACGAAAATGCACGGCCTTCCTCCACTGCTGGAGAACATGAAGAACAAAGGCAATCTAAACACGGAACATCCAGTTTTACTCACAAACTCAAGCTCCCGATTTTTGCAGGCAGAGAACACAGAGCAATGACCAGCAAACCAAGAGGCACATCTGAAATTATGTGGCAGCTTTACCTAAACTGTGACCAGCAACAGACACCTTTCCTTTGAAGTTTGGGTTCCGACTCAAAAAGAGAGAGTGTAACCGGTTTATCTCCACTCCCACTTTCTGCACAATGGACTGACAGTAGGTAGGGCTGTTGTAAAACAAAACATCTAGCAGGGTGTCATTAGTGAAGTGCCGAAACCGACCAATACTTGGCAAAGTGATTTTCTTGATATTCCTGTCGTAAAAGAAAAAACAAAGTTACTGTCAGTATTTACCTTCGACCTCTGGATTTTTAACAGTTTAGCTCTTTATTTCTAATAGAGAAAAACCAGTATAAAGGAGAGATTACACATTAATTAGTACAATGAACTTGTAACTGTCACAGACCAACTTTGACACAGAAAAGCCTTACTGCCCACTTTCTTTTGACTAACTAAAATCTGGATGCCTGACAAAAACTGTGGCTGCCAGAGACAAGAGGCTGTCACTGTGAGAATATGGAAGGAGTTACCTGAAACAAAAACTCTCAGCATTCACTGAGAAAGCAAGCACCTCACAGCACAGTCCAGTGTGGCCAGAACACTGTCCACAGGGTTAGCTTTGTTAAAGCATGAGCCCCAACACATCACAGCGGCCACTAATCGGAACCATTTTACTAGCCACATGCGGCAGCATAAACATTCCCTGTACCTGCGGCTCTGCAATGGGCATTGGAAACTGAGTGGGGAGCTTCTGTCACAGCGCCGGGTGGATGCTGCTCACCATAGGGCACCAGGGATGTTAAATGGTTCCCCACCAAGAGACTAACAATCTAAATCCCAAACGGGTGGGGTTTTTGCCCCATGGGGGACATCACCTGGTAAAGGAGACCCTTGTGGTTGTTAACTAGACAAGGATGCTGCTGAGCATTCATGACAGGCCTCACCCGACCATAGCAGGTCAGATGGTGTTTTAAAGCCAGCCACAGGGCCAGGTGTGTTCACCATGCCTGGCACTCTGAGTCCATTTTCCAGCACCAAAAATAAACTCCAACTGTCTAAACTTTCCTAGATCCCCTTAGATATCTACAATGAGAACAAACCCACGAGAGACACAGGGAACAGGCAGATATTTATAGCACACCCAGCACTTCATCACGTCGGAGCAAGACGTCATTCACATAAAGGCCTTATTTGCTCAAGGTAGAATAAGCCAGTTTGCATTACAGTTTAAATTTGCCTCTAATTTTAGCTACTCTGAAAAATACAGCATCAAACCCTGCAAACCTGTCAACGCCCGTGGCATGCCCACCCAGGGCGCTATGCCAGTGAACCGGAAGGAACTCCACTCTGCTGACTTTCCCTTCCTCAAGAGATTTCTTGAAGTGTGTCTGCAGCAACTTGAGAGAAACCACCCTAAAGTCATCCACTAAAAAAAAAGAAAAAAGAAAAAGAAAAAATATTATTTTAGCTTGGTAGCTAATAAACTGAAATGTGCTGCCATTTTAATAACATAAAGATATATACTTTTTAAAATGATGACAAAATAGTAAGTGAACAAACGCCCAACTGCTAGAAAGTTCTTTTAATTTTCGATATTTTTGAGGCCTAATGGCCAGAAGATTGGAATCCTATCCCTCCTCAGCATCAGGTTCCAGAACCAACTGTGGCAGTAGAGCACCTACCTCAGCCAAGGCTTTTCCTCACCTATGCTGGAGGTAACAGTGGCACACCCACACCCAGAGGTGCAGGTGTGAGGCACACACATGCAACACCAAGTAGCCAGTAAACGCAGACTATTACTGCAGACCTGTCTTCACATTCCCAGCCCAACTGAGAAGGCTGCTCGTTTGCATGTCCTAAACAGTTTCTCAGGACTCCCTAGGTGTCAGCTCGCGGCACAGGAGCTCCATGCTGCAGCTAGTGCTCAGGCAGGAAGGCTGTCCACCAAAACGGTGAGATTATTCTCACAGTCCTTTATGATTCTTCAGAATCTAGGATTGTATGCCATAAGAGCAGATCAAACACAAACTCATACTTCCTATTGACCACAGAAGTCTCCTCAGCCATGAGTACACAGCTAGGAGCATCATAAAAATGTATGCTAAAGAGCCCTTCTATCAGCACTCAGTTTCTCCTAGGAAATGAAACGTGACTTGCACTTACCACACTCAATAATGCTTCTAAAGCGCAAGTCACACACGGGTCCAATGCCATGCACCATGAACACCAAATGGTCAACTTGAGGCATTTCCCCTAGTAAAAATAAACAAATAATAAAAATCATCTCATACAGACACAGACACACACACATACACAAAAAACTGAGAATTGGTGTTGTTAGTTAAACTGCTAAATTCTTGATACCACTTTTATCATAAGCTAGCCAAAGATTTTGGGGACAGAGGCAGGTAGATCTCTGTTGAGTTTGAGGGCAGTATGGTCTACAGAGAGAGTTTCAGAACAGCCAGGACTACACGAAGAAATCCTGTCTCGAAAAACAAAAACAAAACAAACAAACAAAAACAAAAAAAACCTAGGCAAAGAAATCCATTACCCTTCCATGAAAATATTCGTTATTGGCCTGTGTCAAATTAGAACAACACGTCTACCTGGGGAAATATGGCAAACTAAATAGAGAGGTCAAGGAAACAGCTGTTCTTCACAAGCCTATGGGCCCACCATAATGTGCCATCTTTTCAGAATCCCACAGGAATGGGATGAAGGTGTGGCTTAGGAACATAAAGTGTGCACATGAACATGGCCCTGAGCTCAGTCAAACAAAACCAAAAAATCTTTGCTGGTCTGGCAGCGCACACCTTTAATCCCAGCACTCGGGAGGCAGAGGCAGGTAGAGCTCTGAATTCCAGGACTACACAGTAAGACCTTGTCTCAAAACAAAAAGATAGAAATGTAGGGCTGATAGCTTGGTGGTTCAAAGTGCTTGCCGTTCCTGCAGAGGACCCAAGTTTGGTTCCCAACACCCACATGGTGGCTCACAACCAATCCTAACTCCCCGGAGGAGCCAGTCCTTCTTCTGACCTCTGTTGGCACCAGGCACACACAGGGTACATGAACATATATGCAGGCAAAACACTCATACTTGTAAAAATAAATAAATCTAAAATTAAACAAGGAACAATAAGAAAAAAGACAGACGTACGGCCAACATATATGTCTGGATTCTGAGCACTCTGGCAGTAATTCTAGCAATGGCCTCTTTCCTTCATGGTGAATGGTGACATTAGCAGAGCACCCCAAACAGATCTTTCTCCTCAAGCAAACCAGACATACCATCAGGAATTTCATCAAGACTGTCATCAATCCCACGCTTTACAACTCTGGGCCTCGTCTGTCCATCCTGTGTTGTCCCCCACTCATCTGGCACTGAAGAAGGCTGGAACTGGACAATAACCTTCAAGACACAAGATTATGACAAGGCTCATTAGCAAAATTATTTCCCACAATAAGTTAAGTAATACTGGGGGGTGGGGGGGCGCGGGTGTTGTTTCATTGGTTCTCAAGATGGGGTCTACACATCCCTTGACTGGCCTGGAACTTGTTACCTAGACAAAGTTAGACCAGAACTTGCAGCCATCCTCCTGCCTCTGTCTCCATGTGCTAGGGCTGTAGGCATGTACCACTAAGCCTGCTTCAAACTAATGTTTAATAATCCTGTGCTTCACAGTACAGCGGGTTATAAATGAAGTAGAACTGTTCCCCAAGCAAATTCTGTAAAGGTCCAGCCACCATTAACTATCAAAACTAAACATATAATTACTTTCAATACTTATGCTGGAATACATATTGATTTTTTTCCCCTGAGTTTCTCAGCACCACAAGAATGGGAAGGGGTTAAAAATGTGTGAATGCGTATGTATGCACATGCACATTGATGTAAGATTTAATAGAATGGACAGCACCGCTGGATGGGGGTAGGGATCTGGATAAGGGGGTGGGGATGGAACAGGAGGAATCACGTGTAGAGAGGAAGGAGGAGAGAGCACTGGGAGAGACAACTGGAATCTGAGGGCATCTCTGGGGTAAGCTAGAAACCTAGTGCAATTGATACTCCCAAGAATCTATGGAGGTGATCCTAGCTAAGACTCATACTAATAGGGGATATGGAGCCTGAACCGGCCAGGCAAGACTTCCAGTCACAAAACCTTCGATCTATAATTTGTCCTGCCTACAAGATATGCAGGGGGTAAAGGTGGCACAGAAATTAAAAGAGTGATCAACCAATGACTGGCCCAGCTTGAGACCCATACCATGAGAAGGAGCTAACCCCTGAGAGCCAGGACCCAGAGGCAGAAGAGGGAACAATCCAGAGACATAGAATAGAAACAAACATGACCGGCAAAAAAAAATAAAAAGTCAATGATTTTTTTCCTAGTGAAAGGAAATGATTCCTAATGAATGATATTCTACTATATTCCTGATGATATTCTACTATATTCCTGATGATATTCTACTATATTCCTAATGATATTCTACTGTATTTAGAGAATGATGCCTGGCCCAACTGTTATCAAAGAGGCTTCATAGAGCACCTGCTGGAAACAGATGCAGAGACCCCAGCCAAAGCTTAGGTATAGCTTGATGAATCCTGTGGTAGAGGGGGAAGAATGACTATGGGAGCCAATGGAGTCTAGGACACAAGAAAACCCACAGCATCAACTAACCTGGGCTCACAGGAACTCAGACTGAACCGACAACCAGGGAGCCCACATGGGACGAACCTAGGCCCGCTGGATATATGCTACAGTTGTATAGCTTGATCTTCTTGTGGGACTGCTAACAGAGGGAGCAGAGACTATCTCTGACTCTGTTGCCTGCTTTTGAGACCCTTTCCCCTTACTGGACTACCTCGCCCAGCCTTAAGAGAAGAGGAGGTGGGCTGGAGAGATGGCTCAGAGGTTAAGAGCATTGACTGTTCTTCCAGAGGACCTGAGTTCAATTCCCAGCAACCACATGGTGGCTCACAACCATCTGTAATGAGATCTGGTGTCCTCTTCTGGCCTGCAGACATACAGGAGGCAGAATGTTATATGCATAATAAATAAATAGATTTAAATAAAAAAAAGAGAAGAGGAGGTGCCTTACTGTAGCTTGACATGCAATAGCTGGATGATATCCATGGGAGGCCTCCCCTTTTCTGAAGAGTAACAGAAGAGAAACTGATTGGGGGAGAGGGGAGGCTGGGAAGAGGAAGAAGGGAAAACTGTAGTTGGGACATAAAAACAAATAAAAAAATGAATGAATGAATGAGTGATTGAATGAATGAATAGGAAAAAATCCACATATAACTTTGACTCTCAGAAAACTACTTAAAAACAGAAAGAAGAAAGATTTAAATCTTGAGGTAATGGTGGCGTATGTCTTTAATCCTAGCACTCAAGAGGCAGAGGCAGGTAGATCTCTGTAAGTTTGAGGCCAGCCTGATCCACAAAGAGAGTTCCAGAATAGCTAGGACTATTACACAGAGAAACCCTGTCTCTCAACATTTCTACACACCCATTGGTTTACAAACTGTTGCCCCCAGCTGCTCTCACAATACAAGAGCAGAGCTGGTAGCTCAATGGAGAGCAGACAGATCGCAAAGCCTTGACTGTTTTCTCTGGCCCTCTGTAAAGAGCTGACTTCACCAAAGCAAGTAAAAAGATTCACCAAGCTTCTTCTAAGATGACACTCAGTATCAGTAACCTGTCACCAAACAGAAACTTGATGAGAAAAAGTTGAATTTCCATGATTAATAATTAAATTATTTCAAAACACACTTGCCAGGCATGGTGGTTTGGGCCTTTAAGGCAAAGGATCTCTGAGTTCAAAACCAGCCTGCCTGGGGGCTGGAGAGATGGCTCAGTGGTTAAGAGCATTGCCTGCTCTTCCTGAGGTCCTGAGTTCAATTCCTGGCAACCATATGGTGGCTGACAACCATCTGTAATGAGGTCTGGTGCCCTCTTCTGGCCTGCAGACGTACACACAGACAAAATATTGTATGCATAATAAATAAATAAATATTTAAAAAAAAAAAAAACAGCCTGCCTATTCTGCATAACGAGTTCCAGGACAGCAGGGTTACATAGAGACCCTGTCTCAAAAAAATAAATAAAATAAATAAAAAATGTTTATTACAAAGGAATCCCTGCAAAAACACAAAAAATGAAATGTTATCATACATACAGCAGCATAACCTTTAAAGGGCGCACCCCCCCATCTCAGGAAGCGCCTCACCTTTGGGTTGTGCATAACGATGGTCTCTCCGCTTGGAAACTCTAATCTGCGGTGCCACTGATTTGTGGTTACAGCTTTTTTGTACTCGGCCTGCAGCGACAAAACAACACATAATGCAGTCAGTCAATCTGACCACACCAGACATATGGGGTGGGTAGGATTATGCTAGCAACGCAGCACAAACACTAGGTCTGGCCCAATGGCTGCCTTACATAAAGTACTCCAGGGTTTGCTCTCACACATTCGCCATTACTGGGGGAAGAAATGGAGGTTTAGAGAGTATCAGTACTCAGGGCTCAACAAGTCAAGTGGCATAAAATGAACTTACTGTCTCACAGTTCTTGAAGCTACCACTCCAAAATCAAGGAGACAGCAGGACAGCAATCGCCATGAAGCCTGCACAGAACACCCTCCTAACCACCCTTCACCGCTACAATCAAGGCCATCCTTGACATAAGCCTCTCCATCTCCAAATTCTGCCTCTATCAAACCCCAGCATTCCGTCCATCTGAACATGTCTGTCTGCTTTATTATACACAAAGACACTCACTATACAAAGCTAAGGCCACCCCACTAAAGTAACTTCATCTTAACTGATTTCATCTGCAACAACCTAGTTCCTCACAAAGATGCATTCATGGGTACTGGGGGTTGGGACCACAACAGTATTTTTGAGTAGAGGGGAAGGAAACACATTAAATCTCTCAAGGACTCTGAGAGGACAACTTTGATGCTTTGACATACACACACAGTATTCAGCTCTACTTTGTTTAATGTGTGTGAGAGTTTTGCCTGTGTGTCTGTATGTATACTATGTGCACACGTGGTATCCTCAGAAGTCCGAAGAGGGTGTCAGATGCCCTGGACCTGGAGTTCCCAATAGTTATCAGCTGCCATGAGGGTGCTGGAAATTAACCCTGAGTCCTCTGTAGGATCAGACAATGCTCTTAACCACTCAGGCACCTTTACAGCCCTCTCCCTTTTTTTTTTTTTTTTTTTTTTTGGAGACAGGGTCTCAAGCTTGCTATATAGACCAAGCTGCCCTCTCACTCAGAGACCTACCTGCCTCTGCCTCTTGATAGAATTAAAGACACAGGCTACCATACCCAGTCAATTTTTAAGCTCTTTTTATACCTTCCCTCCGAGAAGATCACTTGTGGGTACTAATCTTGAATTTCTGAGCCTAGCAGCTCCTATCACACAATGTCCAGCTTCTGCATATCTTCTCTGCTCAGAATGCTGGAGATCAGACCCAGGGCCTTGTGAATCCTAGGCAGACCTCCTACACTCAGTTGCAAGCCCTAGCCCTCAGGAGTATCTTTTATGGACCTTCCTACAGACTCTAGGGTTTCCCTGGCATTATAAACAGTATCCCCTATCATGGTCCAGACAGCTAGTTCTGCCACACACGAGCACCACTGATTCACACCGATAATCTTTCACAGCCGCTCTCTCCTCCTGCCTGTAGTGGGCTAACTGTATTTCTAAAGGTGTGCCTGGCTTTCTACAGAGACAGTCGTGTCTGTTCTTTGTCCTGGTATTCAGACAGGACAGAGAATCGCATGCAGCATCTGTCTCTCATTTCCCTCCTCCTTTGCCTCCACTAATACTGTCAGTGTCTTGGGAAGCTGGGCAGGAGCTTGTGCCTCATGCTGATGGGCAGGACTTGGATAACAACCCCAGCCTAGAGCCTATGTCACCCACAAACAATATTACCACTAAAGAGAAAGTGCTTATTCTGCTTTCAGATTCTCATATTTGAACACTGTAATTTTAGCTTCAAACCAATAAGCCTAAACATCTGACTTTGGGATATTACAACTACAGTAGGACCCTATCTAAAAGTACCAACAATTATAGTATATCTTCAGTTATTTGCTTGTTTAGATTCAAAATTAAGCACTAGGAATCATCACCCTGTTACACATTTCCCTTTATTGAACTAACTAAAATTATATTTCAAGGGACATCCAGAAGGCTCAGTGGGTAAAGGCATTTTCTGCCAAACTTAAAGACCTGAGTTTTATTCCCAGGACCTACATGGAGGAAGAAAAAGACCTAACTCTGGCATGTTCTCTGACCTCCAGTCATGCCCCACAGTGAGCACACACACACACATAAATAAGTGCCATAACACTGTTTCAAAAATTATGCTTTAAGAGATTGTTTTTGGCCCAGCAGATGGCGCACACCTTTAATTCCAGCACTCAGGAGGCAGAGGGAGGCGGGTCTGGGAGTTAGAGGCCAGTCTTGTCTATAGAGCAAGTTTCAAAACAGGCTCCAAACCTATACAGAAAAATCCTGTTTGGAAAACCAAGAGGAGATTGTTTTTGTAGATTGTTTCTCTATCTAGCCCAGGAGTCCTCAAACTCATGATAGCCTGCCTTGAACTCATGAACGCGAAGATTAAATCAATTGGTACCATGCCTGGTTGCTACCCAAATTTTCGTGAAGGCTAAGTATGAGCAGCTCAGCAGACGTGGGATGCCCTCACAACCTGCCCTCCCCCGCAACAGTCTTGACACTGGGTTGTTACATGCAGCACTTCCTGAATGATGACACCACCTAAAGACCCTCTGTGACCAGGATCAAGACAGGCCAGCTTGTAAACAAAGCCACCTGCACTGTGGTGCTGTCAGAGCAGCCTCTGGCACACGGGCCTGCTTTGTAAAAGAGCATACAGAGGAAAACAGTCATACCTCGAGCTTCTCACTGAACTCCTCTGTGTAGGGGATAAATCTGCTATCTGTGTCCCCCTTGTAAAACCAAGTACAGCGTCTCACTTCAGCTGGCTCCTCTTCCCAATACACAGACTTCCTCATGCGGTCATAGAGGTAGACATCATAGCGCCCTCCATCCGTGCCAAGAACCACACTTTCAGGATCTGGCTGCACTAGGAACCAACAGAGGACATTTTCCCCTAATGTTACTAGGCACATTTGAAAATACAAATAACATTAACAATAATATTCATGATGCTACTAGTCAATACTCAAAGACAATTAAGCTTATTTTACTTAAAAACAAGATGATCCATATTACTCAAAATTATGACATTCATTTATTTGTTTGTTTTTGAGGTAGAGTCTCACTCTGTAGCCCAGGCTGTCCTCAACCTCCTCGCAGTTCTCCTGCTCCAGCCTCCCAGTATGGAGATCACAGGAGTGAGCCGCCATACAGCAGAAAGAAAGAGTGAGGGCAACAATCATGAAAACACAACCTTTAAAAACACAATCATGAAATAACTGAAATAGTTCATGATTTGTTTAATCAAACCATATGTACTGCCTGCCAAACACCTGTAATCTTAGTACTTAAGTATGGAATCAGGAAGATTATGAGTTCCTGGCTAATTCTTGCAACACGGTGAGTTAGAGGCCAGCCAGAACTCAATAAGATCCCATTTCAAAAGTAAAACAAAGCAGTAACATCAGCGTACCACAGTGTTCCTTGAAGTATAGTGCTAGAGAATACTGACTGGGTTGGGCGGTGGTGGCGCAAGCCTGTAATCCCAGCATGGGAGAGGCAGAGGCAGGCAGATCTCAGTGAGTCCAAGGTCAGCCTGGTCTACAAACTGAGTTATAGGACAGCCAAGATTGTTACACAGAGAAAGCCTGTCTCAAAAAAACAGGGGGAAAAAAAGAGAATACTGATATTTAATTCTCATAATCAAATAATATCAAGATAAAGAATCGTATCTGTATGCAAGACTTCTTAGAGTCTTAAGACACAAATATGTAGCACTCTCTCAAGAGGTAGATGTGAGAATAATTATTTCCAAAACTCATCTGACCTCAGAATAATTTTTTCAGAGCTTTTCCAAAGTCTACAGGAAATATTTGATGTCCTATAACTACAAATAAGGAGGAAGTAAGAAAAATAAAACTTGGATTATGTACAAACTATACTTCCCCGATTTAAAACAACTTTTTGATTGTTTTGTTTCAGTAAGACAGGGAAACTTCACTATGTAGATCAGGTTGGCCTCAAACTAACAGAGAGTTGCCTGTCCTAAGTGCTAGGAAGAAAGATGTATGCCACCATGCCCAGCTTAACAAAAGAAATTGCTAAACTATTTCCTTAAGTTCTTTGCTCAGTAACTCAGGATATATATGAATTAGAAGTACCATCTTAAAGTGGGGTCTGGAGATCTACACAGTTCAAGGAATCCGACAGCTGCAAAAAGTAGGCCATGGGTAAGTACGCTTCGTCTTTTCTCTTCCTCCAATGAGATAGAATAATGCAAGTGGTACTTACCCGAGTTATAGATCTCTTCAAGATTCAAAGAGTCAAGCTCACTGAAAGGCATCCACAGCTGTTTATATTCCACCTCCTTGCAGTAAAACCAGTGAGGCTGAACAGGTTCATACTGGTTCTGAAGCACAAAAGGAGATGGCCCCTGTCCAGGGGGTCCTGCATGTCTGGCAGGTACCTGCTGCTGTGCTGGTGACTGCACTGATGGAGGGAGCTGAGAGAACAAGGGAACCGTCACATGTGCCCAAAAGGAATTCTCTAGCTGCTTCAGAATCCAAAAGATATCAATAATAATTATCTCGCATGTATTTCTAGGTAACTATTTAGTGTCATGAGTAGTGTAATAAAACCTCAAATCAGTTACAAAGTAAACTACACTTCTGCACACTAATGGCAAACTCACACCCACAAAGACATTTCCCATATTTTTTAAAATTTTCATTGTTGTTTTGTTTATCAAGACAAGGTTTTTCTCTATGTAGCCTTGGCTGTCCTGGAACTCTCTGTAGACCAGGTTGGCCTCTAACTCCCAGAGATCTGCCTGCCTCTGCCTCCTTAGTGCTAGGATTAAAAGCGTGCGCCACCATTGCCTGAAAATTTCTAAATTTGTAATAAATTTAGTTTTAAATATTTTCATACAATATATTATCATATTATTTCCCTCTCCGGAGTGCCCCTCACAGTCCCCATCGCCCCACTTAATGTTCTTTCTCTTTAAAAAAAAAAATTTCCAAAATGAAAAAAAAAAACATGGAGTTCATTTTGTGTGGCCCACCCTGGAGTGGCTGATACCCAGTGTCACTCCAGGAAGAAACTGTTTTCCCTCTCCCAGCAGCTACCAAGCACAAACAGCTTCGTTGTTGGGGTGGAACTTTGTGCCCACTTCTCCTTCTCAGTGCTGGGGTTTTATCTGGCCTGAACTTGTGAAGCATGCACAAGATCGACGTGGTTCCCACAAGTTTTTTATAGGTTTATTAATATACACTGTTCTGTCTGCATCCATGTCTACATGCCAGAAGAGGGCATCAGATCTCATGATAGATGGTTGGGAGCAGCCATGCAGCTGGTGGAAATTGAACTCAAGGCCTCTAGAAGAACAGCCAGAGCTCTTAACCTTTGAGCCATCTCTCCAGTCCTAATTTTTAAAATCATTACAACACCCATACTTTTTGACCCATCATCCCACTTCTAAGTATGTAAACGTGTAAATGTTAATCCAACACACAAGGATACGCATAAGTTTGGTTGGCTACAGCCAAACTCTATAAACATTAAAATTAGTGGCAGAATCACTTGTAGTCCCTGTCCTGAGCACTCTCACTACCTAGTATAAGATGAGAAGCAGCGGGCAGTCTATTAAGACTGCACTGCCTCACTTCTCACGTCCTTAGATAACATTTGATATTATACACTAAAATCTGAGAATATCAGCATGTGCCCAGGCAATTAAAATCAACCATTACTGCATTAAATAGGTGATATAAACTTGAATATGAACCGTGTGGTAGCTACCTTAAAGCAAATTTATATATTTGTGCTGCACGCAAAGTGTGGAAGTAAGGGGACAATTTGTAGTGTTCTCCTTCCACCACATGGGCCCTGGGCATCTAAACCAAGTCCTCAGGCTTCGTGGCAAGTGCCTATACTCTGAGCCATCTTGCCAGCCTCCAATTAGCTACTGCTAAAGGGTTTACCTCAAAGCACGCAGTTTGCAAACAAGAGCCTCTGTGACACAGACCCAGAACACCAATTACTTGGGACTGAGGCAGGGAGATCAAGAGTTTGAGACCAAACAAAGCAATTTAGGGAGATCCTGTCTCAAAATTACAAGGTGCACTGGGTGTACAGCTCAGTGGGAGCGCTTACCTACCACACTCATCACCCTGGTTTTCATACAACAGTAACACCCTCTGTAAAAAGCCAGCCTGGACTACAGAGCAAGTTTCAGGACAGCCAGGGCTACTACACAGTGAAACCCTGCCTCAAAATATAAACAAAAAATTCTGTCCTGGTGTGGAGAAATGGCCCAGTAATTAAAAGTACTTATTGTGGTTTCAAAAAAAAAAAAAAAAAAAAAAAAAAAACTGGTTCGTTTCCCCCAAACTTCTAGGGAATCAGCAATCAGACAACCTTTTCTGGCCTCCCGGGGCACCAGCACAAATGTGATGCACAGACACACATTCAGGTAAAACACCTCTACATAGAAAATAAGTTAAAAATATATTTTATACTTAGTATATGTTAGAATGTATAAAATAGAGCTGGAAAGATGAATCAGCAGGTAAGGCAGAGGACAAATCCCAGCACTCATATGGTGGCTAACACCTGTAACTCCAGTTCCAAGGAATCTGATGCCTCCTTGTGGCCTCCACGGGCATTGCATGCACATGGTATACGAACACACATGCAGACAAAACAATACATATAACAAAAATAAACTCAAAAATTTTCTCTTATCATACAAAGTTTTTTAAAACTTCTCTAAGAGAGAAAACTAGTATGGCGTCCACATACCGGTGGCATCGGTCCTGGAGGCATTTGGTACGTCTGCACAGGGGGTCCCGAAGGCGGAGGGTAGGAGGGATGGCCTGGTGTCTGGCACTGCTGCAGCTGTGGGGGTGTAATGTAGGGATTCGCCCTGCTGCTGATAGGAGTGTGACGATATGGGTTATGTCCTTGTTGAGGAATCCCTTGGGGAGGGCTCCCAAAGTTTGGAGGGAGACTGCTCGGCTGAGAAGGCAAATAGGTATTTACTCCCATCTGTGAGGGAGGTGCAGCACCATGAGGAGCCTTGGAAACCGGTGGCAGAAATGCATTCGACACATCTTGGGATCCAGTTGTGAAAGGGAGTGTGGCTGGGGGCTTGGGAAACGCCGACTGTCCAGCCGACACAGCGGTAGTTGTTGAGGGTGACTGTCCAATGTTCCCGAAAGGGTCACTACTGCTTGGTACCTGAGAGAAGTAACTGAATGTCTGCGGGGTGGAGGTGAGAGCAGAAGTCTGGCCAAGGAAACTATCTTCCTCACCAACATCTGTGGAGTCCTCTGCAATACAACAGGAGAGCAATGGAGAACAACAGCTTAAGAGCAGCACCACCCTCTGTGGGAGGCTCAGTGACGAAGGCGGAGCAACTAAGCCTCTTGCTTTGGTGAGCTAACTTGTATTTTCTGCATTAGAGGGAAAAAAGAAAATCTTTCCCTCAAAATCTTTTCTCTTAACCAGAGACCTCAAACCAGACCAATGACTCTTTGCAAGTAAAGATACATGAACAAAGGATATACTGTGTGCCTCACTGTGTCACGCTATAATAATTCCCACAAGATTTTCCTTGTTTTTCTTTTTTTTAATCATTTATTTACTTATTATGTATACAATATTCTGTCTGTGTGTATGTCTGCAGGCCATCATGTGGTTGCCGGGAATTGAACTCAGGACCCCTGGAAGAACAGGCAGTGCTCTTAACCACTGAGCCATCTCTCCAGCCCCCTTGTTTTTCTTCTATTAAATTTCCTTTCATTTCACTGTGGAGGGGAGGGTGCAGGGGCAGAGGGCAGATACGAAGGAACAGGGCGATAAATGGGATCAGGATGCATGGTGTGAAAGACAGAGAATAAAAAAGTTTTTAAAAAGTTCTCTTGTGGGCTGGAGAGATGGCTCAGAGGTTAAGAGCACAGGCTGATCTTCCAGAGACCCTGAGTTCAATTCCCAACAACCACATGGTGGCTCATAACCATCTATAAAGAGATCTGGTGTCCTCTTCTGACCTGCAGGCATACATGCAGGCACAATATTATATGCATAATAACTAAATACATCTTTAAAACAAAAAAAAAACTTTAAAAATTTGAGAAGAAAAAACTTTATTTGAAAAAGAAAAAACTAGCCAGGCGGTGGTGGCGCACGCCTTGGGAGGCAGAGGCAGGCGGATCTCTGTGAGTTCGAGACCAGCCTGGTCTACAAGAGCTAGTTCCAGGACAGGCTCCAAAACCACAGAGAAACCCTGTCTCGAAAAACCAAAAAAAAAAAAAAAAAAAAAAAAAAAAAAAAA
>NW_026068042.1:2010164-2019126 GCF_014885135.2 Alexandromys fortis | reverse complement strand
GCATACACACACACACACACACACACGCATACATACATACACACACAAAAAAAATAACTATTGTTCAAATGAGTATGTGTGGAATATTTCTTTACACTAAGTGAATGTCACTGTGATTGGCTTAATAAAAAAGCTAAACAGGCTGGACAGTGGTGGCCCAGCCTTTAATCCCAGCACTTGGGAGGCAGAGGCAGGCAGATCTCTGTGAGTTCAAGGCCAGTTTGGGCCACAGAATGACAGGCTCCAAAGTTACACAGAGAAACCTTGTCTAGAAAAACAAAACAAAGCAAAACAAAAGGCTAAACAGCTAGTAGCTAGGCAGGATTTTGGGGGACAGAGAGAATGCTGGGGAGAAGAGCAGAGTCTGAGGAGTCACCAGCCAGACTCTGAAGAAGCAACATGGAAGGTACATAGATGAGGTAAACAAGCATCAGGGCAGCACACAGATTAATAAAATGGCCTAAGTGGTAAGAGCTAGCTAATAAACAACCCTAAGCTATTGGCTAAGCTTTCATAATTAATAAGAAGTCTCCATGTGGCTATTTGGGAACAAGTGGACCTACCAAAAAGCTCTGCCTACATATGGTGATGACTACAGGGCACCTACATCCACATAAAACCTGAGAAAAATGGCCAGGTGGTAGTGGCACAAGCCTTTAATCCCACCACTTAGGAGTTAGTAATTTATGAGATTAGTTGGTATGGATTTTGGTTTGCTGATACTAATTTAAAGTTGATTTTGTTTCTACTCTTTTTTGGGTGGTATTGTACTTATGCAGTTCAATTAAAAATGTAATGTATAATTAAGAAATACAAATTAGTAGGCATCTTTAATAATCAAACCTGTATTAATAATAGTTATGTTTTCGAGGTTCAACAGATTTAGACAGATGGTCTTCAAATACTTCAAAGATCTACAGAAAATGGCATTTAAGGTATTTAATAATCAAAGGCTTTCCATGACAATGGGATACATCTGCTCTTAACAACACCAATTTGCTTCAAAAGAGGATGATGAACATCAAAGAAACTCCCTATGGAGTTTGCTTGCTTTATGGCAAAAGCTAGCCATTAGGATAAAACAACAATTGCTGACAGCATACTGTCCAAACTGGACCAGTAGGATACAAAAGAAAGTGACCATCAAATTTTGCCAAGACAAGGTAGGACAATCCATCAAAATTCACTAAATGTTTGTCAGATATTCTAGGCCAGATACTGTAGGCCAAAGTTGGATGCCCCAACATTACAGAGGAACCTTGGGTGACTGCACAGGCAGCCAGATGTCCCTGTCATTAGGTAACATTATATACCCTTTTAGGACCTTTGATGGGGTTAAAGACTTAATGTTTTCCTTAGTTATAATAAAAAGTAAATTAGGTATAAAACTTTGAACTCACAAAGATAAATAATGGAGTATTTTCTCCACACATGCCAAATACAAACGGACTGGACATTGTAAATGTAATTCTTACCTGACAATTGTTCTTATTCTCTATAGTTTTACTATGTTAAAACATTTCTTTCTTATTTAGACAAAAAGGGGAAGTGTGGAGTATTCCTTTACACTGTGTGAATATGTCACTGTGATTGGCATAATAAAAAAGCTAAACAGTCAGCAGCTAGGCAGGATTTTCAGGGCAGAGAGACTGCTGGGGAGAAGATAGAGTCTAAAGAACAGCATGAGCCTGGGGCAGCACATAGAGTAATAGAAATGGGTTCATTTAAATTATAAGAGCTAGCTAGAAACAAAACTAAGCTATCAGCCAAGCTTTCATAACTAATAAGGAGTCTCCATGTTGTTATTTGGGAGCTGGTGGTCCAAATGAAAAGCTCTGCCTACAGCATGTGTTCTTTGTGTTCCCAAGGCAAGGTAGATAACCCATTAACTGCAGTCCCTAAAATGTAAGTAGTCATCAAAACTAGGTGTTCAGACATTACAGAACACCAAGTCACAGGCTGGTAAGATGGCTCAGCAGGTAAAGTTGGCTGCCCCAGAACCAACTCCCACAAATTATTCTCTGATCCTCCACATAAAACATACACAATAAATAAATGAATGAAAAACAAAACAGCAAGTCACTAGAAAATAATTTTTCTAAGGGAAGGTCTCCTGACTTCTCTCTGAACAACTTCATCTTCATTGTATTTTCAATTTAAACGCCACCTCTGCTATCAAGTAACTCATGCTGGGTGTAGGAGCACACATCTTTAATCCCAGCACCCAGGAGGCAGATCTCTGTTGAGTTTGAGGCCAGCCTGGTCTACACAGTGAGTTCCAACATAGCCAGGGCTACACAAAGAAACATTGTCTCAAAAAAAGGGGGAAAAAAAAGTAATTCAGAAAAAATCCTTTTTTTTCTAGTCAAGTAATTCACAAAGAATCATCTTCCCACTAACTAACCTCAAGACCTTCACCCTTCTCTTCCTTGATCTACATCTATGAACAGTTTTCAGTTTTCTCCTTCCTTCCCTTGCTTTGGTCACCTTTCTCTGCAGCTGCTGGAGGGCTACAGTCCATCAGATGTGTAGTCACCCCAGTACACAGGCACGTTATGGTCCCTGCCCTTGGAAAACTGCCAAAGCTCTGAGCTCTCTGTGACCTCATGGTGATTCTGCCTTCAGCTTCCAGGCTGTTCCAATTATACTTCACACACCAATGTAGGGAAGAGACTCCACCCCACAGGTTTGATCATTATTTCCAAAACACAACTCTGTACAATCAGAGTACAGAGTCTGTGACTGTCTTTCTGACCTATGATAGAAACACTGCTCAAAAGACAAGCCTACAGCCCCGGCTTCTCAGAGACTGAGACAAACAAAACACTTGAGTCTAAACATATTTGGCAACATGAAGTGTGACAGTCTGAATGTAATGGCCCCCATGATCTCACAGGAAGTGGCACTGTTAGGAGGTATAGTTTTGTTGGAATGGGTGTGGCCTTGTTGGAGGAAGTGTGTCACTCACTGGAGTTGAGTTTTCCCATGCTCAGGATAACACCCAGTGTGTCAGCTGACTTCCTGTGGCCCGCAGATGCAGCACTCCAGCTCCAGTAACCTCTGCTGCAATGCTGCCAGGCTCCCCACCATGATACTGAACTTCTCAAACTGTAAGCAAACCACCCAATTAA
The DNA here is from genome assembly GCF_014885135.2 of Alexandromys fortis. Lineage (NCBI taxonomy): Eukaryota > Metazoa > Chordata > Mammalia > Rodentia > Cricetidae > Alexandromys > Alexandromys fortis. Next base: position 2,015,995 of record NW_026068042.1, on the reverse strand, counting down.
GTGTTTTCTTTTTAAGAGTTACTGTAGAGGTGGGGAGCTGGAGAAATGGCTCAGTGGTTGAGAGCACTGGTTGTTCTTCCTGAGGACCCAGGTTCAATTCCCAGCACCCACATGGCAGCTCACAACTATTTGTAACTCCATTTCCAGAAGATCTGATACCTTCACACCAATGCACATAAAATAAAGTTAAATGAATTATTGAGTTGCCATAGTCATGGAGTAATGGTCTGTCCTATCCCTTTAAGAGACAAGCCCGACCTACTCCTCCCTTCTGTGGCCACCAAGCAGGTCTTCCTTCCTCTTTCAGCCTGTTCGCGTGCTCTCTCTTTCTCTCTTTCCCTCTCTCTGCCTGTCTCTCTTCAGAAGAGATGACTGCGGCCTCTCCTCCTCTCCTCTCTCTCTCTCTCTCTCTCTCTCTCTCTCTCTCTCTCTCTCTCTCTCTCTCTCTCCCTTCCCTTTTACTAAATAAACTATATCCAAACCTCTCTCTGTGTGGCATGCTTATCCTTCTCTTGTCTCTACCTGCCGTGGCTCCTCATGGGACCCGGCTGCCCCTCGGGGAACTACAGCGTTTTATCTAAACCACAACACAAGGTGTTTCTTCACAGCAACAGAACCAACCCCTAACATGAAGCCAATCTAAAAATAAAATAAAGAGGGGGAAGAAGAAAAAGGTTCGGCATACCTCTAACTTCGCCTAGGAGCACTTTCTAATTCTACACAGACACAAATGATCTAGACCCATAGCTATGGTGAGGAGTCTATACTTGTGATTCCGCCAGCACATCTCAAATTCAGACTGTCCTCCTCTGGTCCACAATTCTCCCAGCCAAGTGTCAAACTTAGTGAGTCTTACGATGAATTTATTATCTTTAATATTCCCATCTCAAACAGAAGTTCACCAACAACTGCCCAGATTTCTATGGGAAACCTCACATCCATCAGACTTTCTGTGTGGTCCTTCAGAAGTTCGTTAAAGAGCCGTGAATGCAGCACCCACTCCACGCCTGCTGCAGAGCCTGGACTTTGACACCGACACAGAACTGATAATTTGGTCTCCAATGAGTCACGAGGTCTCTGTAACTTTGGAATATAAACACCTCTACCACGAATGCACCTCAATGGCAGACTGCTTGCCTGGAGGGAGCGAGGTTCTGTGACTGTTCCCATCATTATGAAGTAAAATAAGTCTATTTGTCCCTTAACCCTCAATGCGGCTCACTTGGCTAGGGTGCCAGACATACAGGGAATAAAAACTGACCACATTTATGATGGTCAACCCCTATTCCAGTGCAATCTTAAAAAGCCCAAGTCTTTCTAAAATACACTTCTAATTTCATTGTCTTGTTAAAAATCCTTCAAAGGAGATCAGGTGTGTTGGTACCTGCCTTTAATCTCAGCATTCAGGAGGTAAGAAGCAGGAGGATCTCAGTGGCATTGAGGCCAACTTGGTCAAGAGAGCAACTTTTACGTTCTAGACCAGTGACAGCGACATATTGAGACCCTCAAGCAAACCCTTCAAAGCTCCCCACAGATCAATGAAATACAAACCTTTTAGCATACTATGAGCCCCACAGCCCACTGGGCCACACCCTGAACACTAGTCAGCTATCTACACGAAGGGGCGGGGCGTGGAGAGTGCAAGAACAGTAATGGGAGAGGAGACAGTCCATACCGGCCCTTATCACTGCTGACTTCTGCCAAGCCTGCAGATTTTCTCCCACCTTCCTACGGATCCTTCGAGCTCTGCTCAGATCACGTTCTGTGAGACTCTGAGGCCTTAAGGGACATCATCCCTCCACTCCAGCAGCTGAGACTCACAGTGATGGGCACAGCCTGTCCATCCCATCTCTGGCTGGGTAAACTGTACTACAACAGATTATGGAGGCAGGCGTTGGTGTGCACAGACACACTGGTCTGTTCTGTGCTGCTCTGACCTCTGCAACAGGGTCTGACAGAGAGAGGTTGCTCAGTTCCTATTTGCTGGATGTACAACACTGCCGCCTGTGTGTCTCTTCCACTGCGAGAATTTACTGTTGCTTCTGAGGAGCTGGGATCTCCTTTGTCTCCAGAAAAGCTCTGAAGAGGTCTCTAATCATGAAATCTTTTAAATGTGGGGAAGCACTTGTTGTGTACTGGGGGCGGTGAGGGGGGGACAGAAAGACAGGGCTGTGAGTTCAAGGTCAGCCTGGTTTGCACAGGGAGTTCCTCCAGGACAGCCAGAGATACAGAACAAAGAGATCCTGTCTCAAAAAGAAAAACAGAAAAAACTACTTGTGGAATGGCAGTTCTAAAAGCTATCTATGTGCTCTCACCAAGAAAAAAAAAAAAGTTTGTATCTAAGAAGCAACAGCTTTCAAGATGGGATTGGAGAGATGGCTCAGTGACCAGGGTCATGTGCTGCTCTTATAGAAGACCCACATTTGATTCCCAGCACAAAAAAAACCTGCAACTCCAGCTCCAGGGAGACCCAAAGTCTCTGGCCTCTGAGGGCAACGTACTCATGTGCATGTACATACACACATAGACACAACATGTACACACACACACATACATAAGTACACACTTTCAAAATTAGCCTCCAAGAATTTAAAGAAAACATAAAATTGGCTCATACCAGCACTCACAGCACATGGGAGGCTGGGACAAGCAGGCTACCACAAGCTACCCTGGGCTACAAGAGGACACCATGTCAATTAATAAACGAGCAAATCTAAACGTAGGTATATTTATCTTAAACTTGAAAGTAGAAATGCTGGGCTGGAGAGATTGCTCAGTGGTTAGGGGCACTGGCTGCTCTTCCAAGATGGATCTGGGTTCAGTTCCCAACACCCACATTGTGGCTCATGACTATCTTGCACCCCAGTTCCAGGGACCCGACACCCCTGACACCCTCACATAGACACATACGCAGGAAAACATCAACACGCATAGAATTTTTTAAAAAATAAACATTGACATTTCAAGCACTGACAACACACAAATCGATTATTACACAGCAAGGAAGACAGGCGGGCATCAAACAACACTCGAGAGACAGAAAGTCTGAAAACCCCAAGGCACAGCCTTCTTCATTCCTGGATCCTTCCACAGCACTCTGATCCAGCCACCACAATTCTCTACCAAAGGAAGCAATACTTAACCTTTCAACGCTGCTTAACCCAGACAGATGCATTCTTGGTATCCATCCCCAACACTGCTTAACCCAGACAGATGCACTCTTGGTATCCATCCCATCCCCAACACTGCTTAACCCAGATAGACACACTCTTGGTAACCGTCCCTCCACTCACTCAACAAATCGCCACCGGATTCTATGGATCCTGTACTCTAGGCAGTGGGCGACAGTGGTGACTAAAACTAAGGCCCTGCTTTGATGAAGCCTGCACTCTGTCCGGATAGGATAAACAGGTGTGTACACGTCACACAGCTACAAGCACCGAGAATCAGGACAGAAAGGGGAGCCTCCACAAGCAGGTACTTCCAGTTGGCCTTTCTTCCCTTCCCCAGGAACCTTCCCTTAATCTTCCAATCAGGAATATTTAGTGGGGAAAGGTCAGACTTGATAAGGACCTCTGTGCTAGACACTAAACAAGATCCTGCAAATAAGAGGCAAGAAGTTCACAGTCCAAATGGAGAGGCAGAGGTACTCAGCTCACAAATATTTACACAACACTGTGCGAAGCACCACAGTTAGAGTTCCACAAAAAACCAGACTAGGCATGGTGGCGCAGGCCTTTAATCCCAGCACTCAGAGGTAGAGGCAGTAGAATCTCTGTGAGTTTGAGGCCAGCCTCCTTTACATAGTGAGTTCCAGGACAGCCAGGACAAGGTAGAGACCCTGTTTCAAAAGTGAGGAGGGGGGCTGAAAACATGAAACTTAAGCAAACGGGTAAAATGTCATTCCTGAGGCCACCACAGCAAGTTAGGGGCAGGGCCGGAACACAGTGCCCAGACATACACAGAGCCTAACCAAAAGGAGGTGAGAGCCGGTCTGGACGCCTAAGAGAAGGAAGAGCTCAGAGAAAGTGATACCTGGAAAAATGAGAAACGCATTCCGGACCTACACTTCGTTACATATCCGTCCTAGCAGGACGCGCTGTCTATCCTAGGAGGTATCCTCCTGAAGCCCGGAATCGTCTTCTAGCAGAGACTTTACAGTACTCTACCAGAGGGGCACTGTCCCCTCTGGAGACAGCGTACCGTCTCCTAGGTGATGGCCTGCCCTATCACGGGGGTTTCCCAGTAAGAGGCTAGCTTGCAGTATTCTAGCAGAGGGAAACTGTCTAATTTAGCTGCATTCCCTGCCAGCCCCCAGCACACCACTGGGGGTACAACAAAAACTTGTGTAGTGACAGGGGTTCCTTGGCCCAAGAGCAAGCCTCATCACCTGGGCCCCTCCTCCAGGAGCGCACGGTCCCTGGCCCTCTGGAAGCTGCCCACTACTGGCCCTGAAAAGCGGTCCAGAGAAGGTGTCGCTCCTGTCCCACCCTCCTCGGAGCACACACTGGCCCCCAAGCGCCCTCGGCTCACTACCTCCGGGCAAGAGCAGGGAAGCCGGGGAGGCGGCGGCCTGCGTGACGGGGATGAAGGGCACGTTGAAGCTGAACTCCGTGGCCGAGGAGGAGAAGAGTAAGTTAGTGCTCGACGAGGCGGACGCTCCGCCACCGTTAGTCTTCCTATCCGCCATGGCTGCAGACCCCCGGCCGTTACGTGGCTCTGCTAGCCGCTGCTGCAGCACAGGCCGGAAGCCGGTCAGCCAGAGTGCCACCGCACTTCCGCATCTGCGCACGGAGGTCTCAGGCCGGGAGCCACTCAGGGACCCGTCTTCTTCCGGAAGCTGACGCCGCCCGAAAGCAATAAGGTGGAATCGGCTTCAGGCCCAAGCCGCTCACGTGACACCCTCGGCCTGTCGGAACTAGGCCTGACGCTGGAACCACAGCGAGGGGAGTGGCCGTTGCGGGTTCTGAATCCAAGCACTGCTGGACGCTGAAAGTCGCGGATTCTCGGTTGCGCTGGGCTGCATGAGTTTCTCATGGGCTGTTTTGTGGCTTGGGTTTATTTGCTTGCTTGCGAGGCCGAATCTCGCTAGGTAGCCCAAAATGGCCTTCATCCTCCTACCCCAGCTCTTCCAGTCCTGAGATTAATACTACCCCACGCAGCAATTCTCAAATCTTTATGGCAGGCAGTGGTAGGATATGGGAGTAAAAAGTACTATCTCCTTGGGATTTTTGTTTTTTTTATTTTTGGTTTTGTTTTGAGACAGGATCTCATTATGTCGCCTGGAAATCCGATTGCCTTGCCCAAGTGCTTCAATGGTGTGTTCCACCACTCGGGGCTACTATCTCCTTGAATGTATGCATTGAAAAGTGTCTTTGGAGCCACACGGTGCTGGCTCATGCCTTTAATCCCAGCACTCAGGAGGCAGAGGCAGGTGGATCTCTGAGTCGAGGCCAGCCTGGTCCACAAAGTGTGTCAAACTCTTGTCTCTATCTCGAAAAACAAAGTGTCTTTTTCGTAAGGCAGTTCCAAAGGGTAGGCGAGTTGCCTTTCAAAGGGGCAAAGAAAAGATTTATAATTAAAAACACTCTGCTCTAATCTAGGGTCAGGGAACTATCTGCCTATTAGCCGGTTTTGGCTGGAAGAAAAACAGTAAATTCTAGTCACCGCCCACCTTTAATCCCTTAATCCCTCAGCACGTGGGAGGCCGAGGCAGGTCGATCTCTGTGAGCTCGAGGCCAGCGTGGTTTACAAGAGCTAGTTCCAGGACAGGTTTCAAAGCTACGAGAAACCCTGTCTCACAAAAAAAAAAAAAAAAAAAAAAAAAAAAA
>NW_026068042.1:1987482-2010128 GCF_014885135.2 Alexandromys fortis | reverse complement strand
AAAAAAAAAAAAAAAAAAAAAAAAAAAAAAAAAAAAAAAAAAAAAAAAAAAAAAAAAAAAAAAAAACACGTAAATTTTGAGAGTTTTGAGCTTCTTTAGACAAGCATTTTATCGGGGGCCTGGAAATGGGGAGAGCAGTATTGAGAATGCCTTTGGGTGAATCATAGGTAACATGGCCTAAAGCTGCTAGAAGCTGGTCAAGAAGATTCTTCTGTCACCATACTGTACACCAGAGAGATGTAGGAAACAGACTTGAGATCCTTCCTTTGGGGGGGGGGGGTGGATTTACAGTCTGGCAAAACAATCAACTAAACACATAATAACAATAACCTGCAGACTTCTTAAGTGTGCTTCCTGAAACACTGACATCATCAGGGGACAGAGGTCTAAATAGTCCATGAGAAGAGAACATATATCTCTCTCCATCAGACCATTAGCATAGAACTTACTCAGCCTGAAGTGATAAAAAAAAAAAAAAGCTTCCCTGAGAAAGAAAAACTAAAATCAAAACCTAAAAATTAATTCCTCGGTCTCTTTATAAGTGAAGGGACAACTTCGCGGACAGCTTGCTCACCTCAGAAAAACCCAAATTCCAAAACTATCACTTTGAGATTTTTATTTGTTTGTTTGTTTTCGAGGCAGGGTTTCTCTGTGAAACAGTCCTAGCTGTCCTGGAACTAGCTCTTGTAGACCAGGCTGGCCTCGAACTCACAGAGGTCTGCCTGCCTCTGACTCCCAAGTGCTGGGATTAAAGGCGTGTGTCACCACTGCCCGGCTCTCACCATATGATCTTTAAAAAAAAAATGTTAGACCACAAAAGGAAGAAAGAAAAGCTAAATAATAATTAAGGAGAGTAAAAAAAGACCAAAAAGGGCTCAGAACAAGATATACCCTTCAATGTCATGTCTGCAGTGGTCTTCTATCCGGTTCCCTTTCGTGGACTCCACTCCTCCCAGTAACACCATCGGATTAAGAGTCCATTGATGCGGTGGTGGCTCACACCTTCAATCCCAGTACTCAGGAGGCAGAGACACAAGCAGAGTTCCAGGACAGCCAGGGTTACACAGAGAAACCTTGTCTTAAATCCCCCACCCCCAACAAAAAAGTGTCCACCGACAGGGACTGAAGATGTAGCTCAGCCTGGGCTACACAGAGAGTTTCAAGGAAACCTGGGCTATAATGATATAAATAAATGAATAAAAATCTCTATAGCCAGGTATCTTAGAACATAGCTTTAATTTTTACATTATGAGACTCAAAGCTCAAATACGAAATTTCCTCATTCAGTTCCGAGAGTGACTACTCTCTCTACTGGATGAACTAATGAATGAATGAGGTGGTGATATCATCTGTCTTAGTTATTTTTCTGTTGTGAGAAAACACCGTGACCAAGACAATTCATGAAAGAACGCTTTTCATTGGGCTTATGGCTCCAGAGGGTCAGAGTCCATGACGGCGGCGGGGCATGGCGACAGGACCAGCTGAGGTCTCACGTCAGGATCGGAAAGCAGAAGGCAGAGGGGGCCCACTGGGAATGGTGGGAGGTTTCTGAAGCTCCCAAATCATGATACGGAGACTTAATAATCGTTATGAATGCTTGACCTTATCTTATGCTTGTTCAACTAGCTATTGAAACTCAAACTAACCTGTTTGTCTTCATCTATGTTCTGCCTCGGGGTTTTTTACCTTTCTTCATGTGGTATGTCCTACTCAGTGTCTGGCTGGCTGGTTCCAGGAGTCTCTCTCCCTCGTTCTCTCTCCTCTCTCTCTAGCCTGACTCCTCCTACTACCTATTCTCTCTGCCACCAGCCCTGCCTATCCTTCCACTGCCTAGTCATCATCCATTCAGCTTTTTAGTAGACCAATCAGGTGCCACAGGCAGGCATTGAACAAAAGCAGCATATACAAATGTAACACATCTTTACATAGTTAAAGTAATATTCCATGCCGAGCAGTGGTGGTACATGCTTTTAATCCCAGCACACGGGAAGCAGGGGCAGGCGGATCTCTGTGAGTTCGAAGACAGTCTGGTCTATAAGAGCTAGTTCCAAGACAGGCTCCAAAGCTACAGAGAAACCCTATCTTGAAAAACAAAACAAATTTTCCACAACATTCCAAAGTCTGCCCCCAGGACACATCTCCTACAACAAGACCACACCTCTTAACCCTTTCTAAACAGTTCCACCAACTAGAGACCATGATTCAAACTTATGAGCCTATGGGGACAACATTGTCCGAGCCTTGTTAGTTTCTCAACTCACAATACCGGATGTAGAGTCATATTGAGATGCCAAGTCCAAATTACCTCTTTCACCCTGAAGCAAGTCAGGAAGCCCTCCAAAATCATGATATTTTGGCATAAAGATTACCTTGAGTTAAAGGCAACCGAGCAGAATCATATATATACTCCCGCCCTCCCACTGTCTGTATCAAAACAGGACATGGGTTTCCAAGGTGTCCTTCCTCCCCTTCGCTTCCTATCAGTTAATACAGAAGCAAATTGCCAGCGAGAACTTTAGATCTTTATCAAACCAGAACTGGAAAGATTTCACACATTGCTAAACTATAATCCGTCTTTCGTATTTTGATTTGTGGCCTTTGAGAACTGAAAACCACTTTCTTCCTGTCATTTCTCTACAAATTTATTGCTCTCTGTGGATGACTGCTAGACAGCCCAAATTATAAGCCACTTTAAGTTATTTTTCCCTGGTTGTTCATAAACTTGTGGTACTCATGTTCATAAACTTTTTTTAATTTTTTTTTTTTCCGAGACAGGGTTTCTCTGTAGCTTTGGAGCCTGTCCTGGAACTAGCTCTGTAGACCAGGCTGGCCTCGAACTCACAGAGATCCGCCTGCCTATGCCTCCTGAGTGCTGGGATTAAAAGGCATAGGCCACCACCGCCCAGCAAACTTTTTTCTTTTTATGAGACAGGGTTATATGTAGCTCAAGCTGGCTTCAAACCGGGTATGTAGCCAAGGCTGACTGTGAACACCTGATCTTCCTTGCCAGCATCTCCCAAGTGCTGGAATTTAAAGACAACGCCTGTCAGCTTTCCCTCAACAACCTGTGTGCTGTTAAGAGCAGGGAACCAAGAAAGGCAGAGCGGCAGGCTTTCTTTTCCCTACAGCTCTATGGAGGTCTCTGGGTTCAGTCTGGCTGTCTCTGTTTATCTCTTGCTAGGGACGGGATTAAACCCAGGGCCTCTTGCACGCCAGGCGAGTGCTCTACCACTGGGCAGTTCTTATTCTTCAGCCATCTACTTTCTAGATTCCATTCAGATCACTTTTCTTTTTTTTTTTTTTGATCAAGTAGGTATAGTGATAGGGTGATGAAACCAGGGTTTTCTGAGGTAAATCCCATATAGTGGGGAAATGGTTTGTGAAAACTTGGACAATTCCTAAATTCCCTGGCTAAAGGCGTTGCCCTTCTGAGTCGGCCCTCTAAGAGTATCCTGCCACTGATTTGGCTTGATTGGGAATTTTTGCGTCGTCAGAGAGCTCGCTTAGGAAATATTCCCAACACCTAGTTGCCAGGTTGGAGGTAGACGCTCACTTGCGTGTTTTCAGGTCAGAAACTAAAGTGGGCCAGAAGAGAGTTCTGAGTACTTGTTTCTCCATGAGGAACCAGTTCCTCTGCAATACCGAGATACCCACAAAGCCTGCATGCAATGTCTCCTTGATTTAAAAGCCTCCTTAATTAAATCGTTCGGGAAGAACTCATTGAGCTGGGGACAAGTTCTTACATAGGATTTTGGGCAGGGTGCCATAGAATTCTAGCGCCAGACAGATGAAAAAAAAATTAAGTCACAGAGAAATCAGGTTAGCGGACACCAAATAGAGTTTCACCCCTTAATTTTGTTCAGACATGATGACCTGGGTTAGCTAGCTTGTGCCATTTGATCCTTCCGCAGGGACGCACACTTTGGGCCAATGAGGTAGCTTGGTGGGGTTTCCCATCAACGCGCTCTCACGGTGACCACTTTGCACAGGCCAGTCTCTTCCCTGTGCCCATCTCAAAGATGGCGGCCGCGCCACTGCCCGGTCTCTACCCGTCTCCAAAATGGCCGCCCCGCCCCGCCCACTCCCTCCCCTCCGGGACTGCGCAGCACGCTCCCGCCGCCCCTCCCTCCCGAACTCCACCCAGGTCGCAGGCTGCGCGGTCGGTGGCCGCGATTTCCCGCCATTGTGAGAAGTGGAGGTGGGGACCACTGCGCCGCTCCTGCCACGGGTCAGCAGCTCCGAGGCGCTCGTCACCGCGGCAGCGTCTCCCGGAGGCCCGCGGCTCGCGACGCCCCGCGCGTGGGAGGGCGCGGACGAGCCCCCGAGGAGCCGCCGGGTTCCGAGCGCGCTCGGCCCACGGAGAAGCGCCGCACGGGCCGCGCTGGCCCCGGCTCTCAGCGCCATGCCCTGTGGAGAAGACTGGCTGAGCCACCCGCTCGGCATCGTGCAGGGCTTCTTCGGTGAGTGGCGCGCGGCGAGCGAGTTGGCGTGGCCGGGCCTGTGGCGCGGCCGCCACCGGGACGACGGCCCGAGGGATCACCGCCGAGGTGATCGCGGGGCCCTGGGCCTGGCAGCCGAGCCGGGGACAGCCCTCTCGGGTCGCGGCCGCAGGTGCCACCACCTGCCCGCTGCCCGGCTCCCGCTGGCGGGCGGCGGGGGACCTAGTTGCGAGCGCTGGCTGTGATTGACGGCCTGGCTCCTGGCTGGTGGCCTACCTAGCCCGGGTGCTGCAGGCGCGGAGAGGTCCCCTTGCCCACCGAGTGCTCCGAGAGCGGCGGCGGAGGGAAGCCACTCTGCCTGTGGGAGCCCGCAGGATATTTCAAAACTTCCGGTGTGTGTGGGGGGTGTGTGTGTGTTGGGTGCTCGATCCATCGCGCAGAAGTTCATTGTGCCCCTGTTTCCACATGTCCCCCTCGAGATAGGTGGCAATGCCTCGTTTTTCTGTCCTGTTGACTTTAGAACGCGCCGGCTTTGTGGCCCGCTCGCGTGCCCCTGCGGGGGCTAGCGAGAGATACTCAGCTGTTTACAAGCGTTTCTCCCGAGCGCGAGCCGGGAGTGCTGCAGGCAAGCGGGAGTAAATGTTAGCTGTCATTGTCGTCGTTACTCTTGTAGTTAACTAGACCTTCCGATTCCCACTCTCATCCCTATTTTCGTTTTGCTCAGGGACGACGGAGTCAAGACTTGACTCGAAACCACTGACAGATCGGCAGCATTTGACTTGCATGGCATTAAAGGGCTGTGGGATTCTCTCGTATCGTTTAAAACATAGTGAGGGGGCAGAGGGGTATTTCATTGTAAAGTCCATAGTTAGCATGTGCAAAGGCCCTGGGTTCAGTCCCTACACACGCACCCTGACGTGTTAGCGAAGGGTTAGTAAGAAGCTATGGTCCTCAGCAGCCCGTAACCGATTTCTCCTAGACAGCTGCAGACTGGCCCGGGACTCATCGTATAGCCCAGGCTAGTTGAACTCCTGTCGTTTCTCTTGCCTCAGCGTCCTAAGTGCTGGGCTCTCAGCCCTGTGCCACCTTTCTCCGTGGGAAGTTTCCTGTAGTAGGGCCTCCATGCTCCCGCAGCAACCGTTTATTCTGCCTAGAATTCTAACCAACCCTGTTGTTTCCCAGGGTGAAACTATAAAGCCGCAGATAGAAGGACTGTAGTCAGAAAACTCAGAATCTGATGAAGAGGGGGAGTGTGTAACCCCAGGAAAGACTAAAACATGGGCATGGGATGTGCTCAATGGGAGAATGCATGCCTGGCCTGCCGGCTGGTCTGGGTACACTGCAGGCCGAGAGAAGCAGATTCCTATGTAGCAATCTAGGGTGGTTTTCAAAGGGAATAGGCGTCTTACCTGTGATTCTGGCACCTGGAAGACAGGCCTAATTGCTAGCTTGAGACTACCCTATATTTTTTTTTTCATTTTTTTTGGGGGGGAGACTACCCTATAAGGTGAGAACCTATCTCTTAAAAAGCGGGGGGGGGGGGGGTGTTCTTTCACTTAACGCTAGTAATTGAAGTTCAAAATATTGAACCCAACAATTGGTGTTGAGAATAATAATGACTCCCAGATGGCGAGTGAGGATCCGATTCCCTACTGGCTGAAGGTGCAAATGGCACAGACACGCTTTAGGACAAATCCTTCCATAGTTGAAGGTTTGGGACATAAAAGGGTTAAGTTCACCCATGACTGTTTTCGAATTCTCTTCCCATTTCTTTGAGACAGGATCTCTAGCCCAGGCTGGCCTGGGGCTCATAGCTGCCTCAGCCTATGGAGTGCTGGCATCACTAGCTGACCACCTTGCCCAGCCAGAGAAATATTCCAGTACCCTGGACTGCTGTAGGGATAAAGTGGTTTTAAATATAATACTATTAGATATATTTCTTTTTTTTCTTTAAAAAAAAATTTATTTATTTATTTAGTATACAATATTCTGTCTGTGTGTGTGCAGGCCACAAGGGGGCACCAGACATCATTACAAATGGTTGTGAGCCACCATGTGGTTGCCGGGAATTGAACTCAGGCAATGCTCTTAACCACTGAGCCATCTCTCCAGCCCCCTATTAGATATATTTCTGTCATATTTTGTTCCTTAAGTGTGATCCTAAGGTCACGCATCTTTTCATAGTGCAGGAAAACCCATACTTTGGTTATAAATACTACAGTATTTTGCATATTGAATGGAAAGCAAATGGAAGGACATTGACTGGTTCTTTGTATAGTGAAGGAGAGCGTTCTCCTGTCTCCAAACTGCGGAACTACAGTTGTGGCCATTATACCCTGTTCTAGAGCTTCTTAAAATTGAAAGATGCGATGTTTATGTTATCTTGATATATGTTTTCATATTTATATATTTATTTTTGCTTTTTGGGGGGACAGGGTTTCTTTGTGTAAGAGTCCTGGCTGTCCTGGCACTAGCTCTGTAGGTCCGGCTGGCCTCGAACTCACTGAGGTCCATCTGCCACCATGTGGGTTACTGGGAATTGAACTCAGGACCTTTGGAAGAGCAGGCAATGCTCTTAACCTCTGAGCCATCTCTCCAGCCCTTCTTAGTATGTCTTGAACATCTTCCCATCTTAGGGAATTTATTTCGGCATTCTGAATGTCCTGGTGTATATTGTTAGACAAATTTCTTATCCTGTCATATATCTTAAATTAGGTGACTAATCCAGAACTGTGTTGTCTGATACAGCAGCCACTTACTTAAATTAGTGAAAATTACACAAAATTAAAGGTTAAATTCCTTGTTGTTACTACTTTTCAGATGCTTATTAGCTTCTTGTGGGTAGAGACTGTAAGAGGCTGCAGAGTTGTAGAATCTTAGACTTATTTTTAACTGTGTCTGTGTGTTAGTGTGTGGATCTGTGCCTGTGAGTGGAGTTGCCCCTAGAAGCCAGTGGTATTGGAACCCCTCCCTCCACATGCAAAACAAACTGAAGTTACAGGCTATTGTGGGCTCCCAACATGAGTGTTTGGGAACCAAATCAGGTCCTCTGAAAGAGCAGGTCTCCATCTTAACTCCAGAACCATCTCCCTAGCCGCAAGCCTGTGCTCTTAGTTGGGATCTTGCTGTGGAGTCCGGGCTAGCCTTGAACTCACTGTGTAGCTCAGGCTGCCCTTAGACTTCATCTGCCTCACCACCTAAATGCTGGTATTACAGGCATGTGCCTCCACACCCAGTTTCTGTCAGAATATTGTATCAGCTTTAATTATTAAATATTTCTTGTACCACCACACCCAGCTTTGGTCAGTGTGTTGTATCAGCTTTAGATTTACTAAATATCTCTTGACCCTGTCCAGAAATCTTCATCTTCAACACTGTTGTCATAGCCCAGGATCTGTGGTCCTCTGCGACAGCCTCCTTTCTTGTTTCTAGTATAGCTTCTCTGCTGTACTGGAACCAGTGGCTGTCAGTCGCTTCTAGAGACTTTTCCCCCTTGAGTTTTAGTTTCTTTAGGTAGCCCCAGCCCCATCCTTCTGCTTCAGCCTCAGTGCGGAGGTTACAAGCATACCCCTCTACACCCAAACTTCCATTGAACGTGGTATATTATTACCTTAGTATGTGATCTATTTACTTTTTTCTTCTCTGGTACCCACCACCTAACCCAGGCTGGTCTTGAGCCTTCCAACTTCTGGGATTCTAAGCATGTACTATCACTTCTGGCTTTTATCTAAATGTCTTCTGAGGTGTTTTTATATCTACTTGTATATTTCTCCAAGGATATATGTACATGTATAGGTGCCTTTGGATAGTAGAAGTTACAGGCAGTTGTGAGTCTTTCTCTGTGGGTGCTAGGGAATGTTTTTTACTCTAGTTTTCCTCATTTTTCATTTATTTTCTTGTTGTTTTTTTTTTTTGAGTCAGTGTTTGTGGAGCTCAGGTTGACCTCCAGCTCACTCTAACCAATGCTGTTTCTGGCCTCCATGTGCTGGGAGGCATGTATCACCATGCCTGATCACTCTTCCCCTGTAGTAACAATTTGGATTATTAACCATTCATACTTTGAGACCAGATCTTGTCAGACTGGCATCCAACTCCTTCAGCTTCTAAGTAGCTGGGACTAAAGGCACGTGCCACCTCTCCTATCCATAGGGAGGGAGGGGGGAAGACTGTGTGCACACACATGCATGTGAAGACCAGAATACAGCTTTTGGGGATTAGTTCTTTCTGTCCCGTGTGGTTCCAGTGTTTGGTCATCAGGCTCGACAGCAAGCGTGCGAGCGGTCTTGTCCAGGGAGCCATCTCACTGGCCACACGACCGCTTCATTTCATGCTGCCTACAGCTGCCTCCTCTCGAGGGTGTTTTAGTGTTGGCTTAATTTGGTGTCTTGGTTGAATCTAATGTTCAAGGCTGACAAGCCTGTAAAGGAGGGGAAGCCTGAGTGTCTGATCACTGGTCTTTTCAAGCATTCTAAGCAGTGATGAGATCCAGTGAGATCCAGTCTGATTTTGTATTCACCGTGTATTCACCGTGAACCCAGGCAGTTCACAGTCAGTGTCTGAGGCCAGCTTGGAGCTCCTCTCTCTACCACTCTGCTCTCGGTAGGCACTAAACACTAATTATGGTAAGGCTAGAGCCCCAAGACTGTGGGAAGGGACCTGGGTGTTTTGAGGAACTGAGCAGAATCAGGCCCTAGGTTTAGGAAGAGGAAGTTCAGGCAGCTCTCTCAAGGACACTCAATTTTGTGTTTTAACTTGCTGTTTTTCTTCTCCATAGCCCACAGATTCACTTGTTCTCAGTTCCAGCCCACACCTACCTTTGTCCCCAATTCTAGATTTTCTCTCTTCTTGGCCCAGCATAGAGTCGACTGTTACCCCATGATTACTGACAACTCTGATGGCTGTAAGAGTTCGTGGGATAGTCACGTCTCTTGAGGCCTGCCTTAACGGCGGGGAGAGTCTCAGAGGAGTGAATTGAGCAACCATGGCAAAATGCATATTTAAGTTCTAATAAAATCATGTGCTTAAATGGCCAATACATACCTGTTAAGTAAGTTCTGTTCTCCTGTTGAGTGAAACTCCTTTTATCATTTGATTTTTTTTTTTTTAAACAGGGTTTTACTTACTATGTAGACCAGGCAGTCCTCACAAGAAATCCATATACTTGCCTCTGCCTACCAAGTGCTGGGATTAAAGATTTGTAGTATCAAGCCTGACCCAGGTTGAGCTGGAAACTTTCAACTGTTCTTGCTTTCTAGTGTTTTGAGGGTGCCAAAACATTTTTATTCAGATATAATTCACATAAAATTTGCAATTTAGGCATATATGTTTGACCTGGTGATATAAGGCCTGTCTGGCAAACCAATGAAAATCTGTCTCAAGATAAAAAACCTGAGGATATAGCTGAGTGTTATTGGTATTATGTGGAGCCTTAGGTTTAATAACTACTAAATTATATAAATAGGTATTTAATGATTTTTAATTTTGTCTGAAAGGGGGTGGTTTATGGGCACAGGAGTGCCACAGTACATGTGTAGAGGTCAGAGGACAACCTGTAGGAGTTGGTTCTTTTCCTGCTACTGTCTGGGTTCCGGTGATCAGACTCGGGTCATTGGGCTTGGCAGTAAGCAACCTGAACCACTAAGCCATCGCTAGCATTTTTTGTTTGTTTGTTTGGGTGTAACAGACTTTCTTTCGGACCATCAACCAGCTCCCAGATTATGACACGGAGACTTACTAGCTGTGAATATTTGATTTGGCCTTAGCTTAGGCTCACTTTTTGCAAGCTTTTTTTTTTTTTTTTTTAATTGTGTATACAATATTCTGTCTGTGTATGTCTGCAGGCCAGAAGAGGGCACCAGACCTCCTTACAGATGGTCGTGAGCCACCATGTGGTTGCTGGGAATTGAACTCAGGACCTTTGGAAGAGCAGGCAATGCTCTTAACCACTGAGCCATCTCTCCAGCCCCTTTTTGCAAGCTCTTATAATTCAACCCCTTTCTCTTTATCTGTTTTGCCTCAGGGCTTTTTACCTTTCTTTCCTTTTGTATATCTTACTTTCACTGCTTCTTTTTTCTTGTGCAGCTTTGGTGCCTGCCCTGGAACTAACTCTTGTGGACCAGACTGGCCTTGAACTCACAGAAATCAGGCGTGCACCACCACCTCTGGGTTCTCTGCTTCCCGTGGCTGGCGACTGCCTGGCTTATGGCCCTGGGTGGGTGCCTCTCTTTCTCCCTTGTTCTTTCCTCCTCTTTCTCATTCTTTCTGCCTGCCAGCACCCTGCCTACCTATCGGTTGTTCATCTTTTTATTAGATCAGTTAGGTGCCTTAGGCAGGCAAAGTGGACAAATGCCTAGTTAAAATAGTATTCCACAACATTTGGCTTTTTTTCTTGTTGTTATTTTGGTGGGTTTTTTTTTTGTGTTTGCTTATTATATCTATATAATTTTTAATTTTTAAAAACATTTTTATATACAAGTCTTTATGAATTAATGCATACAATATAGACAAATATACACTGATGTATATAGGTTTTGGTTTCTGACCTTTTTTTGCTTGTTTGTTTTAAATATTTTTTTAAATTTATTTATTTATTTTGGTTTTCAATTTTTCAAGACAGGGTTCCTCTGTGTAGCTTTGGAGTCTGTCCTGGAACTTACTCTATAGACCAAGCTGGCCTTGAACTCACAGCTTTCACCTGCCTCTGCCTCCCAAGGGCTGGGATTAAAGGAGTGCACCACCACTGTCCAGATTTTTTAAGCACTTGCTACTCTCACAGAGCACCCAATCTTTCTTCCTTCCTTCCTTCCTTCCTTTTTACATGTAAGCCCGCATGTCAGAGAGGGCACCAGATCTCATTATAGATATTTGTGAGCAACCATTTGGTTGCTGGGAATTGAACAAAGGACACCTGGGTGAGCAACCAGTGCTCTTAACCCCTGAGCCATCTTCCCAGCCTGTTTCTTTGGTATTTTTATAATGTTGTACAACCAGCACCACTGTCATTTCCATCATCCCAAAAGAATTGCACACGTGTGCGCACACTCACACACACACAGCCAAACACACCTCCAGTGCTTTAGCAGTTACCATCCTAAACATACTCTGGACACTTTTTATTTAAGTAGAGTCATAACATGTAGTCTTAGGGGCTGCTTTCTTTCATTTAGAATATTTTCATGTTTTATCCGTGTTTGAGCATGAATTTCTTTTTGTGACTGAAAATAATTTCCTTCTGTATATGATTGTAAACGATTTTGTTTAGGTACTGGTGACTAGATGCTCTTCCAGAGGGCCCAAGTTGGATTCACAGTACTCGTGTGGCAGTTCACACCTGTCTGTAACCCCAGTTCCAGGGGCTGAGATGCTTTCTTTTGTGCTCCACGACACCAGGCATATATGTGGTACAGAAACATGGATGTAGGCAAAACACTCACTTACAAATTAAGGAATAATTTTAAAGATTTTTGTTTATTCATTCACTCCTTAATGGTCTCTGAATCGACTTCTGCCTTGAGTTTCTGACCTGACTTCCTGGATGATGGAGTGCCATCAGTAAGATGAATTAAACCTTTTCCTCCCCAAGTTACTTTTGTTCCTGTGTTTATCACAGCAATAGAAACACTAAGACACATGCATTCTGATGTCTCCAGATCTTTTCTTACTGCTTAATTTCTTGTTCGTGATAGTCATTTGGGTAGGAGTAAAGGTATATGCTGCTGTTTTTTTCCCCTTTAAATATGGAACACAACAAATTTGAATGTCATCCTTGTACATGGGCCATGCTAATCTCTGTATTGTTCCAGTTTTAGTATATGTGCTGCTGAAGTGAACACGCTGTTGGGATTTTTATTTTTTAAATTTTTTTTTTTAAGAAAATAATTCTCGCTGGTGGTGGTGCACGCCTTTAATCCCAGCACTCGGGAGGCAGAGGCAGGCGGATCTCTGTGAGTTCGAGGCCAGCCTGGTCTAAAAAAAAAAAAAGAAAAGAAAATAAATTTCTCCAATAATAAATAATACCTTGTGTGTGTATATTGCCATTTTGGTATACTCTCGGAAGACATGTCTGTTGAGAATCTGGGTGTGGTCCCATGCCTGTAATCTTAGCACTTGGAATAAAGTTTGGTTTGCTGCAGGTCTGTCTGAGATCAGCCTGAGCTACGTAACTGCATTCTAGACCATCTGTTTAAGTCCTTTGCAGCCAATGAGTAGGTGAGGCAGCATTTCGTGTATTCCAGGCTGGCGGTGTGCATGCTAGGCAACCACTCTACCAACTGATCTGGTTCCAGCCTCTTCCTTCTTACTTTTTAAAACCAGATCTCATGTATTCCAGGCCAGCGTTAGACTCACTATGTAGGTAAAATTTGTAAATTTCCCTTTTTCTTGTGAATTGTGGGATTTTGTTTTCTTCTCTCTAGTTCACAAGCAAAGCCAGGAATTGAACTCAGGTCTTTTTGCTTGATACAGAGAATTTTCTCCCCCTTAGCAATCCTGGCTATGAGTTTTTGTTTTGTTTTTGGTTTTTCGAGACAGGGTTTCGCTGTAGTTTTAGAGCCTGTCCTGGAACTAGCTCTTGTAGACCAAGCTGGCCTTGAACTCAGAGAACCGCCTGCCTCTGCCTCCAAGTGCTGGGATTAAAGGCTGCACCATCAGTGCCAGGCTTCCCACTGTAAGTTTTTAATTTTGATAAAGTAACTTATCCTCCTTTTGGTTGCTCATATTTTGGGGTGTCCATATATTTGCCCATCGCCCCCTTTTTTTAATAGTGAATGATCTTTTTACTGATAGCTGTCCAGTTTTCCCAGTCTTATTTGTTGGTGAGACTATCTTTTCCTTATTACAGTTTTGGCACCTTTCTTGAAATATCAGTTGGTCCTACATGGGTGGCTTTATTTTGAACTCCATTTCTACTCTGTGGTCTCTATGATCTTGCTCCTTGCCAGTTCTTCTTGACTGCTATGGCTTTGTGCTATTTTGTTGTTGAGGAGTGGTGTCTGTGTCTGTGTGTGTGTCTGTACATACATGTCCAGTAGACACCAGAGGATGGCATCGGACACCCTGCTCTATCATTCTCCATTTTATTATATTGAAGCAGGGTCTTTTACCAGACCCAAAGCTTCCAGCTTTGGCTGTAGGGGCTGACTCGCCGGTTCCTGACCCTACCTGTCTCCACACCCCGTGTTAGGGTTGTAGGCTCCCATGGCCATACCCAACTTTTTTGTGTGTACTTGTGATTTGAATTCAGATCTTAGCCTGTGTCAGCAAAACCCCCTTTTCAAAAAATGACAACCCTTATCCTCTGGGTTCATACACGTATAACCTGGAATCCCAGCCCTCAAGATGGAAGCAGTAAGAATGCTAATTTCAAGGCCAGCCGGGGCAGCACAGTGAGACTCTAAATAAATAGGTTGGGTGGGAGAGGGTGGAGATTGAGGACTACAGCTTAGTGGAGCATATGATCACCATGTTTGAGACCCTGGATTCCATCTCTAGCATCCTGGGGGAGGGGCAGCTAAGCCTTTGCTGTTACTGCTTATAACCATTATTCTAACCAGTACTTGATTTTACAGCCATTTACGACTGCTTCCATCCATTCTAGTTTTGTTACTTGTATATGATTTTGAAGAATTTATTTAGAGCTGTTTTAAGTTCACAGGAGATATGAAAGGTAGAAGATTTCTGTGGAAGACCTCCCTTCCTCCAAATGATAACGTTTCCAAAGAGAAGTGTATTTGTCACAATGGAGAGATTCTCATTAGGCCAAGGAAATGGCTCACTGTGCTAACTGAATGGCTTGAATTCAATCCCTGGAACCCAGTCTAAAGGTGGGAGGACAGAATGAATTCTAGAGCTGTCCTCTGGACCCGGATTAGATTCCCAGTAACCACATACATAGTAACTGTGACTCCAGTTCCATGAACTCCAATGCCCTCTTCTGACCTCTGCCAGCCCTCACAGTACCACACATACATTCAGGCACCACACCTACATATAAAATAAAATCAATAGTTATTTAAAAACTTGTCCTGTGATCTCTGCACACAAGGCCCTGCCCCAAATATATGTATATAAAGCCTCCATTAACATGGTGCCCTCCAAAGTCCACAGTTTCTCTGCATTGCTGGGGTAGAGCGATAGGAATGCATTCGCCGAGTGCCAGACTCCAGGCTGTCTGCTGTAGCGGCCGCAGCAGTGAATGAAAACTGCTGCTCTTCACAGCTCTGGCTGCCAAGGCAAAGCATTCTTTGCTGACCTGCATCCCGGGACTTGTTCTTTTTACGGAACAGCTTGGACACTTTCTTTTTTTTTTTTTTTTTTTTTGGTTTTTCGAGACAGGGTTTCTCTGTGGCTTTGGAGCCTGTCCTGGAACTAGCTCTGTAGACCAGGCTGGTCTCGAACTCACAGAGATCTGTCTGCCTCTGCCTCCCGAGTGCTGGGATTAAAGGTGTGCGCCACCATCGCCCGGCTAGCTTGGACACTTTCTTATCTGCATGTAATGTGGTTGGTGTTCTGTATAATCGCTATGCTATAGTGCTTACTCTCAATCTGTGTGTGTGTGTGTGTGTGTGTATACACACGTACGCACGAAAGTGCACGCACATGCATGGATACATGTCTCTTTTTTTGACAGTTTCCATCATAGAACAGAAAAGTAGTAAGTCTGTTTTATCCTTATTTTCTTTTGTGGAGTGTGTCTTTGGTGTTTTATTTGAACAGTTTTAGCCAAATTTTTGTCTATCTAGGTTTTCTTTTGTGTGATACTTTGAGTTTTATAATCTTACAGTCTTTTCTTTTTGTTTAGTTCTGTGATCTATTTTAAATTAGTTTTGTAACAGATTTACAGTTTGGGCCTAAATTTCAATTTTTTTTGCAGGGATACTCATTTGTTCCAACATCATTCTTATAGTGCTTTCTCCTTTGTATATTGCTTCTTTGAAAGTTGAGTTGGTGTAAACCTGTAGGTTATTTATTTTGTTTCATTGGGCTGTCCTTTTGCAAGCACTATACTTGGGCTTTTTTTTTTCCATTTTTTTCTTTTTGGGACTAGTTGTCACATAATGCAAGTTTGCCCTGAACTTGTTAATAGCCAAGGATGACCTTGAACTTGATCCTTCTGTCTCTCCCTAGTGCTTCAATTACAAGTTTATAAAGGTGTTCACCACCACTCAGTATATTTTAATAAAATTTTGTGAGTGTGTGTGTGTGTGTGTGTGTGTGTGTGGTTTTTCGAGCCGGGTTTTTCTGTAGCTTTGGAGCCTGTCCTGGAACTAGTTCTTGTAGACCACGCCGGCCCCGAACTCAGAGATTTACCTGCCTGCCTCCCGAGTGCTAGAGTGCCGGGATTAAAGGTGTGTGCCACCACCACCCGGCATTGCAATAAAATTTAAAAATAGAAAAAGTCAAATGTGCTGGTGAACAATTTTTAACCCCAGCATCTGGAAAGCAGAGACAGGTGGCTCTCCGAGTTTAAGGCCAGCCTGGTCTAAAGAGTGAGTTATAAGCCCGCCAGGACTATACACTGAGATTCTTTCTTTTTAAAATGAAAAGAAAAAGGGTGGTCTTTTGGCCAGCAAGCTGGCTCAGTGGATAAAGGTGCTGGCTGCCATCCCTGATGACCTGAGTTCAATTCCTGGGACCCACTTAGTAGGAGAGAATTGACCCTTGAAAGTTGTCCTCTGAACACACACACTCACTCACTCATTCACCCACTCACTCACCACGGCAGGGTTTCTCTGTGCAACAGCCCTGACTGTCCAGGAACTCACTCTGTAGACTAGGCTGGCCCAGAACTCACAGGGCTCCCTCTGCCTCTGCCTTTGGAGGGTAAAGGCATGTGCCGCCCAGGAGCCTCCCTTTAAAATAGTTTTCAAAGCTGACTTAGATGAGAATGAGAGACAGCTTCACGGTGGGTCTGTTCACCAAGAAGATATGACCATATGTGCTTCAGAGCTCACGCAGATGCCGCTGAGCTGATGGGTGTGGAAATGCAGCCACAGCTGAAGAGTTTGCTGCTGCTCATAGTAGCTGGAAAGTTCGTAGAGCTCCTAAAGGTCTGAGAGTGCCCATCAACCAAGCAGCTCATTTAGTGTGCTCACCTCCCAGTCCCAGAACAGGCACTGTCCAAGTGCACATGTGACTTTGGCCAAGATAAATCATTCTGAGTTAGGAAGGGAAATATGCAGGAAGAGGGTTGGAAATCAGAAAGATGTCACACTTGTAAAACATAAAGTCAACAGATCAAAAAGAAGTCTCTATGAAACTTAAAATTATTTTCAGCCAAACAAAAATGGAAATGTGAGAACGTTTTCTAAGCACAACCAGAGACATTGTTGTATGTGTGTTTAAAAAGAAACTTCAACCTTTAATCCCAGCACCTGGGAGGCAGAGGCAGGTCGATCTTGAACTCACAAGGACGCACCTGCCTCTGCCTCCTGTGTGCTGGGATTAAAGGCATGCACCACCACCTGGCCCCTTTCTGAGTTTTTGAGTCTGGCTACGAAACTGGGAAACACTCAGTTGGGAAAATGCTTGGCTCACAAGCATGATGACCTGAGTTCAATCCCAGAGCTCCTGTATAAACGCAGGGTTTAGAGTGCATGTCCTTAGTTTCTACACTGGGAGATGAAGTGGAGGAGGCAAATCTCTGTGGTTTGCTCGCTAGCCAGCCTACTTACTTGGCAAGTTTCAGGCCAGTGAGAGACCCTATCCAAAAAATAGTGGACAGTGCCTGCTTGACAAATAACACTCTGGGTTGTCATTTGTCCCTTACACATATGTGCACACCTGTGCATACACACATGAATGCATGAGCACATCACCCATCCCATAAGAGTCTGCCTACATTAAAATGGTTTAAAACCAACAAATTGTGCCATTTTGCTATCATTCTGACTTTTTGACACAGGTTATAACTGTAGTCTGGGCTGGAACTCACCGCCTCCTCCACCTGATACCTAGCTAGTTTGTCACACATTCCTCCTCAGTTGCCCTCCTTGATAATTTGTTTCAGGGTTGCTGGGTTTGGACTTCAGATATGGGGAGTAAGCACTGCCAGGGCATTCTGTGTACCGTAGTCACAAACAATCCAACCTACGTTCCCTCCCCTCCAGCGTCTCACTAGTCTCCACTGTGCTGTCTGTCTTTAGGAACTGGCCTGGTCTAGTTCCCATGTTAAGTGGAACCATCCTGTTTTGTCTGCTTAAATCTCCCTTTAGCAAAATGTTTTTAGGATCTATCTCTGTTACCTACCGTCCTTCCTTCCTTCCTTCCCTCCTCCTCCTCCTTCCCTCACTCCCTCCTTTCTTCCTTTCCCCTCCCTCTCTTCCCTCCCTCCCTCCCTCCCTCCTTCCTTCCTCCTTCCTTCCTCCTTCCTTCCTTCTTCCCTCCTTCCTTTCCCTCCTTCCTTTCTTCCTTCACAAAGGAACACAGGGTAATCTAATGAATAAAGGATTTTTTTTTTTTGAGATAGGGTTTCTCTGTATAGCTTTGATTGTCTAGAAACTTGCTTTTTAGACCAGGTTGGCCTTGAACTCATAGAGATCCGCCTACTGGAGTCCTCCCAAATAATGACTTATTATTAATTATGAAAGCTTGGCCTTAAAATATGCTTGTTCGCAGCTAGCTCTTAAAACTTAAATTAGGCCATTTATATTAATCTACGCTCTTCCACATGGCTCAGTACTTACATCCAGCTTCTCTGCATCTAGCTGGCAAATCTCCCCACCCCCTACCAGATTTCTTTCTCTGGTTCCTATCTGTCCCCGAATGTCCTGTTTATCCGCTTCTGCCTAGCTATGACCTTTCTGCTCTGGTTCGTTATTAAACCAGTCAGAAGGTACCTTAAGCAGGTGAGGAAGGGCAGAAACACATCTGTACATCATGTACAAAAAGATTATCCCAGCAGCCTACCTCCTCCTCCTGAGTGCTGGGATTAAAGGCATGTGCCCACCAGGTGTAAGGATATTCTTTTTTTTTTTTTTTAATTTTATCTGGTCTTTTGGCTTTTTTTTTTTTTTTCTTTTTTTCCGAGACAGGGTTTCTCTGTGGCTCTGGAGCCTGTCCTGGAACTAGCTCTGTAGACCAGGCTGGTCTCAAACTCACAGAGATCCACCTGCCTCTGCCTCCCGAGTGCTGGGATTAAAGGCGTGCGCCACCATTGCCCGGCTTTGGCTTTTTTATTTATTTATTTATTATGTATACAAAATTCTGTCTGTGTATGCCTGCAGGCCCCATTACAGATGGTTGTGAACCATCATGTGGTTGCTGAGAATTGAACTCAGGACCTTTGGAAGAACAGGCAATGCTCTTAACCTCTGAGCCATATCTCCAGCCCCATAAGGATATCCTTTGAAGCAAAACTGAAACTATACGCAAAAATAGAAATCTCAACCTAAACCTCATACTTTACATAGAAATCAACTCAGTTGGTCATAGATCTAAGAACAAAACCTGGAGTAGGACACCCAGGTTGTTTTGTTCTTCATTTCTAATTGAATTGTATGTGTGTAAATGGGTGGTGCACGTGTGGAGGCCACTTCTCTCCTTCCCTCATGTAGGTCCCAGGGATTGAACTACGGTCGTCAAGTGTGGCCCAGTTAAGGGAAAATGTTTGGAAACTGCGAACGCAAGGTTTTTGTGTTTCTGACAGACTCAGCTCCATCACAATTAGAATCAAATTCCTCTTATTTGGCATCTATTTAGAGCAACCATGTGGTAAATAAAAAGGCTTGCCAGACATGTGCGCTAGGGGAGTTAGCTATATCCTGTCGATAACTGTTTGGTCTTTTCACCACCTGTAAGCTGCTCCTGCAGATGGCTTACTCATTGTAAGAGCTGAAGATATACTGTATGTGGAGTGGAGAACTGGCTGCCACTTTGGGTGATGAGCCTCTTATGTCTTTGGGACATCCCGCCTTTTAGCACTGCTAGAAGGATAGACCATCATTTACATGGCAGTACAATGGGGGTGTTGAAGGACAGAATTAAAATTTCAAGGTTTTTCTTTTTCCTGTTTTGTTTTTATTTCATTTGATATTGGCTCATGTAACTGAGGCAGGCCTTATTTATACTCACTATATAACTGAGGAACCCTGAACTCCTGATCCTCCTGCTGCCACCTCCCGAATGCTGAGGTCCCAGCCGTGTCATTCACACCTTCATAGGATTTCTCCCACTTTCTAGTATTGAGAGTTAGACTGAGACCTTGTGTATTAGACAAGTACCCTGCCACTGACCTACATTCATAGCCCAGATTAAAGACCTTATTTGGCCTTATTTTTGATTCTAGAGTCAGGCAACCCAACATAACTGATATGGTATGGTTACCGGTGTCAAAAGAAAAAAGTACTTTAGTTTATTGATCTTAATTTTTGTTATGTTGTTATGTTTAGAATTCTAGGATTGGGCAACACTTTATATTCCATTAGACAGTTAAGATTTTGATAGGCTGAGGAGAAGAATTTGTTGAATTTTATAGGAAGCCTAAAGAGAGCAGAAACAGGGAAATAGATTGTTCGTTTCCAAGGTGTTTCCCTTGGCAGGTGGGCAGCAGGACTGGACAATTGAGAAACAACTGATGAGTGTTTGGAGGCCTAAGGCCACTGGTATAAAGAATACGATGAGGGGGCTGGAGAGACGGCTCAGTAGTTAAGAGCACTGGCTGTTCATAATAAATAAATCTTTAAAGAGAAAAATGAATATGATGAGAGAAACTGAATGCCAGGCCAGTTCAAACTGGTTGGTTGGAGAATTTGCCTGTGCTTTTCTCCTGGCTTCTTGGAAGATCAGGCAAAAAGCTTAGTTTTCTGGTGTTTTGGTGACATGGAACTTTAGGTTTTAGCATGGTAATTGCACTTTATTTTAGTCATGCTTCCTGTGCATTTGCCTCCTCAAATGGTCGAGTGGTGGTGGTGCGGAGGCAGACCTTGAATTTATAGAGATCCACCTACCTTTACCTCCCAACTGCTGGGATTAAAGACTGGGGTTCTCCCCACCCAGCTCAAGGAAAGGATTAACTGACATTGCGACATACATGGTTGGTTGTATCAGGGCCTGCAGAGATGTCTCCGTGTTTAAGAGCACCTACTGCTCCTGCAGAGGATCCAGATTTAGTTCCCAGCTCTTACTTAGGTAATTCACAGCTGATTGTAATTCTATGTCAAGGAGATATGATGCCCTCTTATGGCCTCTTCAGGCACCTGTGCTCAAGGACATACCTACACACAGATACACAGAATTCAAAAATAAATCTTTTAAAAAGTATTTAAAGTATTATTACAGCTGTTTAAACTTACGACAATCTGAAGAAACACACTGAAATATTTAGAAGGCAAGTGTACATAATGCATACAACTTAAATGGGTTAGAAAAGACTTGTGATGATCAAACAAATGATAAGACAGACGGAGCAAAGATAGGTGTTCTTTTTTTAATAATTTATTTAAATTTATTCTATGTGCATTGGTGTGAAGGTGTCAGATCCCCAGGAACTGGAGTTACAGACAGTTGTGAGCTGCCATGTGGGTGCTGGAAATTGAACTCAGGTCCTCTGGAAGAGCAGTCAGTGCTCGTATCTACTGAGTCATCTCTCCAGCCCCCGATATAGGTGTTCTTTATACTGTTTATGTAGGTTAAAAGCTTCTAATTATTGCCAGATTCCCTTAGTTAGATCCTCAGAAACCAACTCTGGCAAATTGTTCTCTGGCCTCCTTGCATGTGTGTGTGCACATACACACACTAAGTAAGTAAGTGTGATTTAAAAATCTCACCGCTTTCCAATTCAGAGTATATTACCATAAATAAAATAGCTTGGGCTGAATGTTTGATCTACTGTACCTTGTGCTGGTCCAGGTAAACCACATATTCCACAGGTGTTGGCTCTCAGTTGTTAGTGCTGGAGAGCCATGGGGCCAGCAGCCTGGGTTTGTGGTACCCAGCGTCCAGCAGGGAAGCTCCTTGAATGCCTGTGGCTGTCCCAGTTGCACTTGTATTAACTACTAAGCTTACATGGTATTGACTTGAACATAATCTCTTGGTCTTTGTTGTACTTTGATGATCATATTTCTCTTTCAGCCCAAAATGGAGTTAATCCCGACTGGGAGAAGAAAGTTATAGAATACTTCAAGGAAAAGCTGAAGGAAAATAATGCTCCTAAATGGGTGAGTTGGCTGGCTATAGTTTCTCTCAGCAGAATAGACCCCACCCCCACCCCAATGTGAGGAGAAGTGGTTTAGTGAGTGCAGCTCCTGTCCTCAGTGCATCCTCATTGCAAGGCTTTGCGCTGATGCTTGTGTTGTGCCTCTAGGTGGCAGTAAATGCCTGCTCCTTCCTGGTGAACTGTCTAGTAGCTGTCACCTATGTTCTGTTCCCGCCTAGAAGCATGTGCTAATGTTCAGAGGACTCATAAGGTGCATGCCTTTCTGTTGATTGAGAGGATTCCGGAGTCCTTTGTAAGAGGTGACGTCTGTAATCTGGGGAGACACAGAAGGATGACAAGTTTGGGGCTAGCCTCTGCTATTAGTGAGTTCCAGACCATTCTGAGCTACAAAAAGTCTGTCTCAAAAGAAGGGAAAGAAGAGACAGAAAATAAAGTAGGCAGGCCGGGAGGCTATGCATGCTTTTGGAAAGGAAAGCATCCCGTTATGGACAAGTGTTATCACAGGAACAGGGCTAGATTTTGAATGTGTGTGTGCTTAACAGTTACAGATGACAACTTTGCTGACTTGCTTGTTTGTTTTCTCTGAAGGTACCATCATTGAATGAAGTTCCCCTTCATTATTTGAAGCCTAACAGCTTTGTCAAGTTTCGTTGCATGATTCAGGATATGTTTGACCCTGAGTTTTACATGGGTGTTTATGAGACGGTTAACCAGAACACAAAAGCACGGGTATGTGTTGCTTTCTTCTTGAGATTTTCTGTTTATAATTTGTAATATTGTGTGTGTGTGTGTATGTATGTATGTATATCTATATATATAATACTTTTTGTTTGTTTTGGTCATAGGTTCTTCATTTTGGAAAATACAGGGATATAGCAGAATGTGGGGTATGTATCTTTTATGTTATTTGAACTTTTTTTAGCTTGATTTTTTTTCACCTAAAAAGAGAATTCATTTTTCTTTGGTTGGTCTTTAATGTTGCTATTTTGTGTGTGAATGAGTTCTTAAAAATCAGACAGAATTTTTTTTTTTTTTTTTTTTTTTTTTTGTTTTTT
>NW_026068042.1:1974488-1983939 GCF_014885135.2 Alexandromys fortis | reverse complement strand
CCCAGCTCTACTTTTTTTTTTTTTTTTTTTTTTGAAAATTTTGGCCACACATTGGAATGCCATTTTTTAAAAATATTTATTTATTTATTATGTATACAGTATTCTGTCTGTGTGTATGCCTGAAGGCCAGAAGAGAGCACCAGACCTCTTTACAGATGGTTGTGAACCACCATGTAGTTGCTGGGAATTGAACTCAGGACCTTTAGAAGAGCTCTTAACTACTAAGCCATCTCTCCAGCCCTACTTTTTGTTTTTGAGATAGCATTTCTGGTCATTCTAGTCCTAGAGAGCTGGGATTCCAGACAGGCACCGCCTGGGAGTGGCAGGGAGTAACTCAGGGCTTTTCACGCTGGGCAACCTTATGTCAACTGAGCTACACTCCAGCTCTTCCCTTAATACAGTGAGTTACCTTTCTGTTAAATTCCTGCTCACTAATTCCTGAGTCTGTTATCTCTGGATTTGTTTGCATTGATTTAAAAATCTGGTAACAGGTCTGATTTTCCTGTTTCTCTGCTTAACTACTGTTTTATTATCTGCTAAAAAGCCAACATTAGTAGCATTTTGAGTTTCCTGCCTTCAGAAGGGTTGACTTTGGTTTTGGCAGTTTGTGTACTGGATAGCATGTTTTCTTGTCAAGGAGTAGTATAGGAATTGATCAAGATGGGTAACAGAGTTACTCCAGTTCCACAAGACATAGCCCCTAAACAACAACACAGGCTGTGTCTAGCTCTTAGATGCCTGCTAGGCCTTCGGGACTGAGAAGCTTGAGTTAGAATCTGCAGTTTGGTGCTTGGCCAAAGATCAGAATTCCTGGGTCTTGTGTCTACAGCTGTTCCTCTGGATACCCTTTTGCAAATTTCTGCTACTCTGTAACTCTGAACTCTGGGCTTTGTTTTCTCCATCCAGCAAGAGATAGACTGCCACTCTCGTCTTTGCTACAGTTGGAAGGTCCTCCTGCAGCCAGAAGGATGTGGAGTTTTTCCTGGGGTTGTATCTCCTTATTCCAGGATCATGACCTTAGGTTCATTGTTGTCCACTGCCTGAGGACAGATACTTTATCTGTGTTGTCCAGGTTTGTTGTTTTTATCAAGTGGATGTGGGGCATAGAGGAAAACCTCTTATTTCATAACCCTAACTGTCTAGCCTCTTTTCAGAAGTTTTAGGATCTGAGAGTTGACTCAGCTATTAAGAACAATGGCTGCTCTTGCAGAGGACCTGGGTTTGGTTTCCAGTATCCAATAGCTGCTCAGAATGGTTTATAATTCCAGGTCCAGGGAATCTGACACCCTCTTCTGGCCTCTAAGAGCAATACATGCATGTGGTTTACAACAATAATTGTAGACAAAACACTCAAAAGAAAAATAAATAAATCTTTTTTTTTTAAAAAAAGTACTTCCTTTAACTGAATTGTCAAATTGGTGATGTTTTAGAACCATGTAATTAACATAATTTAGGATAATCTGGTTCAAGATTATTGTCTTCTTAACCTTTTATTTAACGCCTATGTCAATGCAAACCAAGCTCGAGTCAGTCCCTCGACTTCCTATACTCCCAGTCGGCACAAGAGGAGTTATGAAGATGATGAAGATATGGACCTACAGCCCAGCAAGCAGAAAGACCAACATGCAGGTGCCAGACAAGCAGGTACTGTGTGCCCTCACCTTCCTCTGACATCAAGGCTCGTTGTCAGGCTTGTTCTCTGACAGTTCTCGACTGGGAACTGGTGTGGTCTTTCACTCATTTCACTTCATCACAACGGGGGTGTTGCTGGAGTGAAGCTCGGGAGTAGAACTTTGGCCTTGAAGGTATGAGGCCCTGTTTCCATCCCTAGGCACTTTTGAGCATTTTTACAATGAGGACCCTTTGGAAAGCTCTGATGGATGCTTTTACTTTGAAGTGGTTGAATGGAAGATCTTTTTAGTGTCGTCGTAATTGTTATCCCGATTCTTGAACAATAGAAAGCATGGTTGTGCTCTACCCTACAAGTGACTTAGCTGAAACCATCCTTTCTTGCTTTCCGTTTGGAACCACGGTATTTCTGTTGATTTTTGTTGTTGATATTGTTTGTTTTGTTTTTTCAGGATAGGATTTCTCTTTTTTTTTTTTTTTTTTTTTTTTTTTTTTTTTTTTTTTTTTTTTTGGGTTTTTTTTTTTTTTTTTTTTTTTTTTTTTTTTTTTGCTTTTTCGAGACAGGGTTTCTCTGTAGCTTTGGAGCCTGTCCTGGAACTAGCTCTTGTAGACCAGGCTGGCCTCGAACTCCCAGAGATCCTCCTGCCTCTGCCTCCCGAGTACTGGGATTAAAGGTGTGTGCCACCACTGTCCGAAAGCGTTTTTTTTGTTTTTGTTTTTCCAGGATAGGATTTCTCTATGTAACAGCCCTGGCTATAAATTTGTGGAACTAACTCTATAGACCAGGCTTATCTTGAACTCTCAAACTAACAGAAATCTGCCTAATTCTTTTATTGGGGGTAGATGGGTGGGAAGGTTTTGTGTTGTTTTTCTAGGCAGGGTTTCTCCGTGTAGCTCTGGCTGTCCTGGAACTCACTCTGTAGTCCAGGCTGGCTTCAGAGATAAAAGAATTAGCTATACTTAAGAAAAATTGAACTACAAATTCATCCTGCAATTTCACATTTTTTCCCTTGATATTTCTGGCCTAAAAAAAAAAAAGATCAACAAAAACCAGGTGGCAGAAGGCATATGCTAGAGGCAGGAAGATTTCTGTGAAATGAAAATATTGAAATTAATTTAAAAAATTTGAAGTTTATTTTGTTGGTGAACTTTTGTCTGCATGCTTGTCTTTGTACCATGTGAATGCTCTCAGAGGTTCGACGAGGCCATGGGGTCCTGGAACTGGAGGCAGGGAATGACTGTGAGCTGCCCTGTGGGTGAAGGGACCTGAGTCGGGTTCTCTGCAAGATAAGCCAGTGTTCTAGCCCTTTAACTGTTTCTAGACCTTGAGATTACCTTTTTTTGTTTTGTTTTGTTTTGTTTTTTTTTTGTTTTTTTTTGAGACAGAGTTTCTCTGTAGCTTTTGGTTCCTGTCCTGGAACTAGCTCTTGTAGACCGGGCTGGCCTCGAACTCACAGAGGTCCACCAGCCTCTGCCTGCTGAGTGCTGGGATTGAAGGTGTGCGCCACCACTGCCCGGCTAGAGATTAATTTTTTATTTTTAAAAAAATGTATATTTTATTTTTTCTTTGCTTATTTTTAAGTTTTTGTTTTGTTTTGTTTTTGAGGCAGGGTCTTACTGTGCAGCACTGGCTTGGAGCTCACTGTGTAGAGGAGGCTGGCCTCAGACTCAGAGATCCTTACACCTTTGCCTCCAGTGTGCCAGGATTAAAGGCTGTGTTACCATGCCTGGTTGGTTAAGATTGTATTTTAAATACATTTCTCCCTTTTCCTCCCTCCAAGCCTACTTATATACCCGTCCCCATTCTCCTTCAAATTCATGGCCTTCTTTTCCTCAGCTGGTATTTTGTGCGTGTATGTGTTTATATATACATATGCCTTCCTAAGTACAACCTGTTGGATATGCACAATGTTAATCGTATGTATGTTTTCAGGGATGACTGTTTGGCACTAGATAACCAATTTGTGTGCTCTTCCCTGGGGAGGGCCACCTTCTGTTCCCAGTTTTACTCAGTTGCACGTAGTTCTTTGCATAGGATTGAAGTCTTATGGCCTTTATCCCATGCAATTTAGCATGTTCGTTGGTGTCCTTGTTCAGCTCACATTTATGTAGTCATATTGGCGAGAGTTTACAGGCGTAGTTTCTGATGTTATTAGGAGACACAGTATCACTGCAAAGTCCCCGATCCTCTGGCTCTTAAAACTTTTCTGCCACCTCTTCTAGAGTGTTCCCTGAGCCTTGGGTGCAGAGTTGTTTTGTTAGATGCATCCATTGGCATTGGCCTCCACAACTGTGTTTTGATTGGTTGTGGTTTTCTGTAGTGGTCTTCATGTGTTACAAAGAGAAGTTTCCTTGATGAAGAGTGAGACTACATGTGTCTGTGGGTGTAAGGATATCTTTTTATAGGTTGTTATTACGGATTAATGCTGGTTTAGTAAATTAGTGGTTGTAGCTTCTCCTTCAGGAGCTGTAACTTGACTAGCACCGAGTAGTTAACTAGGATTCCAGTACCAGGCATGGTCTTCTTGTTTCCAGACAGGGTCTTAGGTCCAATTAGAGCTGTTGGTCACCACCAAGGTGTGTATGCCACTCCTGCCCCCCTAGGGTTGTCAGGTTGTCCTGGTCGTGCATGTGGTTCATAAGTGTCAAGCTGGGTGGATTGAAATGAACTGGTAAAAGTACTGACCTGAGTTAGGCGTCATAGCTTGATCTGAAATCCTAACACTAAGGCGACTAAGAGAGGAGGATGGCCTAGAGTTCAGTGCCAGCCTGTACTACACAGTGAGACCCTGTCTCAAAAAAAGGAAAAGAAACAAAATCCTTCCAATATGTTTGATGGAGTAGTTTGTTGCTATTTCAGAGTAAGAAAGCAATGAAATATTTTATGTGTCTATCTTTGTTCTGGTATAAGTCTAATAATGTTATTAAAACTTGACATGAGCCTTTTTCAGCTCATAAACATGATTTATGTCAAAATGAAAAGCACTGTTAGAATGTTCATTTCTTTGGGCTTAGAAGTGACCGCATGTAGCCGGGCGATGGTGGCGCACGCCTTTAATCCCAGCACTCGGGAGGCAGAGGCAGGCGGATCTCTGTGAGTTCGAGGCCAGCCTGGTCTACAGAGCTAGTTCCAGGACAGGCTCCAATGCCACATAGAAACCTTGTCTCGAAAAACCAAAAAAAAAAAAAAAAGTGACCGCATGCAATGTTGTTTGAGTCTAGGGGGCCTCGGTGGTCTTCACTGGTGCGGAGAGCCAAAACGCTTAGAAACTGAAGCTTCCAGTGGGCAGCAGCTGAACTCCTTGAACCTCTCTTCCCCATTCGATCTGAACTTCCCCCTGCCAGGAGAGAAGGGCCCTGCCTGCCTTGTTAAGGTACAGCCTTTCCTAGTTCTTTCCACAGATGCTTCTACCTCAGAAATGAGGCATTAGAAAAGCCTCCGCATGTCTACAGGCTGTGCTGTCCTCTGGAGGCTCTAGAGGGATGGAGAGGGGACAGGATCTGGTTTGTTGTGTCTTTTCCTTCGTCCAGCTTCAAGAGGCTGCCTGCATTCCATGACTTGTGGCTTCTCCATCTTTAAGATAGTAACACTGTGTTTATCTGACCATTCTTTTGTAGTCACATTTCCATCAGATAAAGTTAACTCTTTGACACTGAGCCCGCTTAGCCGATCCAGGCTATCACCACCTCAGGGTCCTTGAGTACAACTGCAGGTTCCTTTCCTTGTGAGCTCACAGACTCAGCATTTCAGCGATTGTGCTGTGACCATCTTTGGGGCTCCTTATTTTGGCTGACACAACAGTCAAAGAACTGGCCAGTGTGGAACCTGGTGTGGTGGCATATACATGTAATCCCAGTGCTCAGGGAATAGAGGAAGAAAGGTGGAGAATTCACACCCGTTCTGAACTACATAGTCAGACTTTGTGTCTTAGTCAGGGTTACTGTGGCCACGATGAAACACAAGACCAAAAGCAAGTTAGGGAGGAATGGGTCTATTTAGTTCATCATCAAAGGAAGTCGGGACAGGAGCTTAAACAGGGCAGAAACCTGGAGGCAGGAGCTGATGCGGAGGCCGTGGAGAGAAGTACAGTTTACTGGCTTGCTCCATGAGGAATAGGCTTGCTCAGGCTGCATTCTTATAGAATCCAGAACCACCAGCCCAGGGACATCCCCACCCACAATAGGCTGGATCCTCCCATATCTAACACTAATTAAGAAAGTGCCTTGCAGGCTTGCCCATAGCCCAGTCTTGTGAGGCATTTTCTCAACTGAAGCTCCTTCCTCACGAGCTCTGTCAACTTGACATGATGCTAGGCAACACACCCTGTTTCACAAAACCAAAGGGGTAAAGTCATATTCAAAAGTAGACCGCCTTTTAAATTCATAGCTACTTCCTTCCTATGTCATTTCTGACTGCATATTTTATTTCTGCTAGTTTACCTTTTCAAAATCCACTTCTCAATTGTATTTAAAATAAAGGGTGTTGTATCACATGCCCAGTCCTGCCATTCTAGAAGCTGAGATGAGGAAGATCAAGAACTCAAGGCTAGCATGAGCTACAATAACATGACCCTGATGCAAAGTAAAACTAAGTTGTTTGTAGTGCTTTAAAACATCAATCCCCACACTTGAGAGGCAGAGGCCTGAGGATTGCTTTGAGTCCAAGGTCAGTATTAGACCAGCCAGGTAGGCTCTGTGGACATACCTGGCTCTGGTTTAGCTTTTGCCTGACTGCCAGCCTCTGTGGGAGTGTGGTTGTTCACATGTTTGCTGACTTCGCTGTCTGACTGGCAAGTACCTGGTTGTGTCATTCAGTGTTAACCTATGTTGTTGTCAGGTCTATGAAGACTGGGACTGCTTCAAAGTCAATGACGTTCTTGAGTTATATGGTGTGCTGTCTGTAGATCCTGTCCTGAGCATACTGAATAATGAAGAAAGGTGAGTGTTTGTTGGGTTTTCTTTGTTACTTTTTCGTTGGATATAATTTCAAACAGTGGCAGAGAGTTACAAAGAACGTCCTTTTCTGTCTTCAGATAGTTACCAGTTACACCACCCATGCCATGCTTGTCATTGCTGCCCTCTGTGTACTACCCTCATCCCATCCTGGCAACCCCTGGCTGTGGAAGTCAGCCAGGCACAGCAGTCTTCCCAGGGTTGTGCCACTGATGCACGAGAGTGTCATTAGTGTCCATCACTCAGCTAGGGTGGTATTGCCTGACCCGTGAGCGCTTTTCACTTTGCTGTTAATAATTTGAAAGATACTTTTGTGCATCTCAGCATCTGTTGACTTGTGTCTCTCAGAGGCACTTCATTAACTTTGTCTCTGCTACAGTAGCCATTTTCTACTGTGTCCCTCCTACAGTTGTTTTTCAAGTAATTTCTTTATGTCAGTATGAACCAATGAACTCTCATTTTATTCAATATCAGCATGTATTTTGAGATTCAGATTTTCCTAGATTCAGCTAGTAGGAGCCAGAGTGAGCAAACTGTATGCAACATACTTTCTTTTGGCCACCGATGAGCTCTCTAGTCACAACACAGAGACTCATTATTACTTAGGAGTGCTTGGCCTTGTCTGATGCCTGTCCCTTAGCTCTTATAACTTGTTTTAACCTGTTTCTCTTCATCTGTGTTTACTTCTGGGCTTTTTACCTTTCCTTCATTCTGTATGTCCTACTCCATGTGTGCCTGGCCCTGGGTATCTCCTACTCTTTCTCCCTCATTCTCCTCATTTTCTTTTCCCTTGAACCTAGATTTCTCCTTCTACTTATTCCCTGCTTTTCAGCCCTACCTATCTGTCCTCTGCCTAATTATTCAGCTTTTTGTTAGACCAGTGAGGTGCCTTAGGCAGTCAAAGCAACACTTCTTTATATAATTTAACAAATGCAGCATAAACAAATGTAACACATCTTTGCCTAGTTAATGTTTCACATTTCCCCCTCTTTGTCTAAATAAAAAGGAAGGGTTTTAGCTTTAACATAGTAAAACTATATACAGTAAGAACAATTATCAGGTAAGGATTACATCTACAGTATCCATCCATTTGTATTTGGCAAATTCAGAGAAAATATTATTTATCCTATCTTGGTGAGTCCAAAGGTTTGTACCTAATTTGCCTTCTATCATGACTGAAGAAACCTGCAACTATAACTATCTAGTCTTCAACTGCATCAAAGACCCCAGAAGGATATAGTATTTCCTGAGTAAACAGGAAGTACAGCACAAGCCACTTCCAAAGCTATAGAAACGGCAGAGACACCTGGCTATGTAGACGGTCACCCAAGATTCCTTTGCCACATCAGGGCGTCCACCTTTGTTTACAGCCCTAGAATATCTAGTAGCCTTTTCTATGAAGCAAGAATTTTGAAGGAAGGTCCTGCCATGTTTTGGCAAAGTTTGTCAGTCTTTTTCCTTTGTGTCATCCCTGTCCAGTCTGTGCACTGGGTTCTTCTGTTCTATATGGAGGTATTATATCATGCTGGGAAGAAAAACCCAGTTCCATAATCTCCTGTCAGGCACTCTCCAGTTCTCTAGAGACCTCTACTTTTCCCTGCTTCTTCAAGGTTGTGCCATCTCACGGGACTTCATGTGATCCCATTTGTCAGTTGTTACTCTCAATGCCTGTCCTCTGGGCTCCTGTTAAGAAAGTTGATGTGGGAAGTCCTCCTGAATATGTGTTGCTTTTATTGGTTGATGAATAAAGCCATTTTGGCCAATGGCTCAGGTGTATTCCTAATCTGTCTATTGCCACAAGACTGTGGCTTACTGGTGCAGCATGTTACTCCTTCGGTGGCTACATGGCGTCTCCTCGACTCTGCCCTCTCTCTCTTCTTTTCATCTGTCTGTCTGTCTGTCTATCTATCTATCTATCTATCTATCTATCTATCTATCTATCTATCTCTATATCTCTGTTCAGACTTCCTGCCAGGCTTTACTCTGCTAAGCCATTGGCCGAAACAGCTTTATTCATTAACTAATAGAAGCAATGTATACACAGAAGGACATCCCACATTAGAAAGTCTTCCTGAGCCTGTAAATTCAAGTATACTCTGCTTGATTCATTTGGAGTTGAGTTTTATGGAAGGTAATAGATAAGGATCCTCACATATTAATATTTTAAATGTATTTCTATATTTTCTGTGTAAAGCTATGAATTTGCTGTACATGATGATACACATGCATAATCCCAGCACAGAAGGCTAAGACAGAAAAAATTGAGTTCTAGACCAACTTGGACCATGTAGTGTAGCAAGACAATCTCAAGAAAGAAAAGGCCCTGAGTTCACACTTAGCCAGCACACGCTCTGCCACTCCAGTCTCTTTCTTCCTCCTTGGTTGTATATTCATTGTCTTAGTGTGCTTTGCTCGGTTCTACAGTGTGCACAGAATTGGGGAGCAGTGCCACTGTGGCACGGTCATTGTCTGTTCCAGTGTCTATGTTCTCATTTGTTGTCTTTTAAGACAGCACGCCACTTTGTGGACCAGGATTTCCTCCGACTGCGTCAGTCCTGCCTTTGCGTGCTGAATGCTAGGGTTGCAGGTCTACATCAGCACACCTGCGGCTGTGCTCCTTTGTTTCAGAGGGAGTCTTCATATGCAGCTGCCTAGGTGTCTCTCTTGTCCATCTCGATTCTGATGTTCATTTCATGTAGGTTCATTTGTGTGGTTACGTTTTATTTCCCAGCTGTTCTCCACCCCTACAGAAGTAGAGGACTGTGCTACCCCAGGAATGTCTTTGTGTGTTCCCACACCCTGGAAACCTGAGTCCTAGTCTCTGACTCCCTCCTCTCTCTCTCTCTCTCTCTCTCTCTCTCTCTCTCTA
>NW_026068042.1:1838056-1971796 GCF_014885135.2 Alexandromys fortis | reverse complement strand
TTTTTTTTCTTTTTTTTTTTTTTTTTTTTTTTTTTTTTTTTTTTGAGATGAGGTTTCTCTGTGTAGTCCTGGCTCTTGCTCTGTAGACCAGACTGGCCTTAAACTCAGAGATCTGCCTGTCTCTGCCTCCTGAGACTTTTATTTTTCGAGACAGGGTTTCTCTGTAGCTTTGCTGCCTGTTCCGGAACTAGCTCTTGTAGACCAGGCTGGCCTCAAACTCACAGAGATCCGCCTGCCTCTGCCTCCCAAGTGCTGGGATTAAAGGCGTGCGCCACCACCGCCCGGCTGCCTCCTGAGACTATTAAAGGCATGTGCTGCCACCCCACAACAGGTTTTGTGTTTTGCTTTAAAAAGTAATGTATCCTAATATCGGGAAGAAAATTGCCTGCTCTCCCATGCCAGTCTCTTCCCCTTTACTGCTTGTGTGTGTTCTTTGGTTTATATCCACGTGTATGTTTACTAATGTGGGTGTCACTGTGGTTAAAGCACATTAAATTTTCCATTTAATGCTTAGTTAGCTCCATTTTCCCTTTTTTTTTAATTTATTTATTTTTTTGTTTTGTTTTGTATTGGGTTTTTTTGGTTTTGTGGGGGTTTTTTGTTTTTTTGAACATAGGGTGTCACTATGAAGTCCTGGCCTGGAACCTTCTATATAGTCCAGGCTAGCTCTGGAACTCATAAGATCCTTTTGCTTCTGTTTCCTGAGTGCTAGGATTGAGGGCATGCAACCACAGCCTGCCTTCTTGACAAGCTTTCTAGTGACTGTGTGCTATTTCATTATATCTGTGCCATATCGTAACCTTTTCCCAAAACGTTAGCCCTTCACACTTTGTGCGTGCGTGTGTGCACGCACGTGTGTAAGTAAATGCTGTTACATCAGCATCTTTCCAGTGTAACTCCTTCCTTTCTCCCGTTGGCATCCAAGACAGTGGGTAATGCCTGGAAGCAAGGCTCACGTCAGAGCTCTGTCATGGTTTGACTGGTTGCACATCCCTAACGGAAAAGCCTGAAGTGCTGGGAAGTCTGAAGTAGCTGAGCCACAGGCATACTGCTGAAGTCATACTGGGAAGCAGTAGCTACCAGCTCACACTAGGCATGCTTAGCCAGGGAAGTTTGCAAACGTTCTGAAGCACTTAAGTCTTAGTATTTTGGATAAGGGTACTCTACTTGTACTTCAGAGTTCTTAATACTGCCCACCTTGAAATGTTTGGAGAGGGGTGAAAAGGCATGTGAACAGTCATTTAAGTATTGATTATTCTTTTACTGCTGCTGTTCTGATAGATAAAATAGCTGGGTGTTCTGCAAAAACCATTAAATTTATTTTTATTTTATGTGTATGGCTGTTTTGCCTGCATATCTGTGCATGCAGTGCTGGTGGAAGCCAGAAGAGGGCATCTTATTCTTGAGTTCCAAGGACAGCTGTGAGCTCTTGTGTGGGTTCTAGGAATTGAACCATGGTCTTCTGGAAAAGCAGCCAGTGCTCTTAACCACTGAGCCATTTCTTCCTGCTTCTGCAAAATGTCTAATGCTGGTATTTCAGTAATTGCAGTATCTTACCTTTGTTTTTGTTTGTTTTGTTTTTTCTTTTCCCCTCTTCTAGATATACAAGAAGAGATGTTCTTCCACTAGGAAAATTTACAGTTAACCTGAGTGGCTGCCCACAAAATAGCACCTTCACAGAACACCTCTACCGGATCATTCAACACCTTGTTCCAGCAGTAAGCTAATATTCTGATAAAGTATTATGAACAACCGAGCCAATTATTTTCTACTCACCTAACTTTGTGTTCCTTGTGGATCACAACAACACCCACCAACTGACATAATTTAAAATGTACCCTCAGCATTGACACTGATTGGCCCAGCACAAATTTGTAAATCTAAACATTAATGCAATGGCAGTAACTCCCTCAAGATCAGGCTTCCTGCCGCTGCCAGTTTGTCCCTTTGTGTGCATATTAAACTTGAGATCTAAATAAGCTCAGTTCTCTCAGCTGCCCCTCTCCATGGCCCAGTTAGGTACTGTTTGGAACCATCTGGAGTGTACCATTTTTGTGTCGGGATCTTGGGGATAGGGGAATTGCTCTGATGAGTGGTATATCTAAAAATGCTGGCCACTTCTTTGGGTCTTAAAAAGTGAAGCCAGGCAGGCCCTTCACTGAACAACCTGTCATGCTGTGCTTCAGGCCCTGCAGAAGCAGCAGAGTCCCAAGGACTTGGGGCCACTTACTCAACAGACTATGCTTCCACTGATTTCTATATTCAATAATTCATTATATTTATCAAAATAGTCATAAAACTGACACTGTTTTGGGTTTTCCCAAGCTCTTGAACTTCTACATTAGTAGGAGACCGCTAGATTTTCTGGTCCGTTTCCGCATTTGCACCTATGGTGATGTGTTTTGATCTGGGGTGTTGTCGATGATAGCTGGTGTAGTATCTGGAAGCCTGTTGCTGGCGTTCGTACGTTCTCTATGGTAAAACTCATCTGTCTTCCATTTTGAAGGAGTGAGGGTAAATGTGTGACCTATTCATAAACCCTGTAACAGGGTCTTAGCAGTTCCCAAAACCCACAGCTCCTGAAATAAGCTCTCTGAGTTTTATGTGTTTGTAGTACAAGACCAAGAAAGTAATTGCTGGTGTGTGCTTTAAAAATTCATGGCAGAGGGCTGGAGAGGTGGCTCAGAGGTTAAGAGCACTGACTCCTCTTCTAGAGGATATGAGTTCAATTCCCAGCAACTACATGGTGACTCAGAACCATCTGTAATGAGATCTAATGCCCTCTTCTGGCTTGCAGGCATACATGCAGGCAGAACACTTTATACATAATAAATCTTTAAAAAAAAAATCATGGCAGGACAGCGAAGCACTTGAAATGGGATAGGAGACACTGGTGGTGCCCATATGCCCATCTATACAGAATGGCCTAAGACTCATGGATGGTTTTGGAGCTGACCTGGTGGTTGCCTAGCTGGGGTCATGTCCTTCCTCTCTCCTACTTGGAGTAAGGGAAGTCCGCGAAGAAGCTGGTGTAGTACTAGCTCTCAGACACAAAGTGGCTCCAGAGGCCATCCAGCTGTCAGTTGTGAGCCCAGGGGTTCTCAGGCTACATTTTTACATGGGAGAGGGTGGAGGAAGGGGCTGAGAAGTGACAGTGTGGTGTGTGTTTGCATTTTGTTCTGGTCACTTTTCCTTGTTTTGTTTTTCACTGACCCTGTCTCCTCTTTATCTGGCACTAGGCCCTTTCTCAGTGCTCCTCTCTGTAATAGAACACTCGGCTTTGACTACTGGTTATATGTGTCCTGCCTGTGGTTCTGTCTCAGCCCCAGCACCTGGCCACTCTTTTCTTTGTTTTGAGATGTGTGTGTGTGTGTGTGTGTGTGTGTGTGTGTGTTTACCTTGCATGTATGTCAGTGCAGCATGTACATGCCAGGTGCCCATGGGGACCAGCAGAGGGTGTTGGTCCCCTGGCACTGGAGTTATGGACAGTTATAAGCCTCTGTATGGGAGTTGGGAGTAGAACCCATATCTTTGCAAGAACAAGTGTTCTTAACCACTGAGCCATCTCTGCAGCCAGCCACCTTTTTTTTGACAAGCCCCACCTCTTCTGGGACTTCTTCTGAATCTGTAAACAATTCCCACTTTCGTTTCTAAGAAAATTAAGCCACAGTATTTAAAATTCTCTTAAATTTTAGCTGTGATCTTCTTCCTGCACAGGCTCCCTACCCTGTGCTTTTCTGAAGGCTGCACCATGTATGAGTAGAGGAGTCCGGAGCAGACAAGAGACTGCCGAATGTGGTGGGGGCTAGAGGAATGGGAGGCCATGCTCTGGGCTGCAGTGCAGACTGTCTTAAAGGAATAGTAAAGTTCAGCCTCTGGGTGTCTGATATTTGAACTGTCCACCACTAGTTTCAGAGTAAAAATTACTCATCAAGACTTAAAAAAAAAAACCACACACACAAATTTTCTTTATGTCTGTGGCTGGCCTTATCTCTCCAGCATGCTCCAGGCCCAGCTGAAGACGGAGAACAAGTAGCTGTAAGAAGCATGGCTTGTGGTGTGGCCACAGCTTCTTCCCTTAGAAATGGTGTCTTACCATATGAAGCACACGTGTTTTGACTCAATATGTGTCTGTGTGTATTTTCTAATAGAAAAACTTGGACCTTTCCTCATTACAATTTCTGTTTCAGTCTTTTCGTCTACAGATGACGATAGAAAACATGAACCAATTGAAACTCATTCCCCATAAAGACTACACAGCCAACCGACTGGTCAGCGGTCTCCTCCAGCTGCCCAATAACACGTCCCTGGTCATTGATGAGACTCTTCTAGAGCAGGGGCAGTTGGACACCTCAGGTAGGCATGCAAACCTCCTGTCCTCTTGTGGCTTTGCTCCATTTAGTCAGACCTAGCAATGACTTCTAAGGCAAACTTAGAGTTACCAGATATTTTTTAAACATGCATGTATTACAAACTGTGTATACTAACTTTTATTATGATATTCTGATGGTTGCCTGTTAGCTCAAAAAGGGTAGAAAAGATTTAATGTAATATTTTATACATCCCATAAATAATTTTTAATGATTTCTGGGGGGGAGAATAGACTATTTGGTTTAAACTAGCCTCAGTTATGGAATATGTTAAAAAAACAAGCTGGGAGGTGGTGGCCACGCCTTTAATCCCAGTACTTGGGAGGCAGGGGCAGGCGGATCTCTGTGAATTCGAGACCAACCTGGTTTACAGAGCAAATTCCAGGACAGCCAGGACTACACAGTCATCCCCCCCACCAAAAAAAAAAAAAAAGACGAGAGAGCTGCTAGATCTTGTTCCCACGAAGAGTGTGCAGTGCTGGGAGTAGTGACGCTGTGCTGGGGGGTAGTGACGCTGTGCTGGGGGTAGTGACGCTGTGCTGGGGGTAGTGACGCTGTGCTGGGGGTAGTGACGCTGTGCTGGGGGGAGGTGGGGCACAAAAAATAGATGAAAAAATAATGAACGCTGGGAATTTATAAGGCAAAGGGAGCCTAAAATCAGGAAGGTTTATCCAGGGGTGGTGGCACCCACCACCATTCCTGTCACTTGGAAGGTAGAGGCAGGAGAACTAGGAGTTCAAGGCTAGCCTGGGCTTCTTCTTTCAACCCTCTCTCAAAAATATATAAATTGGGAAAACTCAACAACCTTACTTTCTAAAGAAATGATTTCCCATCTTATAACCATGACCTGGGAAGGAATGAACTTACCAGAGTCCCACTTTTTGTTGGCATTATTGTTGGGTGAGTTTTGGCCTCAGAAAGTTCAGGTTGGCCCAGTACTGCTGGAGCTTATAACCTAATACCTGGCTTACGGACATTGCACTTGTTAAGTTCTTGGCTACCGTTACCTTTATCTAAGCAGCAGAAAATCACATGTGTTAAGATCATTGTCAGCCAAACTAATTTGAGTATGTGATTAAAATCACATCACTGCCAATAACGGTCTTGCTCTTCCAGGTGTTCATAATGTGACTGCCCTGAGCAACCTGATAACCTGGCAGAAGGTAGACTATGACTTCAGTTACCACCAGATGGAGTTCCCATGCAACATCAACGTCCTCATCACATCTGAGGGGAGGTCCCTGCTCCCGGTATGATAGCTCATGGTTAAGTGGAGGGTTATCGTTGTCACTTTGTCCATTTTTGTTGCTTATATTGTCCCTGTGTGCAGATGCAGGCACTTGTGCAGTGTGTGTCAAGGCCACAGCTCGCCCTTGAGTGTTGTTTCTCAGGAACTGTACACCTTTTGAGACAGGGTCTCTGACTGGCCTGGACCTACCCAAGTAGACTAATTGGTCTGACGGTCCAGCAAGCCACAGATTCACCTGGGGATTACAAGGGTATACCAACATACCCTTCATTTTTATGTAGATTCTAGGGTTTAAGGCTAGACCTCAAGCTGTGTGTGTGTGTTTTGAAGGTTTATTTTTTTTGAGACATGCGGGTCTCTGAGCTGGACACCAGCTGTTCTCCATAGTGAGCTCCAGGACTACACAGAGAGACCCTTTCTAAAACAAGCCAAAACACATTTTATGTGTGTTTGCCACACTTTATTTAATATTTTATTTTATGTGTATGAGTGCATACATGTATGTGTGTTCACCACTTACATGCCCTGGGCCCATGGAGGACAGAAGAGGGCATTTGATCCCCTGGAGCTGGAGTTAGGGTTGGCTGTTAATCACCGTGTATGTGCTAGAACCAGACCAAGGTCTTCTGCAAGAGCACGGCACTGAGCCAGCTCCGCAGCTCTAGGTGTTACTATTTTATCAGTGTGGGTCTGTGCCTATGCTCATTCACAGCCACAGAAACCAGAACTGGGAGGTTGGAGCCTTGGAGCTAAAGTTAAATGCATTTGTGAGCCACCCAGTGTGTGTGCTGGGATCCGAACTGTCCTCTGTAAAGTAGTTAAGTGCTCTAAATTGCTGCACCATCTCTTCTGCCCCACGAGGGTGTGCACTTCACAGGCTGAACCATTTCCTTAGCTCAGTGCTGCTTATTATTTTAATAAGTTGCATTTATTTATGAATTGTGGGTGAGCTTGGAGTGTTAGTCCATGCCTGTGATCCTACACTCTGAGGAGGCTGGGGTGAGAAGGTGGCCAAGTCACATCCTTCCTTGGTGGCATAGTAAGACCCATACCTCAAAAGACCCGTGAGTACAGCTCAGTAGTAAAGCACTTGTCTGTCTGTGTGAGGCTCTGAGTTCCACTGATAAGTTACAAAAAAGGAGATGGTAGCTGCTAGTTATTAACAAGGGA
Organism: Alexandromys fortis; assembly: GCF_014885135.2. Taxonomy (NCBI): domain Eukaryota; kingdom Metazoa; phylum Chordata; class Mammalia; order Rodentia; family Cricetidae; genus Alexandromys; species Alexandromys fortis. The sequence goes on along the minus strand of NW_026068042.1, from coordinate 1,965,007 downwards.
ATCTGGTATCTCATTTTACCTCATTGTAAAAATTTATAACTGTTAACCCAAATATCACAAGATAACCAAAACTACTAGTAGGAGAGCCTGTAATATCTAGAAATAAAGAGAAGCTAATTTCCCTTAATAGTCCAGACTGCTGTTCTTACTCCCTTTGTTCCTTTTTTTGCCAGTCATGTGATGCATGTGTGCACATGCAGTGGCTGGAATGTAGAGCTGGAAGACAACTTGAAGGAGTTGTTCTCTCCGTCACGTGGGTCCTGAGGATCAGGCTTGGCAGCAAGCATCCTGACCAGCTGAGCTATGTCCATCTCAAATGTTTGTATATTGACTTTAAGGCTAGCCTGACTTACAGGATAAGATCTTGTCTTGAGCCAGACAGAAAATCACATTGCAGTGGTTTCATGTCTTTTGTTATGCAGTCAGCAGATTGAGTACACTAAGATTTTAAAAATACTCCCCTCCTCAAATACCTGCTATTTTCTAATTCCCTTCCAAGTTGAGAGCTGCGTCCTCTAAATGTAGGTTATCATAGGACCTTGGAAATCAGTTCATTTCCTCTTTCCAGGCAGACTGCCAGATTCACTTACAGCCCCAGCTGATCCCGCCCAACATGGAAGAGTACATGAACAGCCTTCTCTCGGCTGTGCTGCCGTCTGTGCTCAACAAGTTCCGCATCTACCTGACCCTCCTGAGATTCCTGGATTACAACATTTCAGATGACATCACCAAGGTATGTCTTAGTCACAGCGAGAAATCTTGTAGTTTTGGGGTTCACTTAATGTGACTTAAGTGCAGTTACCTGTAAGGCAGAGTTGGTGTTTGCCGTCTCTAGCCTTTAGTATGTCATCTGCTGCGTGAAGCGGATTCATTCTCTGTTCTTTTTACTTAGTTGCCGCCTCCTTTCTGCATTTGAATTGCCTTTGGCTTTGTTTGCTTGGTTTAATTATTTTCAGCGCTAGGGATAAGAACCAGTTCCTTTGTCTGGCAGAGCAGCGAGCAGTCTGTCTCCTCCCTCATCAGGTTAGGAGCCTTGGTCTCTTTAGGATTGGCAGATGGTGTGACTACACTAACACATGAGAATTTGCTCCTTTCCAGTCTGTTCTTCATCCCTCGTTCATGCTGTCACTTCACAGATTATGCCCTTGTGTGTTGTGTGCCCATAACACCTAATTATCACTTTGTGCAGTTGTCGTTCAAACCAGAGGGAAAGGCTTAAACAAGAAAACAAAGTTTTTGTTGCTTTTTTGAGTCATCTGTGGTTTTACTATGTAGCCCAAGCTAGACTTGGAGGGAACGTGAGGTTAGGCAGACACCACCCTGCCTGTCTTTACACTGGTCAGCATTTCCCTGTTCCGTTGCCTTTACGGGGCTTTCTGTTCCTATCTGAAGGACTCTAGTGTCGCTTGAGGTTCACGAGGTTAAGCACCTGCCATTGAGCCTTTTTTTTTTTTTTAAAGAGCGATCTGCCTGCCTCTGCCTCCTGAGTGTTGGGATTAAAGCCCTTATCCTATGCCACAGTCTGTTCCCTGGGTTGTCAGCAGCCGTTCCTCCTTAAGGAGCACACCTCCAAGACCCTGAGTAGATGCCACTGGGCTTCTATTGAGTCTGTCCTGCTGCAGTTTGCTGAGCTTGGTGTGCACAGTATTTGATGATGTCTTGAACAAGTACCCTTCGGGTTTAAGGCCATTATTTCTTTCAGCTCCCCTGCTGCTTCCTCTCCCGCTAGCCCTCCTGTCACTTGGTCAGTGAATTTGGTGGTCTTTGGAGCTCTGTTCATTTTCCCTTTTCTCTTTTATCTGTCTTGAAGTTGGCTGGTTGACTTTTTTGTGCCTGTTTAAATCTTCTATACATAGCAATTTGTTATTGCTATTAGTTACCTTATTTTTTTTCTATAGAATTTCCTATTTGCTTCTTTTTAAACATTGTTTTCTTCTTATTGATATCTCCTTTAATTCTTTATATAGTGGCTCACCCCCTCCCCCATCCAAGAGTGATGCATGCTCAAGAATCCCCCCAGTAGGTACTTGGAACTGGCTACTTCCAGATCTTCCATGCACATAATGGCATAATAACGTGTTGTATACAACCCTTTCCAGTGAATAATTTGTATAGTAAGCACAGCAAATATTAGCGGTAACAATAGTAGAACATGTATAATGGGGCTTAAATTTGATTAAGTAATGACAGCCTTACAGATCAGAGTAGCAGTCCTCTGAGTGGTGCACTAAAGGAACTCCAGCCCTGCCTGTTCCGCTGTTCCATTGCTCTTCCATTGCTAGGCTGTTGGTTTTCAAGGACATTACCTCAGGTGGGGGTGTGGGGTTTGAAAACAAAACAAGTTGAAATGTCTTACCAAGAGCCACTTGTGTTCTTGTTACTGGAAGTTACTTGTGTTACTGGAAGTTTCCGGGGTTTTGACAAAGCCGACTGCAATCGTTGTGTTCTGCTGTGTTGGTCCCAGACAGCCCTGTAACTTGTGGTCCTTCTCCCTCAGCTCTCTGAATACTGGGATTACAGGTGTGCACTGCAGCCCCCATTGCTGGGCCAGCTTCTCTGGTGTCTCTCCCTGTTTAATGGCTTCACACCATGGAAGATGCTGGCTTCTCTGCCTGTTTGGCATTCTCAAATGGGACTGGGCTGCATGTAGAATCATTTCCATGCTGCATTTTGTAATGGAGGCTAAATTTGGTTCTTCCTCTTTTTACCCATCTTGCCTCATTTGTCCATCTATTTTTACTTCAGTCAAAGACCATGTTTCTTTCTCTTTATAAAAATAAGGAAATAGTTTGAAATGCACTTACAGAGGTTTGAAGGAAGACTTACAAGTATATTGCTCTTTTGGTAAAGGCGGTTGAAGATGACTTCGTGGAAATGCGTAAAAACGACCCTCAGAGTATCACAGCAGATGATCTCCACCAGCTGCTTGTGGTGGCTCGGTAAGTGGCGCTCTCCTCCATAGTCTCCTTCTTCCTTTGGTTTTTCAAGACAGGGTGTCTCTGTGTAACAGTACTGGCTGCCCTGGAACTCACTGTAGACTAGCGTGGGCCAGAGAGATCCGCCTGCCTCTGCCTTCCAAGTACAGGGATTAAAGACCACCCGGCCTGATATTTCCCTGTTCTCTTGGCTGTGTGCAGTTCTGATTTATTCAACAGTATCTGAGGCAGACTTCTAAAAGCAAAAGAACTTTTCCTTCAAAGATACCTTCTTGGGCTGAGCAGAGGCTAAAGCTTTTGCCTGAGGACTGAAGTTGAGATTCCACCTAAAATCTGGGTATGCCTGGCCATGAGGAATCCCAGAACAAACTGACCAGCTCTGGGTTCAGTTGAGAGACCTTGCTTCAATGAATAAGGTTGAGGAAGATTCCTGATATCAGCCCTGGGCCTCCCACAAACATAGACAAAACCCTGTGGAAGAGGGGGTGGAAGGAAGGTAGGAGCCAGAGGGTTCAAGGACACAAGAAAACCCACAGAACCAACTAACCTGGGCTCATAGGAGCCCATAGAGACTGGACTGGCCTAGGCCCTCTGCTTGTATGTTACTGATGTGTAGCTTGGTCTTCTTGTGGGACTCCTAACAGTGGGTGCAGGGGCTGTCTCTGACTCTTGCCAGCTTTTAGGACCCCTTTCCTCATACCTTGTCCAGTCTTAATATGTTGCGGGGGGGGGTGGGGTGTTAGTCTTACTGCAATTGATATATGGATTGATTTCCATGGGAGGCCTGCACTTTTCTGAATAGAAGAGGAGGAGTAGACGGGTGGGTGCAGAGTGGAGGAGAGGAGGGAGAGGAAAGGGCAGTCGGGCTGCATCATCATCGTCGTCGTCATCAAGAATCCGCACCTGGTGGAAGTACTTCCTGCAGGGTTTACATTTACCAGTGGTCTCAGCGGGGGCACAGTCTTTAAGAGTGAGACCCTCTCTTTCTGGCTCCTCGGGGCTTCTTTGTGAGGTCACACCTGGCCTTTGCTCGTGTGTAGTAGCCATGTTCTTGTCTCCTGATGGGCTTCAAAGATTTCCTAGTTCTTAAAACTTCCTAACTCTAGGTAATTTTTAAACTTCAAACCAGGTTTCTGTCCCTGAGCGCTGGCCAGACCACACTGTCACGAGAGCGATGGCTGAGAGCAAAGCAGCTGGAGTCGTCCAGAAAACACAGGCTTCAGCAGCACAAGTGTGTGAACGGGAATGAGCTTTAGAGTCTGAACTGGAGAAGAACGGGCAAGCTACAGCCTCCGTGCTGCACAGCTCAGATCTGTTTATACCATACTGTTTTATAGATGATTTGTAGGCAAAAAAAAAACAATGACTTTTCCTGAAATCAAGCCTGGTGACACCTAAAGTTTATATGATTCTCTGTAAGGGCTTTTACCTTACTGGTTTTATGGAGTTTTGGAGTTTGTTTTATAATTAGTTATGATGTACAAAAATGTATTTGATATTAAAGGTTTAATAATGATAATGTTGCTGATCATACCATTTCCTTAGCCGTAGCTACAGCTTAGGCCAGACTCTTGGAGTGCCGGCTTCCCCTGAAGCTGTGCATCCACACCTGTGTGAATACCGTCTGTCTGAGTTTATCTAGTCGGGACGTTCTTGGCATTGATTCGTGAGCTCTCTAGTGTCAGTGTCCACAGCTGGACAGATACTTTCCCCCCTTAGCAGCTGTTAATAACCTGCAGAAGTAGGCTTTTCCATGGCAGGCGTCCCCAACTTTTAGATTTCATACACTAGTAATACTTCCAGAGATTTCTGGAGTAGGGTTGCCAATTGATTTTGCCAAAATGTGATCACCATTTTGTTTCCATGAAAAGACACCCTCAGACAGGAGGCTCTCGATGGGACAGATGCAGCTCTGTGATTCAAGTCACTACATTGTTCTTAGCTCCTCTCACACCCTGCATTTGGGAACTGTCATTTTAAGGGACTCTGAAGGGAACATTGTCCGAACATGAAAGACTTGATTTAATCTTTTTTTCCGGTGCTGTGTATTGAACTTTGGCCTCTCACCTGAGACGTGTTCTCTACCACTAAGCTGCATCCTTAGCCTGTTGTGTGTGTGTGTGGGGGGGGTGACTTTGAATCATTTTCCTCATTATTTAGCTGATTTGATGATCATGCTGGATTTTGAGCTTTTAATATAAGTTTATCAGATAGCTTCCAAGTGTGTTAGATGGGTAACATCATTTGCTAGTGCGGTAAAGGCCCATACATTACAAGTAGGCTTCCTCAGACCTATTCATTTTGATATGCATATTTTCAAATAAAAGTTATTACTTATAATTTGCAAATTAATATAGAATTGTGGCAACAGTAATCTTCAGAAAGGTTAGAATAGTGCTTTTAAGCTCTCTGTGGTGCGCGTGAAGATGAATTCATTTGGAAACAGGTGAGTTCAGTGGTCCCTTATCTTTTTCCTGCTGAAGAGGCTTGCATTGACATTGTTAACCAAGGAAACAGGGTCACCCTTGATAAGTCAAGGAATTAGCCTGATGAGAGGAAGTACAGACTACTAGTTGTTCAGCGTTCTTTCCTAACCTCAAATCTATTTTTCTAAGCTAATGTAAATAATGTTCATATTAGAATTCTAACTGGTTTTCATTTTTATAACTGGTAGACAAGCTCTTCCTTAAACCTTTGAAAATAAGATGTTCACATAGATTTTTGAAAATACTTTTTTGTCCTAGAACAAAGTTTTTAGTTTGTCTTGTCAAACTGTACCAATGTAAACTGTAATTTACCAAAGAGAAGTCATAATTTTGCTTGATCTTACAGAAAAGTTCCCTTGAGTAACCATGTCCAGTAAATAAAACTTCCAAATTACCAGTACCCGTGGGCGTTTTTTCATGAATTAGAAGCACAGGATGTCGTCTACCCAAGTCAAACTAGAAGAGACTGGAACCTTCAGCCTTTTGAGGCACCGTCTCTTCCTGGCCTACACAAAGGATATTCATGTTCATAGCTCTGCGTCAAGGCAAGCTGCAGCCCTGACCAGGCATCTATGGCCTCTTTGGAAATAACCGTTGCCTTCACTTGTGTTGCCGGATTTTCCTGTGGGTCACCTCTGTGCAAACCCAACCCCCACCCCAGCCCAGCTGCCAGCACTTAACTACCTGGATCCAGAGCCTGAAGGAAAAGAGGGGAAAGGACAGACTGCAGCATCTAGTTTTTAATGTTTGGGACTTAAAATACAGTTTCCATTTTTAAAATAAGAACACTTTAATCAAAAAAGTTCAAAACAAGTGTTTGGTTGTAGCACACTTGCCACTTATGAATTCTTTGAAAACCAAAGTACTGTTAAATGCTGTACAAGGAATTCTCATACACATTGATGCTTCGAGCTACAGTGGTACTTTAACAGTCACAGGACTCGACACTTCAATAAATAACAAAAACGGAATGCTTATCAGGTCACAGCAGACAGAATGTTCAACTGAGTCACTTCACAAGGGTAAGGCTCTAAGGATGCCAGACGTCGGTGCTTGCTGGAATGTGCCATACAGCCTTCTCTGGGATGCAGAGGCCAGTGATCTTGGTGGCCAGTCACTTAGAAAACCAGTATTAACCTGCATTTTAGGTTCTTGAACCTAAAAAAGATGCTAAGTGTCCCTCTTGAAAGAGTTAAAACTTGATTTTCTAGAGATTCCTAGAGTCAGTCAGTATACATGATCTTCTGTTCCTGAAGCAGGTGGGCTTTATGACAGGCAAGCCCGTGTGTGTTCAGGAATTTGGGAGAGAAAAAAAGAATACGGGAGAAATTGGAATCAAAGAAAATACACTGTTTATCATTATTGATTCTCAACTTCATAGAGAATGGTTAAGCTGGTAAAACTACTTTTTAAAAAAAAATTTAGATACTTCTGCACACTAGTAAAAGTCACTAAAATCTAAATGTCTAATTTCCCGTATAGGGCAGCGTACAGGAATGAACTGACAGAGCGGGAGAACGCTAACTTTACATGGTGTATCCACACTGCACCCGCTTCCGAGACTAGCTCCCCTTCCCTCCAAACACCAGTTTGGTTCTTTTCCTGAACCTTCCCAAGTGAGATCAACAAACCACTCTGTTGTGTATTTGCTAGGCTGGCCTACAGTCTAAGATGGTCACTTGTAGTCTGGACATCTGGGAATTTGCTCAGGTTCAGACTCCTTGTAAAACAAGTGCCAGTCAACAATGTAATTAGAATTTGTAATCCATAAACGCAGTACTGGTTAAAATAGCCTGAAATGGCTGGGCGGTAGTGGGGCAAGCCTTTAATTCCAGTACTCAGAAGGCAGATGGACTAAATTCAAGGCCAGCCTGGTCTACAGAGCAAGTTCCAGGACAATCAGGGATACACAGAGAAACTGTTTCTTTAAAAAAAAAAAAAAAAAGTCCAGTAGGTGAAAACTTCATTTTGAGTTTTTAAATAAAAACCATAAGATTGTGACTAAAATCTAAATTCGAATTATTCGTGTCTGGCATTGTGTAAACATATTTTTAAGTTCATTTTGCTGAATTTCATTGACCACTTCAGGTTCTGCTGGACTCTTTTGAACTTTGGCCACTGCCAAATTTATCCCATGTGTTAGCCCAGCTTGGGTAATACTAGCAACCTGGACCATGGAGCTGCGGATCTTTGCAAAGGGAGAGACTGCTCTGCTGCCGCTCTCTGGAGAAGGGGTCACACAAAGCCCTGCCTCCAGTTCCAGCAGGCTGGACCCGGAACTGGGGCTCTGCTGAGAGACCCCTGGAGGTGCTGGTTCAACTGACAAAAACTGTGGGCCTGCCAAAGAACAGGAGACATTTAGCTGGGACGGTCGAGAAGGCACCAGTCCCACAGGTTCCAACTGGTTTTCTTCATTAGAAACAGGGTTAGTCTTTTGATTTCCTTCCTCACTGTTGTGAGACACAGACCTGGTCTCTGACAGCTCAGACATTTTGTCCTGCGCATCCTGTACAAATCTGTGGCAGTAGACATCCACGGGCTTGGCAAAGCCAGTCAGTACATGTATGTTGTCAGCAGAAGGGGTTTTCTTCAAGGGAGACTCCTGGCCTTTCCCATGACCAACAATAGCTTCTGAGGGGACAGGAATGCTGACGTCAGTGCTGCTGGCAGACTGGGATCGGCTGCCTAGTCGAGGAGCTGAAGCAATAATACCACAGCTTGGGAGAACATAATCTATTGGCCCTACACTCTCTAAAGAATCGGCTAGCTGCCTGTCTTCCTCAGACTTAGAGTTGGTAAGGAATTCATCGGAGTGGTAAGAATCATTATCTGAAGACATGTCCCCATCAGACTCCCCTTGGGCCTTATTATCCATCGCTCCCGGGTTTTCCATGGTCTCAAGACTGCTGTCTGACTTCCAAAGATTGACTTTTAGGTTTGGCTTTAGAAAGTTCACTTTCATTTCAGGCTTTGTAAAGTTTCCTAATTTCCGTAGGTTGCCGATGTTCACGTTGGATTTGGTCTGCTTCACTTTTTGATTTAGAGACGAAAATTTGCTCATTAAAAAGCTTTTCCCCTGGGCCAGAGAGCCTTGATTTTGGGATCTGATACCAATGATGTCTTCATGAGGCTTACTGCTTTTCCTGTAAGTTAGAAGAGAAAGAAGTTAATTTCTCATGGAATCCAAAATACACCAACTAATACCATTAAATGCTTTGTAAGTAGCCCAGATTTCTTGGGAGCAGGGCACTGCTAACTGCTAACCAAAATGCCTGCAGTTGACACTAAACACCAGCTGGTAGAAAGACAGGAACATAGCTAAAAACTTTGTAGCAGCCACATTAGAGCAGGTAGAATCAAAGGTTTACTTACACACCGAATACTACAATTCAACACAGACATACAGAGACTTGTATCTTGTTCCTTTTGCACGAGGTCTTTAAAATGGTTAGTGTGCATAGTGTGGTTACAGCATAACTGAACTGGGACCCGCCACACTTCAAAGGCCAGGGCCTCGTGTGGCATGAGGCTGCTGTTCTGAGAAGTGAAAGTCTAATGCATGCATGAAAGTCTAGTGCAAGGTCTAAGCTGGCTGCAGTGAGAACCTGCAGGAATCCCAAGCCTCAGGATGGATCTGGGATATCTAATATAGTTAATCTGTGTTCTCTCCTTTGTCATCAGATGTCCCTGTGTGCACATCAGCACTCAGCTCATGCAGGATCACCTACCACAAGAGCACTGCAGGAAGAGTAGGTGCCCAAGTAGCTGTCGCCATTAAGAATGGACGGGAACCGCTCTCCTACCCTAGTGGAGCAGGAACAGAGCCTGAACAGTGCTCAGGAGAAGGAAAAGTCCACATACTGTAAATGTGAATTAACCTGCTGGTAGGAACATCTTAAAACCCTGCATTTCTCTGTGTACTCATGACATTGGGACGTGCCCTCTGGTTACTTTAGAGCTCAGAGAGCATCACTTGTGGTCCAAGAAGAAGGACTTTGTCTTAGGCCCTGTGAGCCACGTTTCATCAGTTTTACACGTATTGTTTAGCTAAGTACTCACAGAAAGGCTAGTATTTGCATTAAACACATCTGGATATCGAAATAGAAGTACCATGTCACTTGAGAAAATAAAAACCTGGGTCAGTTAAGAATTCCTTAAGCTGAAAATAAGGTCTCTAAGGTGCTGCAGGGTTAAGAGTGGCAAACGAGGAAGCAGTCTCCCTCTGCATTCTCCTGATCCCTCCTGAGGAAATCCACTAAGCATGAACAGATAAAAGGCGGCAATCAAACTTTTTACCAGTTGGATTTTAAGGTTATGTGCTAGGTGTTTCTAAGTACATTACCATCCAATCTGCAACCTTTCTGACATTCATTATCTCATTTTAACAGGCAACAAAACAGAAGGACTCTGAAGCTTCTTCAGGGTTCCAGAGTGAGAGAAGGTACAGTCAACAGAGGGCTAACCTTACCACAGCTAGGCGGTGTACACTCCAATCCCTGCATTCTAGGGCTGAGGCAACATCAAGAATTGAAGCCTGTCTCCCCAAAACAAAGGGCCTTTGGCTCGGTTGGTAGGAGACTTCCCCGGCACGTATGAAACCATGTGCTCAGTCTCCAGCACAGTATAAATGGGTCTGGTGGCATAAGCCTATGCCAGCACTCCATGGTGTTTCAAGTTGTATTTCTTAAGAACCATGATATATTAGTGCATTTATGCAGTGTGTGAGGTATTTTGCTGCTGTTTGTTTGGGTGGCTGTTTTCTACTTTGGGGTTTTGTTACTGTTTTAAGTCTCTATACCCAGTCTGGCCTTGAACTCGTCCACCTCACAGATGCTGGATTTCAGGTGTGCACTTCTGCATCTGGCTCTAAATGATGTCTTCTCTTGATACTGACCTCTCAAGCTTCTTCTCAACTATGGGAACATCCAGCCCCATGGCTTGCTTGGTGATCTGCAGCATCTCTGCGATGCACTGAAGAGTATCTGGAATTCAAACACAGCCCTTACTAATTGCCCAAACACTACAATAGAATAGTCTCAGCTTGAATTTGACTTGGGGCCACAGGTTTAAATACTAGTTTGCCTACAACCTACAGAAAACTGCTGCTTGTTCACTACCCTCCACCTTACTAAACCAAAATGTTCTCAACGGTGATTTTAACAGAACAGAGTCAAGAGCAAAAGAGCTAACACCTGGTTAGCGCTCAGGGATCTAATGACTGGGAGGCGCCAGGACAGCACCCACAAACAAGGAGTGGTCCATGTCTGCTGCCTCTTAAGACGAGGTGGGAAAAGCCTAGAACCCGTGTAACCTCCTTCAGGACCAAACACTACAACTCCTGCCACACAGCTCCTTGCCCAGACTACACCACCCATTCAAACAGGAACAGAGTCCGTTCTAACCAGTGTCCCAAGCAATGAACTGTTACTAATGTATCTGAATAACTTCCCTTTCCCTCCTTCATACCTTTCCCATCCTCTTCCGGACTGCGTATCACAGCTCTCAGTGTGTGGAAGTAACCACTCGACCCTTTACACCTGTAGTGCAGCCGCATGCAGGAAAACTTTGGTTTGCCGAAAAGAGTAGGTTCAGGACCTAACACAAATGAGGATGTTTAAACTTTTGTTTCTGCATATAACATTCTCTTCCTTTAGTTCAAACACACATGTATCAGTTAACTGTGAGCATATTTCTTTTCATAATCCAAATAAAAAGGTATAAACTTAGGACAATTTGTAAAAATGGGTTGTCTTGTTTTTGTTTTTCCAAGACAGTGTTTCTCTGTGTAACAGCTCTGGCTGTCCTGGAATTCACTCTGTAGACCAGGCTGGCCTCAAACTCATAGACGTGCTCCTGCCTCTGCCTCCCGAGTGCTGGGATTAAAGGTATGCAACACCACTGCCCAGCATAAAATTGTTTTGTTTTAGGGCAGGCAGAGACAGGAGAATTTCTGTGAGTTTGAGGCCAGCCTGGTCTCAAGAGGTAGTTCCAGGACAGCCAGGGTTGTTACACAGAAACAGCCCTGTCTCGAAAAACAACAATAGAAAGTATATTTATTTACTTATTATGTGTATGGTATTTTTCCTGCATGTATGCCTGCAGGACAGAAGAGGGCACCAGATCTCATTATAGATAGTTGAGCTACCACGTGATTTCTGGGAGTTGAACTCAAGACACCTGGAAGAGGTGCCAGTGCTCTTAACCTTTGAGCCATCTCTTCAGCCCCATAAAAAATGTTTTTATGCATGTGTTACTCATGGGTTTCATTATTACATTTCATGCATGTCCATGCCCTACAACCCTAACAAGGCGGCCTTGTTAGGGTTCTGTCACAAACATGACTTAATGAGGCAATAAGAACACTTTAATCCCAGCACTCTGGGATTAAACTCTGCGAGTTCAAGGTCAGCCTGGTCTACAAGAGCTAGTGCCAGGACAGGCTCCAAAGCTACCCTGAGAAACCCTGTCTCGAAAAACCAAAAAAGAAACAAACAAAAAAAAAACTACCATAGTAATGGCTTAAGCTTTCTGGTGACTGGAGTTCTTTTCACAAGGCACAAGATGAAAGTGGCGGTGCCCATCACTAGTCTAAAGAGAAAAGGGAAGTCTGCCACTGCGGGTGGCTGAGTTAGTTAATGTGTTTGCATTTACCTATTTCGATTTTTTCCAGGTCCTCTAGGCTCAGCCGTTGATACTGGTTTACTTTATCCACTTCATCATCATAACTAGGGACAAGGGAGTGAAAAGAGGGTTAAAAGCAAATGTCTATCTGGCTGTGACTCCAAAGCAGAGGCACAATATAACAAGCTACCACATGCAATTAGAATAGAATCTTCCCCGCATGCATTCTAGAACAAAGTGAACATTAGAAAATATATATAAAACAAGAGTAACAGCCCAGCACGCAGGAGGCAAAAGCCCATGCATCTCTGTGAGTTCCAGACCAGCCTGGTCTACATATTAAGTCCAGGACAGCCCTGGGCTACATAACAGACAGAAGACCCTGTCTTAAAAAAAAAAAAAAAAAAAAAAAAAAAAAAAAAAAAAAAAAAAAAAAAAAAAAAAAGAAGTTTTACCACTATTGGAGAATTTTACATATAAAAAGGAAATCAATTACAAGGCAAAAATAATTTCAGTTTTATAAACACAAAATGAAAGTGAAAACTAATTAAAATGAAAGTAATACACATATTGGAGCACCTTAGGGAATAATAATAAGGAATAATGGGCCTGATACCTGAATCAAAGAGGAAAAGGGTCATTATGTATGCTAAAAGGCTTAGAGAATGACAGGAAAATGGCAGCTCAAACTGTGCCAAAAGTAAAGGAAATATTTACTCAGGAAATAGACGCTAAACCTGAATTCTGCTGCTCCAGAAATCGACACTTCAGTTTCGGCAGTGTCACGGTTAAATGCCTGTTTGGAGATGGCGCTAACAAACCACCAAAGTCACATAATTCATCAGATGCTTGTAACCAAGGAGACACTGAAACTCACATAATCATATGCTTGTAACCATGGAGACACTGACATGAGCATGCGCACACGCAAGCTATGCATCTGCAGCGCTGCATCATTCAGTGACAAAAAGCTGCAAGGAGTTCAGTGTCCAACAGCAGGAAGAAATACAGCAAAACGAGCCACGACACGTAGCCATTCGTGAAAAAAAATCTACGCGTAGCGCCCAGGCTTTGATGAACACCAAATAATACTAAAACAGTGATAAATCAAACATGATGATTTAAAGGGATCAGTGAAATTTCATATATAAACATGAAAACAAAAGAAGTTAATTCTCAAAACCAAATTATTTACCAAAAAACAAAAGCTTTAAATGAATGCGAACTTACTAGGCCACGTAGTAGGCGGAGTTAGAGAGCAGCAGCAGCACGTCCACATCTCTGTGAGCAGCGTCGGTGAGGCTGCGCAGACACGGTACCCAAATTACTTTCATCCACATTTTTTTTTTAGCAAGCATATTCCCACTTATGACAAAAGATTGCCCAGGGGGAACAAACGGGAATTGAATAATTCTACTCCTGAAGTTAAATGTAATACAAAAACATCTATCCATTTGCGGAAAAGAAAAAAAACAACCACTCCCCACCCCCACCTTTGAGTGGGGGCTGGATTTGGATAAAGGGCCAGAGCTGAAGGGAGGGCTGTTCCTAGACACGGCCAGCAGGGGGCAGAGGCTTCAAAGGAAAAGGGGATAATGTAAGCGCGGGAACTGGACAGCGATAGAGAGGTGGCTACTGGGAAGAAGAAAAACCGTGAGGCCCAGAAAGAGAAATCTGTTCGTTTACATTTGCCAGTGTTCAAAATAGCACGCTAGACACCAAGGATATTTCTGCAGCACTAGGAAACAGCTATTTTGAAAGCGCCTTAGATAAATGAAACGGTTATGAACACGGAGGGAGCATCGCGAGCCTCGCTCCATTTTCCCAATATAGATTACACTCAGCTTTCAAGGAATCAGTAAACACTGCCCAAGGCCATTTTGTCGCGCTCCCCCGACACTCCAAATACCAAAATAGATTTGAATATAATTCAAGTGTGAGTGCTGAGCCATATTTAATGGCATCGGTGAAATGCACATCTTGAAATTTTTCTAATAAGGAACTGCCCAAGGACTAATACAGTCAACAAGCAGGCATAATCCAAACTCAAACATTTAACATAATTTCTAATCTGGCACGAGAAGCTTTTCCAGCCAAATGGATAAACCCGCGTGCCGATGGCTGACTTTAGATACCATCGCAAGATATTCACGCTTTAGGATTTTAAACTCATCTGCTATTTCTATCAAAGCAGTGACAAAAGCCAAAACAAACAAAACCCCAAATAGGAACGATCTACTGCAGATGGAACTTGAACCACTAGCTAACTCGCCCATGGGGAAGTCATGTTAGCGGTGCTGCAGAGAAGGATGAATTGACAGAAACCTTCCTTTCAGTCTTCTGCGTCAGCAGCACCTTGCTGCAACCTAAATCCAACAGTTTTCATTTGAAATGAATTCCTCAGGTTTCGCCTACACTTAAGCCCTCAACGAATGTACTAGCACGGAAGCGCCTAATAAAACCGATGAGGGCTGATTCCGGCAGCCAGTATCTGAACACGAGAACACCATTCAATGCAGCAACCTCGGCAGCCTCGCGGAAAATGACGCAGAACAGCGCGGATACTTACTGTATTGTAAAAACTGCCGCTGAGTTGAGTCACACCACGCCACAAAAATTACATCACGACACAAATTTTACGAAAAAAAAATCTAATTACAGTGTTACTTCCATCCTGGCTGCCTATTCTAGAGTTAGTATTTACATCAGACAAAAACATCACGTCCTTATCTAAAAGCATTTGGCACGAAACAAGCGGTCGAATGTTGTCGGCCTTTCCCCCCCACCCCATTTTTACTGCATTCTTAGGTGCAGTATATAATTCTCCCTACCCACCCCCTACCCTTAAAATTTAAAAAAGCACATTTGATACAAACAAGAAAGAAAAAGGAAAAAGAAAAAAAAAAACCTTATTTATAACTCCCCCACCCCCAGCACTGCAGCTCTTCCCTGCTGCCCTAATCATTTTTGTTTTCCCGCCACTGTGGCAAACCCTCCTTCCATACTATAAAAATAAAAATTGCCAAAACCACATGCAGCCCGACCACGGAGACAATGGTTGCATAAAAGGCGCTGTCTTCCGGGGACATCAACATCAGGCTTTGGAAAAGAAGCAATTTACAAGAAAAATATAGCCCCACAGGTACTTTAACCATAAGTCCTGCAAAGAGGAGGAAAATCTTAAAAGTCATGGCAAGAACACCATCGGACTTGGGCTCCGCAGCATTGGCAGGTGGTGCGCGAGGAGCAGGGGGCGGCGGCCGATTGAAGCGCGGCATCCTGTGTCTGCAGAGCAGACAGAGCGCAGAGGCAGGGAGCAGGGCGCAGGGGACCGCCGGCAGCCTCCGCAGTTGCTCAGGGACCAGTCTGCACGTCTCCTAGTTCCGTCCAAATCCAAGCCTCCTCTCTGCGTCCGGCTGTTCTGCAGCAACTGGGGCGGCCAGGGAGCAAGCAGGAAGGAGACTAGGTCCGGGAGAGCTGCTTCTGTCCCGTGGCTGTGCAACGTTGTCGCACTGCGCACAGACCAGATGCGGTGTGGACAATTCCCACGGCCGCTTCTGGCCTCCCCTGCGGAAGGCTCGTAAACTGCTTTCCAGAACAGTTTACACTACTGGTACTGCAGTGAATGCAGCAAAATCTAACGCGTTGCCAAAGCAGTCTTCAGGACAACGCACTACGGCCGTATTTTAAAAATAATAACAGTAGCATAAAGAATAAAACATCAAATATTTATATAAAGACTATCTAACTCCTAAATTTGCATAGTTCTGCCTTATTCCCCAACTCGAATCCTAGCCCTGGTCTTCAGAAAAAAACTATTATAGCTCAAGGACAAAAAGATAAATAGTCTGGCCGTGAGGTCACTGAAAGGGCACTTGCCACACAAGTCTGGAGACCTGAGTTCCATTGAAACCTACCCTTTCACACAGAAACAGTCGTGTTTAGGCGCTCTCTCTCTCTCTTTCTCTCTCTCTCTCTCTGTGACACACACACACACACACACACAAATATATTTTTGGTGATGTCACACTGGGTAACAAACTTGCTAGGTAAACCAGGCTGGTCTCAAAATCACTGAGAGCTGCCTGCCTCTACCTCTCAGTGTGGGGATTAAAGCTACCTTGTCCTCCACCAGGCAACCAACAGTTTTGGAACCTTATGTGCATTCAGTTAGCAAACATACAGCGATTCCATAGAAAACTTAGATGCCCATAGCATGTTTCCCATGAAGAGAAAGGGGAAACCATGCTGGGATTCGTTCCTAAGCCCACACCCACACTGAAAACCAGAGCCTGCAGAGAAGCCCTTACAGAAAACAAGCTGGGCAGTGATGGCTCACACTTTAATCCCAGCACTGGGGAGACAGAGGCAGGTGGATGTCTGTGAGTTTGAGGCCAGCCTGGTCTGCAGAAAGAGTTCCAGGATGGCCAGGGCTGTTAGAAAAATCCTGTCTCAAAAACCAAAACCAAACCAAAACAAAATGTACATAATCATACCTGACAACTGGTTTTATGAAAATCATTGTAAATTAATAAAATCTTGGCATTGGATTTTTAAGAAGCCACCAAAGGCTAAGGCTTGTTCTCAAGAAACAAAAACAATGGACTGGACAACTCAGCAGAAAGCTCAGCCTGAGACCCAGGAGCACAGCAAAGCACATGAAGGATTTTGTATGTGGACTACCTCCCTGATAGTCAGATACACAGCCATGGGCTAAGTTAGCACCTACAGACCAGGCAGCAATAAAGACAGAACTGGATGGACTTAAAGCTTGAATCTTGGAACCCAATGTAAATGAGGTTTGTGGGAGAGAGAAGCACTTGGTGAAAGCCTGGCAACACAAACGGTCTGTGTGCTTCCGCTTCCAGTGAAGGGAAAGTGGGATCTGCTTTGAGGGAATTACTCCATCTACACATCCCAAGTACAGAGAAAAAGACTGTTCAGACCCTCGATATCTAGCATGTTATTATTAACAGATTGTTTTTTAAGCAGGAACTCTAGTTACAGGTGTGCAGAAGACAGTCACTGGCCCCTACTAATCAGAAAGTCAAATTTAACTGCTATTGCAAAGGAGGGAGTAAAGCCAAGCATTGATGTGGGATTCCCCTCTGTTGCTGTGAATATGCTTTATTACCATTGGCTAATAAAGGAGCTGCTTTGGTCAATGGCTTAGCAGAATAAAGCCAGGCAGGAAATCCAAACAGAGATGTATAGAGAGAGTAGGTGGGGTCAGGGAGATGCCATGTAGCTGCCAAAGGAGAAGGACCCAGACCCTTACTAGTAAGTCACAGCCTCATGGCAATACACAGATTAATAGAAATGGATTAATTGAAAATATAAGAGCTAACGAAAATATGCCTGAGTTATTGGCCAGTTGTAATTAATACAGTTTCTGTATGACTATTCAGGTCTGGACGGCCAGGAAATGAACGAGCAGTCTCTACTTACAAAGCATGGGAGCGAAGGCCTTTAGTCCCAGCACTTGGGAGGCAGAGGCCTGAGGATCTCTGTGAGTTCAAGGCCAGCCTGGTCTACATAGAGATTTCCAGGACAGTCAGGGCTACACAGGGAAACCCTATATCAAAAAAAGGAAAAATAAGAAGTAGCCCATATAACTATTAAGCATTGGGAAAGGGTGGGAGAAGAGGATCATTACACCCTGCTAGTAATAAACGGGAACAGAAGCTACTGTGTTCCTCAAGTAAGTGTTCCCTAGCTGAAAATGCGAATCTGAGGCTCTCACCACTTCGAAGCTGAGGACAACCTTGAGCTTCTGATCATCCTGCTTCCGTCTTCCAAGCGCTGAGATCGTAGGCATGAGATGTGAGTGATTGAACCCAGAACTTCATGTATGTGAGGGAGGTCTCTACCAACTGAACTACGGGCCCAGCTTGGGCGGCCACCTAAACACCTAGAACTAGTCTCTACCTTGTTCCACCACTATTTTCACAACGCCAGTACCAGTATTCCCATAAATCTTTGCAAGAGGTTTTAATGAGTCTTCACAAAGCATGCTTGCTCTAATCTTGTTACAGGTGTTGAGTATCACAGTTACTAACAAATTATTTTTAAGATTTAGTTTTGTGTGTGTTGCCTGCATGTGTGTCTGTGAGCACACGGGTACAGTGACGGGTACAGAGAGTATTTAACGAATGTAGCTGGTTGGTGTGCAGCTAACCTTGTGAGTCCTCTTGTACACTTTATCTTGAGAGTCCAACTTCTATTGAGGCATACAAATGTATACTTGTTAAGAGGTACAATGATGCTTGTTATTTTTATTGGTATAAAGTGGTCTCAGACTTTCATAAAATAGGCCAATTCCTACTTGACTTTTTTTTAAACAGAAACACCCAGTTTTGAGTGTTCTTTAAAATAATGATGCAGCTGATCCATTTGCATGCTGTTCTGTTTTATTTCACTTTTTGAGACAAGACTCCACTCTATAGCCCAGGCTGCCTGGAATTCACTCTTTAGACCAGGCTGGCCTCAAACTCACAGAGATCCATCTGCCTCTGCCTTCTGGGTCCTGAAATCAAAGGCGTGTGCTACTATTACCTGACACTGGAACTCTAAATATCGCCCAAGTTGACCTTAAGCCCAAGCAATCTCTCTGCTTCAGCCTGCCAAGGGCTGGAATTACAAGTATGAACCACCATTTCAGGCTTGAATTTTTTTTAATCAAGTATCATATTTAAGGGTGGGCGGTGATGGCGCACGCCTTTAATCCCAGCACTTGGGAGGCAGAGGCAGACAAATCACTGTGAGTTCTAGGCTAGCCTAGTCTACAAAGCGAGTTCCAGGACAGCTAGGACTATTATACAGAGAAACCGTGTCTTGGGGGGGAAAAAAAAAGGATCATATTTAAGCATTTCTTTTTATGAGTGATTTTTTTCCCAGCACCCTTTATTTCTGTACCAAATGTGACTGCGCCTTGCACTGAAACTGCCATGCTTGATATGATCAGGTCCACACGTTATGGACAACTGCCAGCATTAATGGTGACAACTTATCAACCCCAGAAGGTTAAGAAGTTAAGTCCTTAGACCCCATTAGGGGCTCCAGCTCACCTAGGGTCACAGTCAATCAGGGCCCAGCCCCCATGGAACTTCTCATCACCCGGCAGCAGCAACTTCATGTAACTCTGTAAGAGCTGGCTGATGAGCTCCTGGTGGCTTCTCTGGTTTTCCTTATGCAGAGCTTCATGCTCTTTCTCCTTGGTAAATATGGAATAAAGATCTTCCGTCACTGGGATGCCTTGCATCAAATCTAGGGTAGAAGGGTTAATACTGTCGTCATCAGCTTCACTAACGAATCTTAGAAAACAAAGAGAGTCCACAACCCAAACAACAGGTATCGTAAAAGAAAGCATAAGTGTAAATCTTTCCCACCTTAACGTAGGTTCAATTTTTTAGACTGGATACTAAAAGTATAAACAACAACAACAAATTGGATGTCATCAAAGAGTTTTGTGTTTCTGGAACTATTTCAGGGGTGAGAAAACTGAGCTTTCCCTGGCTTCATTCCCGTCCTCCCTGAGGCCTGGTGACCCCCTAGCCCTGGTGCTGGCAAACTCTGGGAACCTTCTCATCAGCCACCTCCTCCTGTGTGCTGTGTGCAGTGCTGTGCACATCTCTCGCAGGTTCTGCCTTCTCTATTTCTCCCTGGCCCCGGGAGAGTCTCTACTGCACAGGAGGATGGACCTTTCAGATGTGAATGGTACTTACCCTGTGCACTTGGGTGAGGAGTCTGATTGGTCACGGTTAGTACCTAATAGGAAGATGGTACTCCGGGTGACAGAAAGCATAATCCCACGGGGCACAAAAAGTTAGAACAGATACTGTGTATAGAGCATGTGGGACTAGGGAAGACACAGCAGCACACCCCTCTTACATATCCTATGGAGGAGGTATAGCTCAGGAGGTGCAAGTGAGGCCAAGAGTCTAGTCTGTGCCTGATGATGAAGGAACTGGCCTTTCAGGTCTTGTGAGAAGCCAACTTGGCTGTGGAAGTAATGGGCAAAACCTAATCCTGAGCGGAAGCTGCTGCCCACCTGTTAATAAGGGACTAGCTCTCTGCCTGCTAGTTAGTGTGGACTCAGGGGAAACTGATTTTCAGGGATAAGGCTCAGTGTGAGAGATCTAAAACAAATCAAAAGTTATTTTGTGTATGTGATTTTTCAATTTGACTTTTTTGAATTAAAAACAAATTGCATTTCAAAATGCATCATTACAGAAGTGAAAAAGTCCACAAATACACGAGAATATTTACAACTCATTCATCTTGTGGGGGGATTTGCATACTTAATACATAAAGAACTCCTAACCACTCAGCAATACAAAGCCAATCCAACTTTAAAACAAACAAAAATCTCTGGGCGGTGATGGCACACTCCTTTAATAGTGAGGCAGAGGCAGGTGGATTTCTGTGAGTTTGAGGCCAGCCTGGTCTACAAGAGCTAGTTCCAGGACAGGCTCGAAAGCTACAGACAAACCCTGTCTCGAAAAACTTACCAAAAAAAAAAAAAAAAAAAAAGACTTCCTCCCAATGGGGCATACAGCTAAGATTTTAATACACCATTATGAGTCTATGCCCTATGAAGGTATCTTGGACACTGAGATCTCAGGCAGCTTATGGGAAAAAAGACCTGTCAGCCACTGGCCTCACCAAAGGACTAACAAGCTTCTGTTACTACTGGTCTCTTTCTCAACTGTGAGGAGACCAAGACAGACAGCTGAACTCAGAGCCCAGGTTAGAGTTACATAATAAATAGGCGCATTAACCGATGAAGGAAGACATCTTTTTCCCCTTTCAATAAACTACTAAAATCCAAATCTCAGCTAGATGTGGTGCATGACTTCAATCCCAGCACTCAAAGACAGGGAGGTGGATCTCTCAGCTTGAGACCAGCCGGGTCTAGATAGTGAGTTCCTGGCCAGCCAGCACTGCAGGGTGAGATCTTGTCTTAAGAGATCCAAGTCTCTAATCATACCATGTACTTCTCATTTCCGGCAAATAAATCCAACTTTTTTTTGTTTTGTTTGTGGAGATTAAACCTAGGGCCTCCTATTTGCTAGGTAAGTTCTCTAAAACTGAGTTAAAACCCAGTTCTGAATCCAACTTTTTTATATTAGATTTTTCCAATTCCTACCTGGTGTTTGGTTAGTGATATGGGATTCCCCTCTGTGTGCTGTGAATACGTTTTATTGCCATTGATTAATAAAGAATCTGCTTTGACCTATGGAAGGGCAGAATATAGCCAGGCAGGAAACCCAAACAGAGATACAGAGAGACAGTAGGTGGAGTCAAAGAGATGCCATGTAGCTGCTGAAGGAGGCAGATACTGGAACCTTATCAGTAGGCCACAGCATAATGGCAATACGCAGATTCATAGAAGTGGGTTAATTTAAGATTTAAACGCTAGCTAGGAATATGCCTAAACTATTGGCCAAGCAATGTTGTAATTAACATTGTTTCTGTGTGATTATTCAGGTCTGGGCAGCCGGAACAAAAGAGCAGTCTCCTTTTACAAAATGGCACCAATGAGGGCCAAATGTATCCACATAAAACCTGAGAGAGCTTGGGAAGGAATTCTAGACACAAAAGAACAGAGTTAAGCATGGCTTCTTGGTAGCAGCATTTTCTTGGATAGGCTCTGTTTGCTGGCAGTGAGCAGAGGCATGGCTCATTTAAGAGAAGGCTTCCTGACTCGGCATTAGCAGCAAAGACTGCAACTCCTTTAAAAAAAGAAACCAGCTTCCTGGTTTGTGCTGGTGGCAAGAATGGCTCTGGCTCTTTCAGAGCATGCTTACACGCTTCTTGGTGGCAGCATGGACCAACTGCTTCCCACAGAGGTGGCGAGCATCGCTCTCCCCTGGCGGTCCTACCTAGAGCTGGTGGCAAATGTACCTCTGCTGTTAAAAGACCAAGAGAGGTGGAGCCAGCATCCAGGGCCACTGTGACCACTCTGCTTACCTTTTTTTAAAATTGATTTTTATTAAGCTCTACATTTTTCTCTGCTCCCCTCCCTGCCTCTCCCCTCCCCTTCAATCCTCTCCTATGGTCCCCATGCTCCCAATTTACTCAGGAGATCTTATCTTTTTCTACTTCCCATGTAGCTAAGATCCATGTATGTCTCTCTTAGAGTCCTCATTGCTGTCTGAGTTCTCTGGAATTATGATTTGTAGGCTGGTTTTCTTTGCTTTATGTTTAAAAACCACTTATGAGTGAGTACATATGATAATTGTCTTTCTGGGTCTGGGTTACCTCACCCAAAATGATGTTTTCTAGATCCAGCCATTTTAAAAGTGCCCCTTGTCAGAAAATAATTTCAGATACACACTAGGACAGATTCTGATACAAAAGGCTTCTAAACGAGACACAGTGTGTTTTAAAAAATGTATGCAGGCTTGGGAGAGAGAAGAAAAGTATAGACAGTCATAAAAAGAAGTAAATCACCTTTAAAAATAAAATAAAGTCTTTAAAGAAACAGTAAAAGTAATATAAAAGTACAGACAGTCATAAACTAAAGGAGTAAAGATGACAAAAAATATTAAAAAGCAAATAGAGTAAAAAATGCCATGTAAAGATGGAAAATACAGAGTCTGGATTATGTATATTATTGTGTTTTCTTTGAATTTTTTGACAGTGAATGAGCTAACTACAGAGAGACATTTCATTGCATGGGCTGCTAAACCAACACACACACACACACACACACACACATGTATTTTTAAAGGTATCTTGACTTCAAAATTTGACTCTAAGGATATGTTGCTTTGGAAAAGAGGTTCTGCTTTTGTTTCCATAGAAGATGATAACTTGTGGATTCTGTCCAGGATAATGTGCTTTGATGGAACAAGATCCCCTGAAGGTTCTCCATGAACCCTAAAAATACTTTGTCCAACAAACAGTGGGAAGTAGCTTGAAGAAAACTATGCTTAAATTTCCAAAATGACTGTTTATAAATGTTTATTTTCATTTAAAGGGAGTTGGGTATAAATCATTAATGGTCACAGTCAATCTACTTTTTTTTAAATATTTATTTATTATGTATACAATATTCTGTCTGTGTGTATGCCTGCAGGTCAGAAGAGGGCACCAGACCTCATTACAGATGGTTGTGAGCCACCATGTGGTTGCTGGGAATTGAACTCAGGACCTTTGGAAGAGCAGGCAGTGCTCTTAACCTCTGAGCCATCTCTCCAGCCCTCAATCTACTTTTTTTTAAGAAAAGGAGAGATATGATATAAATAGGAATACTTTGCATTGGTATGGATCTTGGTCTATTGATACAAATTTAAGGTAGATTTTGTTACACTGTGAATATGTATTTCTGCTCTTGTTTAAGGCATTATACAGCTCATTTAAAAATGTAATATATAAATAAAAAGTATAGATTAATAGATAGTCATCTATAATAATCAAACTTTTAGTAATGTTAGCCAAGTTTTCTAGATATACAGAGACATATTTCAGTTAGATAATCTTCAACACTTCAAAGACATACAGAATATGACATTTAAGAGGTTTTAAAAACTTAGACTTTTCTCAACAGTGAGACATGTCTGCTTCTGGCAGCACCAATTAATTACTTCAGAGAGGTGGATGGGCATAGAAGAAATTCTTTTTTTTTTTTTAGATTTGTTTATTTTGTTTACAGTATTCTAACTGCCTGCATGCCTGCAGGCCAGAAGAGGCACCAGATTTTATTACAGATGGTTGTGAGCCACCATGTGGTTATTGGAAATTGAACTCAGGACCTCTGGAAGAATAATCAGTGCTCTTAACCTCTGAGCCATCTCTCCAGCCCTTGAAGAAATTCTTTATGGAATTTGCCTTCACTGTGACAAGGCTAGGTATTTGTACAAGAAACTGTTCTTGCCTACACTGCTTGACAGTTTGTTGTATGAACTGATCAAGCAGGACCCACAGAAAAGTGACTGCTGAACTTTCCAAAAGACAGGATGGTCCTTCAGGGTTCCTGTTTTATAGAAGAAACTGCCAGACATTCTGCAGGACAAAGAAGTAAGCAACTGATGAACTTTGCCAGTACAAGGCAGAACAGATCATCATATTTTCTGCTTCACTGAAAAGTCTGCCAGATACTATGGGCCTGTAGGCTGCAGATGGATGCCCCAATGTTACAAAAGAACTTTGGGTGACTGTCCAGGCAGTAAGATGTTTCTGTCAATTCTATAGTTTTGGAAGTTCCTTACAATGCACCTCCTGTTTACTTGGTAATATTATATCCTCTGGGGGCCTTTGATGGAGTTGAAGACTAGATAGTTATAATTATAGTTTTCCTTAGTTATGATCCTTAATTTGCCAAATGTAAATGGACTAAATAGTTTAACCATAATTCTTGCTTAATAACTGTTTTGTATATGCAATTTTACTATGTTAAAGTTAAAACCTTCCTTTTTATTTAGACAGAAAAGGGGAGATGATGTAGGATTCCCCTCTATATGCTGTGAATATATTTTATTACCATTAGCTAATAAAGAAGCTTTTTTTTTTTTGGCTTATGTCAGGGCAGAATAAAGCCAAGCAGGAAATCCAAACAGAGACACAGAGAGATAGTAGGAGGAGTCAAAAAGACACCATGTTGTTGCCAAAGGAGAAGGATGCCAGAACCTTACTGGAAGACCACAGCCTTGTAGTGATACACAAATTAAAAAAAAATGGGTTAATTTAAGATTTAAGAGCCAGCTAGGAATACACCTAAGCTATTGGTCAAGCAGTGTTGTAATTAACATAGTTTCTGTGGGATTATTCGGGTCTGGGCAGCTGAAATGAAAGAGCAGTCTCCGCTTACAGGCTAGGGTTATTTTATGTGTGTTAAAATAATCAGATGAAAGAAACGGAAGTTAAAAAATATTCTTAGGGGCCATAGATCATTCATGTCATATTTGTTTCTGACCCAAAACACTCTACTTTCACTTTAGTCCCATAAAATAACATTTTCTTGAATAGTAAATTAACATATTAATGCAGGAATTTTATGGGTAAAATCTACCTTCCTATTTCCTCTTCTACAAAGTCATCAGTTGGTTCGGATAACCTGTAAATGTGGTACCTTAATATCCTGTTAAATCATGGTTATGGAAAACAGTGGTGTATTTGGATGATAAATGACTATCAGAAAAAGAAGAAAACCATCTGTTTACATGGCTTGAGCAATAGGAAAACCAATGCATCATGAAGATTCTGCACGCTGAGGTTTGGGTACTGCACACACACTGGGAGCTTCAATCTTGTTCTTCTATTACGTGAATAACAACTGACTAACACAAATGGAATTATGTTTCCTTTGTTGCTCCAGCATTTGTCAAGTGCTAAGCCTGGGAAAATTTGAACTTGATATGTTAGGTAAGGTGCTCAGTACATTTCACACACAATAAAGTACACAAGTACATTTCAAAACACAATAAAGGCAAGAAGCTGAATTCTGCCAAATAGCACTCACTCACAGAAGGAACTACAGTCTTACAGAAAGAGGACCTTTCTGTTCTTACCTATGACAGCTTGCCTGTAAGCATCCTTGAACCGACTGAGGTAGTACCTATTTGCAGAGTTAACTCCATCTTTCATAACTCCAGCCAACTTCCTTTCTCCTGTTCTTGTAAAGTCACCCTATCAAAGAAAAGGCAATTGTGGAAATTTATTCAGATTTGAGAATGTTCTCAAAATTTCTTTGAGACTTTCAGTTCAAGACAAGAACTCTATAGGCTTCCAAGTTATAAAAGTCTTAAATTAAATTGTAGTTAATTTAAAATATGTAATAGCAATTGACTCTGATCTACTCAGACCAAATATCTATATGCAATATTTATTCATGGAATCAAGTGTTCAGTTAGATGGCCCCTTTAGGGCAAAGCCATTCCTGGAAACTTGTAGAAAGAAATTTCTAAATAGAAAACAATTATTTGACAAATACTAAAAAGATAAAAACATATTTTTCAAGGCTCATACTGGTATAAAATCAAAACTAAAATTTTAAGGGGAGAGGAGGAGATTTGAGACAGCCCCAGTAGCCCAGACTGGCCTTACTCTGTAGCCAAAGAGTGACCTTGTACTCTTGATCCTCCTGTCTCCACATCCCAAAAGCTAGAATCACGGGCTCGCACCACCATACCCATGAATAGAGGGGTGGTGACTTAGAGCTATTCACAGATAAAGAAGCTCCGGCTTTCCCTGCTCCATCCCACTGTTTTTATACTAGACAGTCTCAGAAACAGGTGCGCTTCTCCAACCTTGTTGGAGAAAGTGTGTTGCTCAGAGTGGGTTTTGAGTTTCAAAAGCTCACGCCCCAGTCTCTCTCTGCCTGTGGATCAGGACATAGCTCTCAGCTACGTCTCCAGCATCATGCCTGCCTTGCCTGTTGCCATGCTTCCTGCCAGGACGGTAACAGAACAATCCTCTGAAACTTTAAGCCAGGCCCCAGTAAATACTTCCTTTTATAAGAATTGCCTTGGCCATGGTGTCTCTTCACAGCAAGTTTAGGACACAGGCCATATCCTAAAACTGACAGTTTAGGAAGAACATCCTGCCAACAAGCTGCCCACTTTCCAGAAGTCTTAGAACAATATCACATACAGATAGCAAGGCATGCATGTGGAATCCACAGCATTCTAACTCAAAGGAAGAAAAGGAGGTAGTGCCTGGATAAGGAATTCTAAAGCTCATTTTCCTTAATTATTAAAAATCTTTTCTGGGGACTGGCTTAGTAGTTAG
Source organism: Alexandromys fortis (assembly GCF_014885135.2). Classification (NCBI taxonomy): domain Eukaryota; kingdom Metazoa; phylum Chordata; class Mammalia; order Rodentia; family Cricetidae; genus Alexandromys; species Alexandromys fortis. The sequence goes on along the minus strand of NW_026068042.1, from coordinate 1,938,231 downwards.
GATTTGCTGCTCTTGTGGAGGGCCTGGGTTTAGTTCCTAACACCTAACTCAGGTGGCTCACAACTGCTTGTAACTCCAGGACTAGGGATCTGACATTCTATGGCTTCCTCGGGTGCCTAAATGTATATGATGCACATAAAGTCACACATACATACATGGGGCCAGATGAGATGGCTCACTTTTGTAATTCCAGCTGAGGGTGTACAGTACCATAGAGGCACTGTCATAAAAATAGGACAAGTTTTTATATTTATTACTTAACCAGAACCCACAGAAGCAGATGTCTATTAGTCCTTGGTCCGAGTTACTTTGTTTGCTTGGGTTTTGCTAGGAATCAGCTCCGGGCCTCACACATTCTGGGCCAGTGCTCCACCAAACAAGCTACATTTTGTTAGAAGAGATATGGTCCTAGATGAAATAGTAGCTTCGAGAAAAATCAACATAAACCTAATTTAAACACTCAGCCACTTCCTACTGCCCAGGAAGAGTATCCACATGTTGAGAATCCAGTTGCCAGCAACAGTATTTACATTGAAGGTTCTATGAAGAACAGTTCTGTAGGCTCTTCAAAACACTCAACCCATTAAACAAAAACCAAGACAGCATGCCTTAAGCACATACTGTGTCAGGGAACAGTCCAAGCCCACATATCATATAACAGTCTGTCTCAGAGGGCCTATTATCTCCACTGGACAACTAGCAGAACCGAACAGGTGTCTTGTCCAAGGTCATACTTTATAAGAGGCAAGATTAAGATTCACACTGAAAGCAGACAAAAGTATCCCAGGATAGGTCAGGTCCCAGTAGGCATGTCTTATTTGTATGCAGCTTTAACATGAATGCATGGCCAGGCATGGTGGTACATAGGGAGGCAGAAACAGGAGGATCTCTGTTTGAGGATGGCTAGAACCATGTAGTGAATTCGAAGACAGTCAGGGCTATATAGTAAGGCCCTGTCTCAAAATAAAATAAAAATTTCCTATTTCCAGATTCCTTTGAAAAACTGGAAGATGTAGCAACGTGGGGCCTCAGAAAGGACAATCTTCTCCAGAGACAGTACACTCCCATCATGTCCACACAGGCCATTATGCCCTGATCTAATGGTTGGGCTCCTGCAATAGTCGGACATTCCAGAAAGAAATCAAGTAACAGACCCATCATCTGAGCCCAGATACCTTTTAATCAAAAGCAAGATTGATTTAGAACCTCAGATAAAATGATCCCCAATACCCACTCACTACACAGTTACCTTCAGAGCAGCTGTCCCGGCATACTGTCTGCTGATAGAGTCACCATTGTTAGCCCACATTATCTGGTAGATCCGATTGCATTTTGCAGGGAGCGGCTGTTCTGGGGGCATCACACCGAGTTTTTTAAGCTAAGATAAACAGAATGGTGGGTAGTTGATGAATGAGAAACTAGAGCAGGAAATGTATTCTACAGAGAAAGAGAACAAGCTGCCATATAGGTTAGGTTCCTCTATAAAAGAAGTGTTTTCAGACTATATTTCCTTAACTAGAGGTGTGTGTGTGTGGAGGAGGGTGTTCATGTTATAAGAACATTGGGCAGTCAGAGGACAACTTTTGGGAGCCAGTACTCCCTTCCACCATGTGTGTCCCAGAGAGCAAACTCACGTTTTCAGGCTTGGTGGCAAGTACTTTACCCACCGAGCACTTCACTGGTTCCCTCAGACTTTATTTTTAAGACAGTCTTGCTATGTAGCCCAGGCTTGCCTAGAGTTCTGAATCCTCTGGACTCAGGCTCATGAATGCTGAGATGATAGAAGTGTGCCACCATGCCCAGCTCATTTTTTAAAAACTAAACCCGTGACAGATATGGTGGCGCACACCTTTAATCCCAGCGCTCAGAAGGCAGAGGCAGGAGGATCACTGTAGATTCCAGGACAGCTAGAGGTACATATAGAGATCCCGTTTCAAAAACAATTATGATTAAATGAAGTACTACTACCAATTACTATAACTGATAAATATAACTAAATGTTTATACTGTTGTAATTTTTTAATATATAGGCTACTACTACTATTATATTTTGCCTGTTCCCATCCTCCACCAGCCCCACCCTACCATCCTGCCGGTGCTGGCCAAACACAAAATCACAGCCCAAAATATAAAAAAGTGGGTTTGAAGCTCAGCGAAAAATGGAGAAAAAAAAAAAACTACATAATACCCCAAACAGATTTAAAACATTTGCAAGTTGAGTATTTAAGAAAATGCCACTACACCTACTTCTACTAAGTTATATTTTCCAGGTTTTTATGCAAGACAAATATTCACATGCTAAAAAATGTTCCACAAAACATTTGGACCTCCAAACAATGTTGCACTATTTACTCACGCACGAAGTGCAAACTATTTTAAGGTGAACATTTGGAATCAAAGGGACTCCGGATTACCTGATGCTCCATGACCACTCGCGCAATGGCAGCTTGGACCACGTTGGTGCGATCTAGGCAGTCCATGCAATTAACTCGGAAAATTCCTTCTTGCTTACATATTACCCCAGCTTGATCGACCCTTTAAAAGAAGCATGGGATTAATTTACAACTCCAAACTCTTAGAAACACGCAGCAGCAGCAGCACTAGCTGGCAAGGGCGCAGGCAGAGCCGTATACTGCAGGCGTGCTCTGCAGACTCCACTGCTGAGGTACAGAAAACCCTGGCGGTGAGGTATTGCTACACCCATCTGAAAACTCAAAAGCAAGACAGGAGGAACCAAGAGAACAAGCGACTCCCCTCCCTCTAAAGACGGCAGAGCTGCCGTGACCACATTTGTAGGTGGTTATAAACCAGGAGGCTTTTAAAGCCCGTCTTGTTCCTCCCTTTCTAAGTCCAAGTGGAACTATCTAAAACACACTAAGCAGCTTCTCCACCTGCCGTGGAGTCATGCAGTAAGGCTCTGCCCTCCAAGTTCTCAGGCCACCCATGCATGTAGCCTTAATGTCTACTCAGCTCTTCTCTCCTGGCCTTTAAGACCTTGTTCCCCCTCCTTACACCTACCTCCTGGAGTCTGGGCATCTTTTCCTTCTCTTTAATCTCAAAATGCCTAAAAACTGAATGCCTTTAAGCTTTCCTTCCCATACGAGAGATGGCCAAAGAGAAAGACAAAATGGAAGCCACAGAGAATGAGAGGGACAAACTTAAGTCCTTTAAATGCAGTGGCAACACTCCACGTCATTTCCCAACCATCTGACGTGTTCCCCATTCACGGAGAGCACTTCCTAGTCTACTGGTGGCACTCAGGAAAGGAAGGAGACTGAATTGTCAGCATAACCATCCTGTGCTGATGTTTCAGTTGTGCTAGATGAACACACGACTTCACAGAGCAAGCTCAAAACAACTTTTTATGAAATACTGTGCTGGTCTGAACAAGAATGGACTCACAGGCTCATATATCTGAGTGTCTGGTTCCCAGGTAGTGGAACTATTTGGGAAGGCTGAGGAGGTGGCCTTATTGAAAGAGGTATGTCACTAGGTGGGCTTTAAGGTTTCAAAAGTCCAAGCCATCCCCAGTTAGCTGCCCTCTGCCATGTGTCTGCGGCTCTGATGTAAGCTCTCAGCTACTATCCTAGCATCATGTCACGCCTGCTCCTCTGCCTGCTGCCGTACTCCCTGCCATGATGGTCATGGGCTCTAACCCTCTGGAAGCATGAACTCCAAATTAAATTTTTTTTAATAAGTTGCCTTGGTCACAGTGTCTCTCCACAGGTACAGGAAAACAACAAGTACAGATACATACCAACACCACTTCATGTCAAGAATAATGTCGTAAATGGCATTCGTCAGGATCTGAACATTCTCAAACTTCATTCCTCGGCTAAAACCCATTTCCCAAAAAAACAAACAAAACCAGTCTTTAGTATTATAACAGACTTATTTTTTAATATACTTAGGCTAAAAAGGGCTGAGGGTGTAGCTTAGTGGTAGAGCAATTGCCTAGCATGCATAGGTGTCAATCCCCAGGGGCATTAAAACAAACAAGAGCTGAGAATGGTAGCGCACACCTTTAGTCCCAGAACTCGAGAGGCAGAGACAACTCTGTGAGTTTGAGGCTAGCCTGGACTATACAGTGAGATTCTATCTCAAAAACAAAAACCCCCAAACCCTTAAGATATTAGATTTTATATTTAAATCATTTTTATTTACCTATTCTGTGTGCGTGCATGCTTGGGATGTGGGGCACACATGCAATGGTGTGCACACGAGGAGGTCAGAGGACAACTTTCAGGAGTTGGTTCTCTTTACCATATAGATTTTAGGGATCAAATTCAGGTCAACAGGCTTGGCAGCAGGCATCTTTATCCTGAGGCATCTTGCCAGCCTCTTAGGATCTTTAAAGTGGCTCAGAAATCTTAAAAAGAACTGTCACCACATATACATGATTTCAGTACTACTGTATACTAGGGAATTCTACAGCAAACCTGCACTTGAAGGCATAAGTACAAACACAGAGGAGTTGAAGCAGTCCGCACAGACGCCTCTTTCCTTACAACTCTTTCCAACCCAGGCAAACTCCCAGGCAGAAGGGGACTGCAGCCAAAGCCCCTGCTCTCAGAATACATGTCAATACATGACATGTCAGAATACATGAGGGTGTCAGTAACAGAACTCACTTCCTGCTGATCAATCAAGCACACCAGGAGTTTATCTAGAGGGATAGGAGCACTGCTCCTGCTGAAGACAGCCAGCAGGGTAAGGACATTCTACCACCTCTGCTACGAATGCTCTATAGTCCCCCAGCAGCTGTGATCAAAGCCAAAACCAGAACTTGTGTTCTCCATACGATTCGGAACAGAAAGACTGTAAATACTTCAGCAACAGTTTCCTCAAAGGCCTCATCACAAACACGTAGCAGCAAGTGAACATTACACCTCTCCCTTCTGAGCAGGGAGGATGGGACACTGTCCTTCCCAGGAGAGCGCAGAGAAGGACGTCCCTTTAGCAATAGCAGCCTCCCAGGAAGACGCCTTACCAGTGCTCGTGGAAGTCAAAGGAGACGTAGGTGAGCTGCGAGTTGTTGAAGAGCAGCACCTGCTTCAGGTAAGCATCGCCAATAATCTTCTCCCGTCCAGCCTGGTCGACCAGGTTAATAATAACCTGTGAGAACGAAGGGCAAGAGAAAGCTAAGGCCAGCTAGACCTCAGAATCGTAATGTGGAATTTCAGTTAGCAAATATCTTCTAGTTGTGCTTAGAAATCAATCCACTCAAGCATCAATTTTCCCATAAAATTATTTGCTGTATAAATTTAGTTTTATAAGAACTATTGACATCAATGGTGATAGATCTATATAGTTGCACTAACCAACAAAAGCACAAAGTAAAACATGTTTCTTAATATTTTTTAAAGTGTTTTTTTTTATCATGTGTATATGTGTGTGTTTACACTTCCAGGGGCTCAAAGCATCAGATCTCCCTAGAGTTGGAGTGACAGGCAGCTGTGAGCTGCCTTATTTGGGTGCTGGGAACTGACTTGGATCCTTCTGGACCTCCATCTCTTCAGCCCAAACAGTAGGTATTTTAAATAGGCAGAATAATTTTTTAAAAATCTACAAACTAAACATTGGAAAACTACTGAAATATGTAAAAGAAAACCTGAACAGATGGAAATATCTACCATGTTGCTGAATCTCAAGGTACAATATTGCAAAGATGTCAAGTCTCCCTAGATTAATCTATATATTCAACAATCCCAATCAAAATTCAACCAGAATCTTTCCATAGGCAAGACAAGTTAATTCTAAAGTTCATCTGAAAGAGTAAATATTTGGGGAAAAAAAATTTGGAAAGCAATAAACGCAGAGGAATTTTCCCCATTTGCAGCAATTCTATGTATACTACATAGCAGACGAGCCTGTAGAACAAACACACAAACGACTCAAGAGAACAGGCTGGCAGCCAAAGACCTGAGTCCACGGAGCAGTGATGGATATACTAAGCACACCACCGGGGACAAGCACACAAGACTATGCCAGGGGCACTGGGAAAACTGTCCATAAGGAAAAGAGAATTACAGTAGCACCCTACATCTTTTTAGTGAAACACAAAATAAATTCTAGATGCATCAATGACCTGCATGTTTTTCTTCAAGTTATATTTTAAAAAGAGTAATTTTTCACAGCTGTAGGTGGGAGCATGACCTTCTAAGCATCATATAAAATTTAGAAGACAAAGAAAAATACAGATGTGATAACAGAAAAATTTAAATCTGTGTATAAGTGACATTATAAGCAAGGGTCAAAAAAAAAAAAAAAAAAAACCCAAGAAACAAAAAACAAAAACCAAGGAACTCTCATGAAAAACTACCACACAAAATCAACAATTTATAGAGTACCATAAATAGAATAAGAAAAAATCTAGGTAAATTAAGTAAACAAAACAGTAAGCTTGATACTATAATCCTGTTAATAGCTAAATGCACATGTTAAGATATAAAAGTTTTTACCTACATACAAGTAAATTTAAGTACTAAACACAGAAAGCATTGGTGAACACAGGAAAATAGAAACACTGCTTCTGGGAGTATAAGTTGTATGACCTCTTAAAAACGTTTTTAATTTACTATTGTTTATGTTGGATGGGTGGATGGGTACATACATCGTAGTGCACAAGGCAGGGATCAGAGGGCAGCTCTGTGGACTTTCACTGGCCCTGGTGTGGTATCTCTGAAAGCAACTGAATGGTAAATAACAACTTCAAATGTATATACTGTTTAATTCAACAAACTTGCTCTCACAAATGTATTGTGTAGAAATGTATTGTGTACCCTAAATAAGCATGAAAGATGTTTTATTGTATTTACTATTACTATTTAATATTAGGGGGCATGCACATGTCGAGGTGCTGGGTGGGGGGAGTTAAGAAAGCAGCTTTGCCGACTGTTCTCTCCCTCCACTGTACATGGGCTCTAGACAGCCTTCTGGGACATCTTGCCAGCTCTCCATTCTCGTTCAGCTGATTTTGTTGGTCTTCCCTTTTCTTTCCCTTTTTTCTTTTCTTTTGAGAAAGGGTCTCACTATGTAGTACTGGCTGTCCTGGAACGTGCTATGTAGACCAAGTTGATCTCATACTCAGAGAGATCCACCTGCCTCTGCCTCTGGAGTGATGGATTAAACAAGTGTGTCACCACACCCAACTTACTATTTTTTTCAAACTGAATTTTTAAGTAGTCCAGACCTTGAACTTGCTGAGTAGCCTAGGCTGAACTAAACCTTGGAATCCCCTCCACAACCTCCCAGGTTCTGGGATTACAGACATGCACCACCATTCCCAGCTTGATGATTTCTTGCAATAGCAAAAAGTACTAGTATTTCCTGAAGGTCCGTCAATGGGGAAAAGGCTGGCAGCCAGAGATCTTAAATAAAACAAGACCACTGCAGAAAAGAATACACACAGAGTTTTTTGTGACCGTGCTTCCATTGTGAATGTGCTGGTGTCAGGTAATTCTTGCTACAAAAAATAAACCACCGACTCAAATCTCAGAACGAGTCCGGAAGCAGAGGAGCTGAATTCAGGGATCCCAGAAGCCCCTGGGCACTGGCTCTTTCCACCTTCACTATTGTGCCACTCTCTCCATTGTTTCTTCCCTAGCAGCACACTGGATAAACATCCTGCCGGTTCATTCACAGTCCTGATACAGCTGTAAGAGTCCTCCATCAAATACAGACGCGACAACCGCGGGGCACTGTAGGTCCTGGGATACCTTTTATTATAAGAGCAGGAAGCTCTGCCCACACCATACATCGCTGTCAAACAGTCCCAGCCCAAACCAGTCACAGGCAAGAGCAATGCTGCCACCACGGCTGAGTCACACTGACCCCGGGCCCTTCACCCCACAGAGCAATTACCCAGAGGGACACAGATAAATAAACACTGCCAGGCTACTGCTGGAAACCAGGAAGTGTCTGCTCAGTACACACACCTAGAAATCGATGTCAGAGGCAACAGGAAGCAGAGAACGAGTGTGGGAAGACATTGTTCCCTCGGCTTGCACACCTCAGTATTGCTCCTTTTCTCAATTTTGTGTTACTTTGAAATGTGGTTTATTCTTTTTTAATGCTACTTACAATTAGGACTATGACTCACGCATGAATCAACTCACACTATCAAGGGACTCAAATGCAGAGTGAGACCAATCATTCCTGACCACATCCGATCCCATATGCCTCCCTGAATGCGCCGTGTTCTGACGCCACAGCGAGTATTCTTGCATAAGCATAAGCACCCTTGACTGAACACATTTGTAGACTTGTTTTCCTATTGAAGTGCTAATTGCCTCCATCCTTTCCCAAATTTGATGTTTCTCATCTTTATTCCTTCAGCCACTGCAGTGTGTGAGTCATGGTTTTAATTTGCATTTCCCGGATGACTAGTGAGCTGACGCACCTCTCGCGTGCTTTTATGACTTTGTAAACTATCCTTTTACATAGATTCTGTTCAATTCTTTTGTCCAGCTTTCTTTTGGAATGTACGTCATTAATGGGTTTAGAAGACATTTAAACACATTGTAAGATATAAGACCAAATCCTAACCATTAAAGATTCACTTTATGTGCGTTTTGCCTACATGAATCCATGTGTCACATGGATGTTACAGAGACTACAGACACATGGCACTGTGCCTGGCTGCACGTGAGCTCTGGGGATCACGCCCAGCTCCATGTCATACTTGTGCATCGTGTACTTTACCCATGGAGCCATCTCCCCAGTCATTACTTTTATTTTTTTAACAATTATTTCTGGTTTGGTTTTGTTTATTGAGACAAGGTTTTGCTATTTAGTACTGGAACTCACTATTATAGACCAGGCTGGCCTCAAACTCACTGAGATCCTCTTGCCTTTAGCTCCTGAGTGCTGGTATTAAAAGTGTGTGCTACCACATGTCTTCCTTTCTTTCTCTTTCTTCCTAAATTATGTGTGCTTGTGTGTGTTTGTGTGGGGCTTGTGCATGTGAACACAATTGCACAGGGAGCTCAGAGATGTCAGCTCTCTCTTGGAGGGGGAATCACAGGTTGTGAGCCATCTGATGTGGGTGCTGGGACCAACACCCAGGTCCTCTGCAGAGCAGTACACTCTCTTCATCACTGAGGGATCTCTCCAATGTTGAGAGGAGCGGCTGGATTGCGTTCCTGCCGCCCCGGCTCACAGCCGCCTGGCTAGCTTATGCCCCAAAATAACAACACACAAATTGTATTCTTTTAAACACTGCTTGGCCCATTAGCTCTAGCCCTTACTGGCTAATTCTCATATCCCGATCAACCCATCTCTAGTAATCTGTGTAGCACCAGTCTTACCAGGAAAGATTCTAGCCTACGTCCATCCTGGGTCTGAGCTTCATGCGTCTGCCTGGGAGAGGGGAGCACGGCCTCTGAGCTCACTTCCTCTTCCTCCCAGCATTCTGTTCTGTTTACCCCTCCCACCTATGTTTTAACCTATGAGACCAAGCAGTTTCTTTATTACTTAACCAATGACCTTCCTCCATCATTTCCCCTTTTTCTGTTTAAACAAAAAGGAAAGGCTTTAACTTTAACATAGCAAAATTACATATAACAAAACAGTTATCAAGTAAAAGTTACAATATTTACATCTATTTTATCTTTTTTCATAACTAAGGAAAACTATATCTATATATTCTTTTTTTTTTTTCATTTAAAAGTGGTGCTTTAGTCTCACTTTCTTCTCATTGACAGTCAGTCTCTGAACTTGGAGGAGGCATTTCTATGACGCTTAACATGAGGTTCTATAGGAGTGAAAATAAAAGGTTTTCCCCCTTTATTTCTCCAACTTATTTTAAATGTCTGTTAAATTTTAGAAGAGTTGAATATAACAATATTTTGGAAAAGTATCTATATATTCTTTAACTCCATCAAAGACTCCAGAACTCCAACCCCAAAATAACTGTTTCCTAGATGGACATTGCCCTTTATTAAATGACAAATAAAATGTGATAGACAATTACACATCAAAACACAGAAAGATAAGGTAACGGCTTTTGTAAATCCTGCTTATGACTTAAAGTCAAAGACATTATGCTGTCCCCTGAAATCTTCAGTGCTTAACCTTTCACATCCAGATCCAGACCTTTCTCAAAACTGTTCTTATGTATGTTAAATGGACAGTGGGTATCAAAAAGAAAAGTATAGTTATATATATCAGCATATTTTATTTTAATTAATAATAACATTCAAAATGCCTGTGCCAACTTACGTTGCTGCTAACAATATTTGAATTTTCATTATAAAAGCAAACACTTGCCTTTAACTATTATAAAACCTAAATTTCAATATGATCATTAAACAATAATTGTTTGTTCCTTCCTATTTTTTTTCTTCCTACTCCCTATGAGACTATGGTTGAAACTACATGAAATCTAAACACTAATTTGGGAAGAGCTGAAGTCATTCACTACTGAGTCTTTCTGTCCACGAACCGGGAACTCCGGATTTTCTTTCCTTTCATGCGGTATTCTGCTTTCCTGAGTTTTGTTTGTTTGTTTGCTTGTTGTTGGTTTGCTTTTTTCTTTGAGACAAGATCTCACTACATTGCCTGGCTAGCTGGCCTGGAACTCTGTATATAGACCAGGCTGGCCATTTAAAATGGCTCCTATGTCATTTTATGACTATGACACAGTCAGATTGGTCATCCCTAATAGACAAGAGCATTACTGACTTTCATATCTTAATCATGTATCAAAATTATTGAACTTGCTTTCCATTTAGTGCTTTTCAAGCCATTCTGCTTGACTGAATTGCATTTCCACGTGTGAGCATGTGGACAGAGAAGAGAAATGCAGGAAGACATAAGTCAACCATCCCTCCAGCAGGGCACGGCACTGAGATGCCTAGCTTAGTCTGCAACGGCCCACAGCATCTAATCCGCCTCCTCCAAACAACCCGAGGCAACAGGCGCCACCATCATTCCTAGGAACAGTAAGAGTATCCTTAGCTTAGCGTTCTTAACCTTCGTGCTAAATGTGACTGTTTGGTTACGAACAGTACATTGGGTTTTAATTCTACATATAAGGAAATTTTTCTTACTACAAATCAAAGCCCACCTGTTTTTTGTAAATTTTCAGCTGTTCTTCAAAATGGGCACAGAAACAGTCAACCGTTTCCTTCTCACCTGCAAAGAAGCAACACGAGATGCAGTTCTCCTCCGAGAGCTGTGACAGACGAGGGCCCACTCCATCTTTACACTGACTTTTTCATCAGTTACTGGCAGTTTAAATGTCAGACTGCCTAACCATCATTTTAAACTAAAATTTGTTTCTTTCCAGTTAGACTGAGCTAAACCGCATCAGTAAGTGCCGTCTGTGAAATTATAAACACACACGTGGCGGGCACACGTATGTGCACTCACGCACACCCTGCCTTTCAGTAAAGGTTTCACGTGACATAAAAGATGACATCTGATACTAAAGTTAAAATATTCTAAGGAATTAAAATTTAAATGTTTCAAAATAATTTTTTAAAGTTTTCGGAAGAGCCACCTGACAAGGCACCTCTCTCACTGACTTCCTACATACTGCCCTTTGGCGAGCACAGGCCCCACTTCTGCAGACACTGGCTACAATCATCCTTCCGAAGCTAACTGTGCGGGAGGATAAGCAGCAAGGCAACAGCAGGTCAGAATGGGAAGTGAGGAGCTTTCCTGCAGAGCCAGAGAAACTGCAACATGCAGTAAGGACTCAGTCCAGTATCTACCGACTCACCTCTGTCACCTGGGAGGACACAATGTCACAGTGAGAGGTGTGGCTTTTGTTGCTGTTGGTTTTAGCATCGGGTATTGAACAGGGCCTCCAGCAGGCTGGTCAGGAAACCATACCTCAGCTGTGTACCCCAGCCCTGGGAATTATGGTTTTGAAATGAAACAAATTCAAACCTAAAAAAATCTGGCACCCAATTTTTATTTTAAAAATTCTCATAGAAGAAGAAACCCTGTCTCAAAAAATCAAAAAAAAAAAATTCTCATAGAAACCTTTATTTGCAAACCAAATAATTGGTATGCTTACTTTTGTCCAGTCGAGGTCTTGGATTATAGCGATACCCAACCTGGCTCCAAAAGACCGGCACAGAGCCTCGAGTTTGAATGAATGACAGAGTATGGTTATGAACATGAATTAACTGCTCAGTCTCCACATAATTTGCAACATTTCCATTTTTATCCACTCCTCTTCGTTTATAGCGCATTCCTGAAGGAAAATTAAACAGAAAGCAGCAACAGTTATAAAAATGTGTTTAACTTGGTTTGGTGCCAAGCTGCGGCGCACGCTTGATAGTTCAGTGCTCTGGAGGCTGAGGCAAGAGAACTGCAAGCTCGAGGCCAGCCTAGACTATATAGAAAAACTCTCAAAACCAAACCAAACCAACCCCTGCACTTAGTCTCACTAGATTAGGCTTCCTAACTGACCGTCTACAGGAAAGCCTAGACACAGCTGGCAGGTAAACAACAACATACACAAGACCACAACTGTGCCCATCAGTGTTGAGCTGAACTCTTTGGATGAAAGGCAATGGTTTTCCCAAAGGGGTTAGTCCTGGAAGGCTTTATCACTGTGGCACAGGCTTTCAGCTGGAGCCCTGTACTCAGACACACCAAGTGACTTTCTTATCTTCTGCATGCAGCCGCCATTCTGTCTGCTTTACTAACTCTTCCCGCCCCTCGACTGCAGAAACCAGGCTGTAATTGCATCACGGCATTTGGAGTTTGGAGCTCACTGTGCTTGCAAGACCAAGATTGTTATTGGCACTCAGCACAGCTCCTCTGCGTGTGATCTGTGTGTCTTACAGCAGCCCCCCCCCCCCCACTCACCGGCTCTGTGCCGACTCCTGCGAGATATGAGCGCCACCAGAAACCGTGGGTGGACGTCATCCACACAGGTGGGCTCCTGAAGGGGGGTCTCTGGGCTGCTCTTCTCGTCATCGGATGACTCGCTGTAATTAACCACAAGTTCTTCAATCTGCACAAAACCCTGGATAATGGGGATGATCCAAAAGTCCACATCCGGAGTCTAGAATGGAAATAAATGGCATGTTGTTCATATTCCACACAACACTGCTACATGCTCAAACCCAAGTGACAGTCAACACCTACTGCCCTCAGCTTGCTACAAGCATAACTGAACACTAGGGTGAGAGCCAAAGGGCCTTCCCTTCTCTTTACAACAATTTTCCTAAGAGCTGATTGACAGGGAACACAGCACAGGTGCCAGACTGTTCCGTACAAGTTCAAGCTCCACCACCCACAAACTCACTGACAGACTCTCGCTCACCTCACTAGGCCTCAGTGTCTTCCTCTGTGAAATGGGACTACTAATGCCTCCTAGGGCTGTTGTGAATAATGAACAGTGCATGTAAATAAGGCACAGGGTCTTCCTAGAGCAGTCAACAAATGCAGCTCTTAGTCGAGGAAAGCAAAGCATTTAAGTTGATGTCTGATCCTCCCTTGCTTCCTATACCAAAATGGAACCAATCCTGACCATTTCATTACAAAGCACACAGTTGGTTTTAAAAAAATAAAAAAAAAACCTACTTGTTTATTTTCATGTGTATATGCCTGTTTGTCTGTATGTGCACAGGGTTTATATACCACCTGCAAAGGCCCAAAGAGGGTGTCAGATCCCCAGTAACTGGAGTTACAGGGGATGATGAGCCATCTAGCAGGTGCTGGGAACCGTAGCCAGACCCTCTTCAAGAGCACGCAGTGCTTTTAACCACTGAGCCATCTCTCCAGACCCCTGCATCTTTTGTTTGTGAGGGGGCTTCTCTCTGCAGCTCAGTCAGGCTTGGAACCTTAGGAGATTCCCTTGCCTCGGGCTCCCAAGCACTGGGATGGCAGGCATGTGCTACCACGCTCAGTTTTCTCGTTGTCATTTGTGGTGCTGGGATCAAACCCAGAGCCTCATGCACACGTGAGATGAAGCTCCACAGCCGGCTCTCCCTCGGCCCCAGCTCTATTTCACATCCTGCTGCGGAGAAGCACGAGTGCCACCAGCTGAACATTCCAACAGGAAATGAACGATAAAAAGCATTTCCATAAATGTCTCACTTGAAATGTCCTCTAACAGAACTAGGAGGGCTCTGTTCAAAGTCAGAGCTTCCTTCTCCTGTGTCTTTCGAACTAAATGCACTCCGATTTTAAACGGCAGACGCGATCAGAAGTTCAGGGCCATTCTCACTACATGTTAGGTTTGAAGCCAGTCTGGGCTACACGAGATCCGTCTCAGGAACACAAGAGTAAGACCCAGGAGACAGTCAGTAAAGAGCCTCTGGCTAAGGTAAGCCAGGCATGGGGTACATCCTTGGAATCCTAGCACTGGGGAGGTGGAGAAAGTGGCTCCCTGGGGCTCACTGGTCAGCTAGCCTGGGCCTACTTGCTGCACTCCAGACCAGTGAGAGTTTCTAAATAAACCAGGTGCCTGAGAAATGACATCTGAGGTTGTATTCTGACCTCCACTCAAGTATATTCAAGAACACACACACACACAAAATGTCAAAATAATAATGAAATAGCCGGGCGGTGGTGGCGCATGCCTTTAATCCCAGCACTCGGGAGGCAGAGGCAGGCGGATCTCTGTGAGTTCGAGACCAGCCTGGTCTACAGAGCTAGTTCCAGGACAGGCTCCAAAGCCACAGAGAAACCCTGTCTCGAAAAACCCAAAAATAAATAAATAAATAATAATAATAATGAAATAAAATGAATATTCAAAAAATTGTTTGTTTTGAGATAGGGTCTCCCTGTGTAGCCCAAATTGAACTGGACTCAAAGTCCTCCTGTCTCAGCTTCCAGAGTGCTGGGATTACAGACATGCTCCACCATACTCACTTTGCAGCATCAGTTTCAAACCTCCCTTTCCTTCTGCCACTACGCTCTTCGGGGGCTGTGTGTCACAGCTTCATTCTGCTTTGTGGTCTCTATTGGCTCTTCAGAAGGTTAGGGGAAGCAATGAGGTGAGGGACTGGCCTGCATTCATCATTTTCACCACCATCCTCACTACTTGTACGTTTGCTCTAGCAATAAATCCAAGATCCTTGACGGGAACATAGAAACATATGTTGCCAACTGTCACCTTTATCCTAGTCACGAGCTTTAAACAATAACATGCGAATGTCTGGCAAAAGCTCTCCAAACACTGGAATTCCACACTGCCTGCATAGAGACAAACACTCATTACCAACACTGTATCAGAGCGCTAAGAACAACCCATGCCTCAACCTCAGTAGAGACATGCTAGGCATCTGTCTAGAGATGCTACTGCATAAAATGTCAGTAACTGTTAGGAATCAACAGTGAGGAATAAAATGGGAAGAAAGAAAATAACTGAAAGGCTAAGAAGAAACAACAGAGGACCATGCTCCATTGCTTTTGTCTAGAGCTCTGAGCACGAGCCCTTCAGGAGTTCCTGATGGCAGGAGAGTGGTTTTTGATGGGTTTGGCTGGGGAGTAGCTATCTCTATATAATCTGCCCCTGAACACAATAAAGGGGGCATTCTTGGGGAATTCAAGGATGATTCATGTCGTTGTCTCTCTGTCTGTGTGTGTGTCTGTGTATTTTAACCTCCAGCCCCTTGCCCGAAGCTCGCACACTTGGTGCCAGCACACAGAGCGCAGACACAGGGGCGCGGTGCACGGAACTGAACTCTGAAATCATCGTCAGAATCAACCCTGATTCCCTTTAGTCTGCCCATCTCATACATCCTTCTCACAGCAACTAAAACTAACTGTACTCCAGTATTTCTGCACAAAGGAAACAAAGAAAGGAGCCATTGAATCAGAAAGAGAACAGGCAAGGTGGCCCAGAGGGTGAAACACTACCAAGCAAGTCCAAGGACCTGAGTTCAATTCTAGGGTCCCACAGTGAAGAGAGAGGCCCAGCTCCAGATAGCTGCTCTCTGACCTCCACACATGTCGTGGCAAGTGTGTGAGTGCACACATGCACAAACCAATAAAATATGTAAACAAATATAAACAAACCGGAGAGAGCTCCATGCAATCATCTCACCATATCCTGTGGTTTCCCCAAATACCTCTCACGATAAAAACCTGGGAGTCCTGGTCGGGCCTTAAAGATCCATCGACTCCACGACCAGAAGATAAACCAGAGTGGTATCACTACGGAAAAGCAGGACTCTGAATTCCCAATGGATGTAAACACAAACAAACAAACACGCATCTTTTCAGGAAGATATTTTTGGGTTCCTGGGCTTATTACTCCCCCACCCTCTTTTTCTGGAGCCCTCTTTTTCTGGCTGTGTAGCCTAGTATGGAGTTGGGCCAAGCCTCTCGCGTCAGCCTCCCAAGTGCTGGGATTACAGGCGTGTGACACCTGCCGGCCAGGCTGTCTGCAGGGGCGGTGCCACTGGAACATGCCTGAAAGCAGTGTCCTCACTTTTCTCTTGATAAATGCTCCTCTTCAGTGGGTGGAAACACCCTAATAAGATTTCAAAATCCATCTTGATATAGGGACATTTGCTTAACAGCAGCAACTAACAGGGGATTCTAGAAGCATCTACTCACACCAATCTCAGTGAGATCTTGGATCATGTACTTATTCCAAAAGAATCGGTCATCAACCTAGAAGAAGCGGAAGGGAAGAATCAGCTCAGCACACATGACTTCAGTTTCCTACAAGAGGCAAACAGGCAGAGATCCAGGAGCCAACACTGTCTGCGCTGTACCTTCTTCCAGAGGGGACGGCCATCGCTCTCCCCGGTGCTCTGCCTCTGCACAGAGTTGGTCAGGTCATAGGTCAAGCTATAATAGAAAGACTCTGAGTCCATGAACATCTTCAGCAGCTCCTCAAGTAACCGCCTCTCCAACTTCTCCTTCTCTTTACTTTCCTTAACCTGTAAGAAGTCAGTCTGTAAGTACCGGAGTCAGATGGAAAGATTACAGATAATGCAAGCCTTCAAGTAAGGACAGCCCCCAAGCTCGACACTCTTCTGATTAAAAACAGAAAGCTTCCAGATTCATCTAGCTACCCTCAACTTACAACTAATCAAAGATGGATTTAAAGCCCATGCCAGTCAAATTCTTACTTTTTTTTTGTTAGGAGCAGACACGTTGGATTTGATGTGTGTCAATGTCTTCAGTAGAAACTTGGAGTCATCAGGAGATGGTATAATCTTCTCCGGCTTGTTAATTCCAAAATGATGCTTCTTACAGAGCTAAGGAAGTTTTCAAAAGGATGAATCATTATTAATTATCATCGACTCTAGCTGTCCAGAGTGAACGCTACTGCTCACATATGGGTTAAAAGTGACTCCGAGAGTGAATGAGACGACTAGGCAGGTAGAACACAGCTACGGTTCCAGTAACTAGGAGCCATACCACAAATAAAACATAATATTACAGGTAAGGATGGACTTAGCACTAAAGGCAACAAACCCAGGTTCAGCACATGCTTATCCAACATGTCCAAAGGATGCAATGTTCTGATTGAGGTTATTAGTACTTTGAAAACTGGCATCTAAGAACAAAACATTACAAAATGTCATTTTGTAATGTCATTCAATGTCATCAAAATGTCAATCAAGGTCATTACAAACATCCGCGTTAAATATTCATTTATGTTAATTACCTGAGTGTTTTGGTTAAAAAAAAAAAGCTCTATGTCAGCTCTACAGGGAATGTTAAAAGCTGGACCTTTCAAAATTCTCTCTTCCTATCTTTACACACAGTAAGGAAATCAGCAAATAACATGATTTGGGTCCAGAGATTAGTTAAATTTAAAGAGCAGTAATTAGGGGTCATAAAAAAAGTTCAATCCAACTGGCAAAGGTAAGAGGAGGGAACATGAATATAGATGTGTTGAGACAAGAACAGGGGACAGACAGTTTCAACAAAGGAAGGCTGGTGGGAGCCAATTAAATGTTTTATTCTATAAGCTGCCTTGGTCATGGTGACCCACACGTCAACAGAACAATAGCTAAGACAACTGTCTTTGTTTTTATTTTCTTCATCTGCTTTACCTCAGTTTGGAGGAGCCTTCATTTGGGCCTACTATCCCTTAGCTTCTTATCAGAAAGTCCAAGAACTCTGAGAACTGAGCATATATTTTTAAACTTTATTAAAAATTCATTTAATAAGGGTTGGAGAGATGGTTCAGCAGTTAAGAGCACTTCCAAAGGACACAGGTTCCATTCCCAGTACCCACATGACTGTTGGGAACTCCAGTCTCAGGGGACCAACACCCTCTTCTGGTCTCCAAGGGCACCAGACACACATATAGAACGTAGACATACATACAGGCAAAATAACCACATACATAAAAACTTTTAATTAAAATAATGTGCATTTATAAACTATGCCCTGAGAATACATGGCATTCATCATTTACTATTTAGCATAAATACTTATTTATGAGTATTTAGCATAAATACTCATGTTTCTTTAGGAATTATTAATGTCTTGTATCATGGGATACAGTTTTAGATTCAGTTGGGGCATAGATAATACATGAAAGAAACTTTCTGATGTAGTTTGAGTGACAAATGCCCTCCATAAGATCACTATTTGGGAGGTGAAGGCTAATGGATAAAGTGCATCGCTGGGGGCAGGCTTTGAGGTTTTGGAGCCTTGCCCCATTCCTGCTCTCTTTCCTTCTTCTTCCCTCCCCACTCTCCTGGGTGAGGGAGGATGAAAACACAAGCAGTTGGCTTGCATGATCCAACTGAAATCCTTACCTGCTGTTGCCACACCCTCCCCAACATGATGGACTATGTCCTCTGGAGCACGGCCAACAGAAGACCTTTATAAATTTGCTTTGGGTTATGGTATTTCATCCCAGCAATAGAAAGACAACTACTATACCATGTGTATGTGAGGAGTTGTGGGTGGGTGGGTGGGTGGGTGTGTGGGTGGGTGTGTACGTACACGCATCTGCATGCATTCTGGGGGTGGGGTGACAGACGGACAGGCTGACTGACTCACTATGTAGCCCCTGGATGGCCTGGAACTTGCTAGATAGATTAAGCTGGACGTGAACTCACAGAAATCCACCTGCCTCTGCTCTCAGGTGCTGGGATTAAAGGCATGCACACCACTCCTGGCTAACTAATGCACCCTTTTTTCTAAGATTCCTTTGGAATCACATGCAAGTGTGCACACAAAAGTAAACAGAAACTGAACTGTAAAACAAATATGTCTTCACCGAATTCAGATAAGAATTACAGATATATGTAACAAAGCATAAACTCAATGAACCCCCTAACCAAAAGGCATTTCAATGAATATGCTATAAAATTACTGTTAGAAAAGACAAGTATAGACCACTATCTTTCAAAAGGGTTAAAAATCAGTGTTATCAGAAAACAATGATAAGAGAAAATTATTTCTTAGGAACCTTTCCAATCATAAAATGTTTGTTTGGACACAGCCCGGGAAATCCATAGCACTGGCAGTAGATGCTGGCAGTAGGATCATCTCCCCTTTTCCAGAGGTCCAGGAGTCCTCTAAAGGGGATGATGCGCCCTTATTACAATTTTGATTAAAAAGAAAAACCACCCACTAATAAACTCCCTCATTTTTTATTCTTCTTGCAATTTATATTTCACAACCAAGATTAAAAGCTGATGTTGCCGAAGGAAAACAAACGGTTTTACTTTCAAATTTGTTATCTATATCCATCCTGAGATAAAACTTTAAACAGCTTTCTGATAGGAAACTAAGCACGGAAAAAGATGCTCCTCTCGATTACAGCAAGCAATGGGATATGGCACAAGACATGCAGGCATGGAGCCGAAGCCTTTGATGCTTTAAGGGTATGTTCTCAAGATGCATAGTGCATTTCTTCTCGTTTGTTTGGGCCCTGAAATTCCACCCATAGCCATACACATATGCATATACATATATATATGCATATATATAGATATATATTAAATGATACTCTACATTAGAAAATAGTGTGGCAATTCCTAAAAGAGGTAAGCAGAATTACCAAGCTGACCCAGGATCCCTATACTCAGGGAAATGAAAACCTATGCATACCAAACCTTGCATGGTACAAAGATTTACAACAGCATTATTTCTAGTAGCCTATGAATGGAAAGAGCGCAAATGTTCTTCAGCTGATGGAGAGTTAAACGCAAACGCACACTCATCCAATGCATTATCGCCTGACGGTAATAAGGCGTAAGGTACTGATGAGTGAGTGCTACAAGTGAAGCGGCAGGCAAAGAAGCCACAGCTGCCTCAGCGAAACACAACTGAGGCAGAAACTATCAATTCTAATATTAGAATCTGCAAGAAAACTGCTTCTGCCCCAGTTACAGTGGACAAACCGGCCTCAGCAAATCTGAGGAAGCTGACCCACTACACAGCTGGAGGCCTCTGCTGCAAAGGATGACAGCCGTGGGCCATGCAGAGCAGTAAACAGAAAGGATGCTGCAGGAGACACGAGCCAGCTTCACCTGACAGGCACTTGTTTATATGGATGCCCACAGAAGACAGTAGGAGTCGGGGGAACACTTACAAGACAGGAAGCTTCTGAAAACCCCTACGGGGAATGCAGCCAGGTGCAAGAACACACTGACACTCCAGCTGAATCACCATTAGGATTATTTCTGTTTGGAGATGTATTTTATTCCTGTGTGTGTGTGCTGGTGTCACAGAACCCATTGGATTCTCTGGAGTTGGCGTCAGAGGCACTTGTGAGCCATCTGACAGGGATGCTGGGCACTGAACTCAGGTCCTCTAGAAGAGCAGCAGAAGCCATCCCTCCGGTTCCTAGCCATTAATATTTCTAAGTATTTTTCCTTCTCCTTTATAATCAAACAAAAAAATTAAGCTTCTAAAAGCTTCTTTTGCTCATTTAACTTAAAAATTTGAGGCAGCATCTGCGGAGCCCAGCCTCGTCTCAAGCTCACATGAGCTGAGGACAATCTTGAATTTCTAGTCCTGCCTCCACAGCACATACCACCATTCCTGGTTTTAATAGTTCCTTTTACTGCAGTTTATATGAACAGAAAGGAGGAGATGACAGATTTAAATGGCTATGCTAGAAGAAATTTTATGATTATCAGGATAGCTCTCCTTGCTTCACAGTTGGGAAGGTCCTATGCTGTGGTATGGGTTTAAAGTAACGGGAGAAAAGCATAAGAATAATAATTTCTAAAATATTCACCCACGGTACGGAAATACTTTCTCTGCTTACCGCAGTGGTTTAAATGAAAACATCCCCAATAAGCTCTCACAGTTGATACTTGATCCCCAGTTGGTGGCGCTGTTTGGGGAAGGTTTGGGAGATTTGACCTTGCTGGAGAACAGCACTGGGGACAGACTTTGATGTTTCAAATCCATGACATTCCTAGTTCACCCTCTCTCTTTCATGATACAGTTTAAGATGTGAGCTCTTAGCTTCTGTTCAGGCTAACAAAGTTTGTGCTCATTGCCATGAAACACTCTTATTCCTCTGGAACCAAATAAACTCTTTCTTCTATAAGTTGCCTTGGTCTTGGTGTTTTAAGACAGCAACAGAGAAGTCTTACCCTTCACCCTAACTAGCACAAGTCATAACATATATTCCATTGCTAACTTGAACCATAATCTTTGGTGACCCTAATAAGCACTATAGTTCGAGCAGCCCGATCATTCGAATACTATCCAGTTATGTGGGGAGATGGCTCAGTGAGTAAAGTACCTGGCACGTAAGTCCTGGACCTGGACTTGGGTACCTAGCACCCAAGTAGGAAGCCAGGCATGGAGGTCTATGCCTGCAACCCCACCACTGGTTGGTAGAAAAGGCAGATGTACTCGCCAGAAAACAGTCTAGCCAACCTGTGAGCACCAGGTTCAATGAAAGACTATCTCAGGAAAACAAGTGCTAAACTGATCAGGGTGGTGCATACCTTTAATCCCAGCACTCAGGAGGCAGAGGCAGGAGGCTCTCTGTGATTTCAAGGCCAGCCTGGTCTATACAGGGAATTCCAGGACAGCCAGGGCTACATATTGAGACCCTGTCTCAAACCCTCTACACCCTACCAAAAAGAAAAAAAAAAAACTAAACAAAAAGAAAGTGCTAAAGGAACATACATGATGTTGACCTGTCTTCCACATGTGCACACACAGCACCTCCATGAGCACACAGATGCACACACTCACACACACACACAGGCAGAAGCCAATCATGACATGTGATGGAAGCTTCATTTTCATGTTATTTGAAGATATCTTTCCCTCAACACTCAACACCACCTCAACCAAAGCAGCTCTGCTTCTGTCTTACGTGTTGCAGTGCATGGGTTCTGATGGAGCCTGCTACTAACACAAGGTTCAAAGACTACATAAATTATTTTAACAACATCCAGAGTTGACTGAACCAGATCCTCAAATCTGCCATCACGTCTATCATCTCTGCAACAGTCCTTTGATGCCAGCTTACCTCCAGTTCAAGCTCCTGCGGCTCCATTTCAGAAAGTGACAATACAGCAATTTTGGTGACTTTACAGACCTCATGGTCTCCTGGGAGTTTGCCCACCAGTGCTTTCTGCCGAATTAGAATAAGCCACCATGGAAGATCTGAAAGAAAAAAAAAAATCTAATGAATGGATGGAACTCAGAGTGCTGTTGGCCTGGCAGTAAATGACCTAACGGAAACAAAACGTAAAACACACAATGAAGACACAAAGTCCCTTCAACAGAAGATGTCCAGTCCCTCTCAGAGAAATGTGCGTCACACAGCCCACTCTTGTGGCGAGGCCACGGGGAAGCAAGAATCTTAGAAGAACTCTTTTGTACAAGCAGTGCTGGTAGGATACCAACTGACACAGCCTAGCTGAAAAAGTAATGTATAATGCCTGAGAAACATCGAAGTATTCCATGATAAGACATGCTTCCTGCATGTATTAGATGAAAAGTATGTTACTAACGTATATAATGTAGCTGTGCAGTCACGTGCCTCACTATTATGTAACGTAGCTGTGCAGTCATGTGCCTCACTATGAGATGCATCCAATGACATGGTTCCGTAAAATTATAATTGAACTGGGAAACTCCAACTGCACAGCTGGAACGGACTGGAACTCCAACTGCATAGCGACATGATGGAACGGCTCAATGTGTCGTTCATTTTGATTTGATCTACGTCATGTTTGCAGTGATGAGGAATTCTGGCATAAGCAAACTTACTGTGCTGTCAGTGGTATAAAGTACAGTATACAATTACAGACAGAACACAGGACTTACCCGATATATACAATGTGCTATATTTGTCATTGGTTTATCATGGAGGACTTGCTCTAGGGGATGGTGCTGAGGACCGAGTCCAGGGCTCTGTACATTAGGCACATACTGACTGAGCTGCATCCCCAGCCGACCATCATTTTAATTTTATTCTCACACTTGCTTCTCTTGCAGGGAACCTAGGTTCAGTTCCCAGCACTCACAGGGCAGCTTACAAGTATCTGTAACTCTAGTTCCAGAGGATCTGATACCCCTTCTGACCTCCACAGGCGTGTATCTAGTGTATACACATATGGGCAAGCAAAACACCTACACACATCAAATAACCTGAAAACCACAACAAAAACAAACCAAAATTGTTTTTAAGTTTTCTATAGAACATCTCATCAAAATAACACTGGCAGAGGCCTCTTATGTCATACTTATGTCATATTTATCACAGTTCTGGACCCAATCAGGAGGCTATGCTATATCAAGAGGTTCGTGTCCTAATGATGTCCTAAAGAGATCCTGCAATGATGGGTTGCTTCACAACCTGCTTACAGAACATATCCCAGTCATTAAGAAACACATATTGCAGCCAGGCAGTGGTGGTGCACGCCTTTAATGTCAGAACTTGGGAGGCAGAGGCAGATAGATCTCTGTGAGTTCAAAGCCAGCCTGGTCTATAGAGCAGGTTCCAGGACAGGTGCCAAAGCTACAGAGAAACCCGTCTTGAAAAACCAAAAAAGAAAAAAGAAAAAAATAAATCCATATTGCATTATGATAATCTAAGATACATTTTACTAAATTAAACACAAAGAAGCCTGACAATTCCTCCTCAGCAGTGAGTTTCCTTTCTACACCTTCAGTCACTTGTGGTCAGCTCTAGTCTAAAAGCACCAAACAGAAAATTTCAGAAATAAACAATTAAAAATTTTTCAACTCTAGGTCATCAAGGAGGGCATGGTGGTGATCTGTAATTCCAGCTGCTCAGAAGGCTGAGGCAGGAGGATTGATATAAGAGTCTGAGCAAAAGACTCATATCAAAATAAAAAGTAGGGACAGGAGTACTGGAGAGAGGGCTCAGCTGTTAAAAACCCAGCTCCCAACACCTGCATGGCAGCTGATGACTGTCCACAACTCCAGTTTCAAGTGACCCAAACCCTCTGCTGTGTTCATATAGTGAACAGACACACATGCATGCAAGACACACATATAAAATAAAAATAATATAAATCTTGCTGGACAGCCTGTTTGATTTCTAGACTCCACGATGAAAGAAGGAACTGATCCTTGAATGTTGTCCTCTAATTTTCACACATGCATGCACACACGCACACACACCAATAATAAATAAATTTTAAATAAAAGGTAGGAAGAGACTGGAAAGTAGCTCGGTGATAGAGCACTTGCCCAGCAAGTACAAGATCCCAGGTTCAATCCCTAGCACTTCAAAAAGAAGTAAATAAATTGCATGCCCTTCTGAACAGTGTAATGACATCGCAGGACTTTGCACTTTGTCCAGTGTGCCCATGCTGTATACATTACCCGCCCATGTATACCCAGCCAGGCTATCAGACTGACGGCTGCAGTATCACAGCACTGTCCAAGCAGCCCCACAGAGCATCCTAATGTCATTCATCTCACTTCATCTCTTTGCTTTTAATCTCTTATTAAGCCTAATTTGCAAATTAAACCATATCAAGGTATGTACAATTAGGAAAATTATAGTACAGCCATGAACTGTTTATGACGGGGATACATTCTAAGAAGTATGATGTTAGGTGATTTCATCACTGTGAGAACATTATGGGATATACATCCAAACTAAGACAGCTATGATATCAAGAGATCACGCTCTTACTGGACCACTGTGGCATCATTCTGTCGACCAAAATGTTGCTATCAACAGCACCTGACTGCACAGAATAGAATAGTGGAACTCCCTGCTATTTCAGGTATCTACTGGGGATGGAGCAGACCTCTCCAGAAAGAAAAGAAGATATTGAACCTATGCTGCTCTACCCTCAATATAAGAAGGAAAGTGTGATTGGGCGGCTGTGGCCTTTAATCCCACCACTTGGGAGGCAGAGGCAGGCGGATATGAGTTAGAGGCCAGCCTCGTTGAGTTCCAGAACAATGGAGGCTACACAGAGAAACCTGTTTTGAAAAACAAAACAAGAAACGGAAAGGGAAGGAAGGTGTGATAAGATCTTATATATGTGTAGATTCATTTATACAAACACAAGAGGAGAACTGTGCCAGAAGTTAATGTGATTGGTTAACGATAAGAGGGAAAGTAGAAATGAGGCAGAGAAAAGAAGAGGGAGTGACAGTTGGGAGCACATTCTTAAAGATGCATGGTCGAGTTGCAGTTCCTAGAACAACAGAAATACCTCAATCAGCCAGAATGAGAGGGAATGAAACACAAATGAGTGGTGAGCCATTCTCCAGCAAACTGAAAACACAGTCACACCACAGGACACAGGGAAGAGAAACAGAACCTCTAAGACCGGAGTTAGGAATGACTGTGAGCCGCCTTGTAAGTCTTGGGAAATAAACCTAAGTCCTCTACAAGGGCAACAAGTGCTTTTAACTACTAAACCATATCTCCAGCTCCAATATACCCCTCCTTTTTTTTGTAAGAATGTTTAAACATTACAGATAAATTAAAGTTCTCTTGACATGCTTTGACCGCCATCCTTACTCTACGGCAAGGCTTTGACCCACTCCAAACTCCACTGTTAGTTCTCGCCTGTGAGGACAGCAGAGATGGTAAATGATTACCATTTCTTGGCATTAGACCTTTTCATTTTGTTTGAGGACTGAAAAACAAACAGTATAACAATTACTGATTTCACAGGCACCACTTGGCTGCTCTCTTAGATGCTTTCCAGTTCATCTCTATATATAACCGCCCTCCCTGGTACTAACAAGGGGGAAAATGAAAGGCAAGGCATATTGCTGGTTCTCATTCTAGAGCCTCCAGTGTGGACTCCAGTCATTGGCACATATAGGCACACTATGAATATCTGTTAAATCAATAAGCACTCACTGAATATTTTGGAATAGCCCCTACTATGAGTAGAGCAGGCATAGAGACAAACACAGTAAAACCACAGCACTCCAGCCACTGTCCTCGTGGAGCTTATCATACAGAAAGACTGCAGACAAATCAATACACACAAACAAACAAACAAACAAACAAATAAATAAATAAGAAACGTAACATATCGTTACAGAAAGAATTTCACTATAGTTTTTATTTCCTCCTGGACACTACCATGAACAAAACATTTTGTTTTTAAGACTTGTTTTTAAATTTTTACTGATGTGTATGTTTGTCTATCCGTGTGAGTGTATGATCTATGCAACCTAGGAGGCCAGAAGAGGGCATCAAATCCCCTAGAGCAGAGCGGTGAGGAACTGCCTGAGGTGCCTACTAGGAATTCAAGTTCTCTCCAAGAGCAGCAAGCACTTTTAATGGCTGAGCCATCTCTGCAGCCCCCAGTAAAAATATTTTATGGTGCTTTACTTTTCTTCAATTTGCCAAGCACATACACATTTTCTTTCCTTCTACTTTCTGTTCCTCCCAACAGGAAATCTCAACTGATCAACCCAAAACCAGACATTACAGTACATTAAGCCCTGAAGGTACACTTGCCTGCAAACACCAGAGGAAGAACAGTCAAAAGAAAACCAAACAGCTCTGCATAGACATTTCTTCACCACCAAGGCTAACAGAATAACTTTTGGTAGCCCCTATAAAAGTGAGAAAACAGCTGAGTTTGATGGCACACACCTTTGATCCCAGGCCTCAAGAGGCAGGAATAGGTGGATCTCTATGAGTTCAAAGCCAGTCTGAACTCAGTCATGAAGTATATAGTAAGTTCCAGGCCACCCAGGGATGCATAATCAGACATAATCAGTGTCTCAGGACACTGCAGCTTGTGTCTACACAATCCCAGCATGCAGGACACTGTAGCTCGTGTCTACACAATCTCAGCACGCAGGACACTGTAGCTCGTGTCTACACAATCCCAGCACGCAGGACACTGCAGTTCATGTCTACACAATCCCAGCACGCAGGACACTGTAGCTCGTGTCTACACAATCCCAGCACGCAGAATATGGAAAAAAAGCACAAATGAACATACTTTGAACTTTTTCATACTTTACTACTAAACACTTTTTCAGTCTCACAGTGGGGTTTCTGGTAACTATAGTTAATGTCACTACAATTTCAGTAAATATTAACTTAAGAAAAACAGTCCAAGTTTACCTTTTTTTTCCCAAAAGTATGTTTAGAAATTAGGTGGTTCTGCAGTAGGCTATCTCTTATGTTCTTTAAAGGAAAAACAAATAGGAATCCAACCAAACTGGACATGGCAGGACATTTCTACACACTCCCAGCACACAGAACACTGCAGCTCGTGTCTACACACTCCCAGCACTCAGAACACTGAAGTTCATGTCTACACACTCCCAGCACACAGAATATGGCATCTTGTGTCTACACAATCCCAGCACTCAGGAGGCTGAGGCAAGAGAATCCCAAGCACAAACAGGAAGAGAATGAGAAGAAAGGGAGGCAGAGAGGAAGGGAGGAAGGAAATGAGAAATATTAGTTCTACACAGTGCTATCTATGACCCAGAACTCACTTAGCCAGTCCGGCTGCTTTGGAGGCATGGGCATCTGGCAATTGAGGCTCACCAAGAGTCCTGACCCAAGGTGGTCATCATGTCATCTAGTCTCCCTCCTCACCGCTTAGCCAGTCACATTCAGAAAACATGCCACCACTCAACAGAGACTGCTGGGACTGCAGAGAATTCTCTCCAGTGCTTCGTAACAAGTGTTTCAATGGAACATTAGGTTTCTACTGTGGGCTGGGCCATCTCTTATATTTAAATCTTGACCTTGGAATGTGTACATATTTGGAGACAACCTCTGAAGAGGAATTACATTATAAAGAATTCATTAGGGTGGGCTTTAATCCAGTATAACTGGTTTTATTATTTTTATAGATTTATTATTTTAGTTATACATAATTATGTGGAGTATGTGTCTGTACAAATGAATGCCAATGCCCCAAAAGGTCAGAAATATTACATTCCCTGGAGCTGGAGTTGCAGGCTGTTGTCAGCCACCTGACATGAGTACTGGAAATCTAAGTCAGGCCCTCTGCAGGAGCAGTGTGTGCTCTCAACTGCTAAACCACCTCTCTAGCCCCATGACTAGTTTATTATAGGAAAATTTAAACACACAAAGACACAAAGGAAGGAAGCCCAAGACAGGGATTGCAGTCATCTATAAGCCAAGGAAAGACAGCTCGGAAGAATTGAGTCCTGCTCATACTGTAATCTCTAGCATTACAGGAAAATGAAATTCTGTGTTTAATGCCTCCCCCAACCTGTGACATTCTGCTCTGACTGCCCTACAAACAAGTATAGTTCTAACAGTCACGAGAGCCTGTTCTGTTCCTCAGAGTCCAGAGTTCAGTGACAATCGTGAGCAGCAGCATAGCTCTCCCACGCCATTTTTAGATTGACAATGACATCTGTTCAAATAAAATCATGTTCCCAGCGCGCTAGGCAAGAAGAAAAATGCATGTATTAATATGTAGAGAATCAGTAGGAGGAAGCAGGAGGGAAAGAGAGCTTAAGTACAGATGTTTTATTCCCCACATCTCCTACCTCCCATGAGAAAATGCCCCCAAAGTATCAGCTCAATTCTGATGCACCAGGAACACAACTCCTTCCTTCCGGCCAGTCTAAATCTGAGCAAGAACTTCATCTACACAGTGGGAGAGGAGGGATGGGGCCTCGAGGACAGAGGAGGTAAGGGAAGAGGACTGAAGGATGGCTCTTCCAAGGCGAGGAGCTAGGGATGGAGCAGCACACAAGCCTGTGGGGAGCAGAGCAACAGAGGCCCAGACATCGCTACATGCTTCTCTCCTGGTTCCTTTCTTTCAAAACCAAACCTGATAGGTGACCATGACAAGGACACAATAAGGACAATTAAGAGACTCTCTTTTTATATTTTCTTTCCCCAGTTCACTCTCCTCCCCACCCCCTCTTCCAAATGTCCCCTATCACTACTTCTCATACTGCCTACACACAAACAAGGCAACCACAGGCGTGGATGCCTTCAGCACGGAGGGGAAGAGCCAGCAGGCATTAACTTCAATTTGGCCAGGGCTGATAAAAGACTTGGGGTTGTCTGCCTAGGTCTCCCTGCTTCCCTGACTGCTCCCTTTATCTAGGAAAGTGGTCCTGTGATGTACTTTGAACTAGGTGACTTTGAAGGCCCTTGGCCAAGCGGGACCAAGCTTCTTCTCTAGATGTGTGAATCAATCTGTTTTGATCGCTGGTCAGTCTCCACTGACTACAGGGAACCTCAGAGTAGGCCTAAGGGATGAGAGAGAATACCATCTTTTGAGCAGAACCCTCCCCCCTTTTTGAAAATATAAATAGGGTCTAGGGCTGGAGTTTGGTTGATAGAGTGCTTGCCTAAAATGCATGAGGCTCTAGGTTCAACCCCAGCACCACTTGGTATAGCTATCTCACCTCTCAGGAGGGAGGCAGGAAGATCAAAAGTTCAAGGTCATCTTTGGCTACAAAGGAAGTTTGAGGCCAGCCTGGGCTACACAAGACCTCCATCTCAAAAAAAAAAAAAAAAAAAATCAAAGAGAAACAGGTGAAGGAGATATGCAAAGAGAAACCGCTATTGATAAGAGATCTGAAATCCCATAAAAACCCACTTTCAGTTTCAGAACCCTGGTTCTATTGAAAAGTGTTTTATTTATTTATTTTTTGCACAAGCTGATAGATTTTTCCCTTTAACGTAAGCTGACAGATTTGTGTAAGTAAAGGAGTCTTGATAAAAAGAGTGTTGTAATTAAGTAAGAAGCTTCAGGTACACTATCTCATTCAGGACTCCCAAGACCTAAACACATAATTAGGCAAATTACTCTGGCTTTTGTTTTACAGCTTAGAAAGTAAGGTCCTTGACCCGGGGATTTGTCTTCTTGGCTTCCAGGCACTCCCTGAAAAGATGCCCCCACAATTCAGAGAAAGGCATAGACACCAGAATAGAAAGGAGGATCCCAGAAGAGAGGCTCTGTAAGATGAGAGCCATGGGGAGAGGTAAAAAGGCTACATGGAGGCAGTGTGGCAACCCAGGCAAACTCAGGTGAGTGTGGCTGCTGGTCTAGCCAGCAGGCAGATGAGAAGAACAGAACCATTAGCCCACAGGATCCTGGAGGACTGTGCACTGTTGCTGTCTTAAACCATTTGGAAAATCTTTAGGCAGTGGACGTTAGAGTTCTCTAATAAATAATAATAATAAGTATTAACAAATGGAGCTTGACCCTTGGTCTCCTGACTGATTTCAGTAATTTACTCACTGCTCCAAGATGTGACTGAAACTGGAGAAAAATAATTCAGAAGTTTCATACATGTCATTTACATAATAGAAAATGAATTTTAACTCAGAACATCCAGTTGTGAAATTATCTTGTCAGTATGTAAATGAATTATAGATATATGCAATTAAATATGGACAGGTAGGAGTGTGTTAAGATACTTAATAAGGGTACACAATGACTAAATGCTTTTCTCCTCTGTGCTGAAGGAAAAATTTAAAGCCTACCAAAAGCAGAATACACAACAAGACTCAGAGCAATATTATTTCCAACAGGATGGATGAAAGCGAGAGAGAGAGAGAGAGAATGAAGGAAGAGAGACAAATCATGAAATATTCATATAAAGAAAGAACAAGGAACTCTAGTTTCATTTATCAGCATAGGTATATCCCAAAACAGTTTCTGGAAGAGATTAAAACAACTATTCCAAAGTGATAGAATTAGACTTACAAAGAGAGCTAATTGGATCCTTCCTCGCATTGTATGAGACACACCAATAACTGGAGCCCCTACATTCTATACTGATGCAAATAAATCAGGAAGGGCAGGATACAAATCTGAAGATTTAAGTAAAGTGGAACAGAGGCCTTATGATTCTGTCTAAAAGTCAGAATTATATGCTATTCTCATGGTACTAAGGGATTTTAAAGAACCTCTCAACATAATTACTAATTCGCAATATGCAGAAAGAGTTGTTTTGCATATTGAAATCAGTGAATTTATACCAGATGATACAGAATGGGAGATGGCTCAGTGGTCATGAGCCTAAATTCACACAAAAACTTTAGGGGTGGTGCATCTGTAATCTCAGTTCTGGAAGGACAGAGACAAGAGGACCCTGGCGTCCACTGGCCAGCCAGCCCAGCTGAAGGCATCAGCTCCAGGTTCAGTGAGACACTATCTCAAAAAACAAAGCAAAAAGCACAAGGGAGATACCCAACATTGACCTCTGGTCTCCACAAACACCCATGAACATGCATGCACACACAAACACACACACACAACACAGGAGAGAGAACACAAATAATTTAATGAAATTTAAATAAAAATCTCCAAAATATAAATCTTAGCAACAACTGTTTAGGAATATATATCCAAGAAAAGCAATCATTTTCAAGGGAATAATAAAACTTGAGTCGATTCCCTTCACGGGAAGGACACGCTTGGAGAAAATGGCAAAGATACCTTCTGAAGTGACTGGTTGTGTTTCACTTCTTAATCTGGACAGAAGATAAAGATGTACACTTTAAAACACCCTCTACTAGCCATGCAGTGGTGGCGCACACCTTTAATCCCAGCACTTGGGAGGCAGAAGCAGAAGCAGGCGGATCTTTGTGAGTTCGAGGCCAGCCTGGTCTACAGAGTGAGTTCCAGGCTAGGCTCAAAAGCTACAAAGAAACTCTGTCTCAAAAAAAAAAAAAAAAAAAAAAAAAAAAAAAAAACCCTATACTATTTGTCTGTGATAAGCAGTCCCTTATATTTATAAAATTTTTTTCATAATAAGAACACTATTTAAAATATAATCAAAGAACCTAGTAAAAGAAAGTTACAAATTGTCTCCAGCAATATGCTTTTGTAATTCACAAAAGTCAACCTGTGCCTAAATGCTCAATAATTTTATTTTAAACTTAAAAACAGCTGTTGTAGTGGCTCATATTTATAACCCCAGCACTTGGAAGGCTATGGCAGGAGAATCATCATGAGTTCAAAATAAACCTGAGCTACAAAGTGAGGCCCTGACATACAAAAGAAAACAAGACCAGCGAGGTGGCTCAGTGGGTAAACAGAAGCACTAAGACC
Source organism: Alexandromys fortis (assembly GCF_014885135.2). NCBI lineage: Eukaryota > Metazoa > Chordata > Mammalia > Rodentia > Cricetidae > Alexandromys > Alexandromys fortis. The sequence goes on along the minus strand of NW_026068042.1, from coordinate 1,905,832 downwards.
AGAGTTCCAGCCCCTGAACCCACAGTGGAAAGAAGAGCCAACCTCCAAAAGTTGTTCTTGACCTCCACAAGTGTGTTCTCGTTCTCTCTCTCTCTCTCTCTCTCTCTCTCTCTCTCTCTCTCATACACACACACACACACACACACACACACACCATACACACATGTACATACATCATTGATGTGGGAAGGTCATTTGTCTATCTGTTGCTTTCATTGGTTAATTAATAAACTGCTTGGCCTGATAGGTTAGAACATAGGTGGGTGGAGTAAACAGAACAGAATGCTGGGAACAAGGGAAGTTAGGCAATCGTCATGCCTCTCCTCTCTGGGCAGATGCCATGGAGCCAGCCACTGGATCAGACATGCTGAATCTTCCCCAGTAAGCCACCACCTCGTGGTGCTACACAGATTATTAGAAATGGGTTAATCAAGATGTGAGAATTAGCCAATAAGAGGCTAGAACTAAGGGGCCAGGCAGTGTTTAAAAGAATACAGTTTGTGTGTTGTTATTTTGGGTGTAAAGCTAGCTGTGCAGGAGCCGGGCAGGACGAAAAGCAGGCCTGCCCGCAGCTCATCATTACACATCATAATCTTAAAGGAAAGCAAACAGATGAACAAAAGTCACAGCAGGTATACTACAGAGATGTAACTGACTTCAGAGGTGGTTACACAGTAACAATGTCAAAGTCTCCTACAGTTCACAATTCATACTAAAGTTATTATCAAAGGAGGCATCTGTAATGGTACATGTCTGTAAACCCATCATTCAGCAGGCAGAGGTTATCAAGTTCAAGGCCACCTAGGCTATATTGCAAGCTCCAGGCAAGCCTGGGCTAGAGTGAGACCCTGTCTCTGAAAATCAAATGAAGGTTAAGAATACTTCCTGTGCTGGGCAGTGGTGGTGCATGCCTTTAATCCCAGCACTTGGGAGGCAGACGCAGGCAGATCTCTCTGAGTTTGATGCCGCCCTGGTCTTCAGAGCGAGTTCCAGGACAACCATGGCTATTACAGAGAAAAACCCTGTCTCGAAAAAACAAAACAAAACAAAAAGAATACCTCCTGCTCTTCCAGTTCCTGGCATCCACATGGGCCTGCTCACAACTGCCTGTAACTCCAGCTGCAGGGGGATTAACACTCTCTTCTGGCTCCTGGGGTACTCATGTATATATGTAGCATGGATACTCATACAGCTGGGAGATGAGGTGCCTGCTCTCCCAGGTGGGGACCAGGTAAATGACTTAAACTTTCCATCCATTTGCCTGCCTTGGACAGAGGTCCGAGAATGTACCACACTACATACTAAAAGACCCTTCCCTGGCAGAGGTGACTGACTCAGGACTAGGCAGCCAACCCAAAGCCAGCCAATCACGTTGCCACCTGCCCACCCTTCCAGCTTTGTTCCAGCACCTTCCCCTCATGTCTGTGAACTTGCTGTACCTTTCCTTGACAGAACGCACTTCCAGGCCCAGGGACTACACGTGCATCGTGTGATCATGCATTCTGTATTCCCTCTAACCAGAAGCTCTGGGAGGGTAGGAAAGGGTGAGTGTGGACTCACAATTGTGTTAAATTAGTTAGTGCAATCCCTGGCACCAAGTAAGGAGTATATCAGAACTGTTTTTAAGAAAAGAGAAAAACAATTGTAATAGCATATCTTCTTTTCTCAAAAGCGTTATTTTTATTTCATTAAACTTAAATAGAAATATTTGCTTTAAGACCCAAAATTATGACAAAGGAACCAAGGTCATAATAGAATCTACATGCAACCTCGGAAAGGACAATGTCACAGAATGTCATGTTAAATTTTACAATTGTAAGGAGTTTGTAGAACATACCTGAATGAAGCTGAATTTTCCCAATAACTCCTTCTACCAATCCCAGACAAATCGGGTTCCAGGCAAGAAGCAGATCAGTAGCTAAAATAAAGCAAGAAGCAATCATGAGAATGTATTTACCAGAAAATGTCAAACTATCGCTTGCAGCATATTTGAGAAGGATCCGTACACCCCCAAAAGCAGTTATAAACATCCCCCACAGAGAGCATTACCATAAAGGACTCTGAGGTAAGGCACTAACTCTGGGTACCAGGGCAGCTATGGGGTGAGAAAGAGGCTGAAAAACTCCGTGGATGGAGGCAGTGCCAGGCCCTGCAGGGGAGGAAACAGGCTGCTGCACTACAGAGGGTAAAGGAAGCGCCCACCCAAGAGCCCCAGACCCAAAGACAAGGCCTGAAAATGGCCACGGTGCTGGCCACTTCCTGATCACACTAAAAAAAAAAAACAAACCACACACCTTTCCCCATACAGTCATACACAATAGGAGCTGCTTCTTTTCTGAGTGCTACTGCATGTGTGTCCCTTATTGGAACACACAACAGGCTACAGTGATTTGCGTGTAAACTAATACCGTTCTAGACATCCAAAAGAGAAGCAAATTATATATCAAACATGCCGAAGGTCAAAGGGCATAATTTAACTCTTCTCCAACCTGGGCTGCAAAAGAGTGCTACATGCATAGTGGTAAACGCGATGTTTCTGGTAGTTCAACAGCTGCAAAAGAGTAGCAAGATTTAATGCCTGCTGGTTCAGGCCAGCAAGATGGCTGGAGGATGGAAGCATTTACCATGGAAGCAAAGTATGTGCCCAGAACCAACGGAAAAAGGGCAGAGCCAAAAGCTGCCCTCTGACCTCCGCATGTGTGCTGAGGCACATATGCTAAAAAGCTCAATTTTAAATTTTTCTGCTGACAAAATTACATTTTAATTAAAACCACTTAAATTTTATTTGACTGAAATATTATCTGTTACTAGTAGGGTAATTATACAGCAATAGTTTAGTTTTCAAATTCATTTACATTTTGATTTTTTTTCATTATGTACTAATTTCTTGAGTTAGGAGCTCCCTATGCAGCCATGGCTAGCCTTGAACTCATGGTGATACTTCAGCTTCAGCCCCTATGGCTGGACTGCCATTTCTTAAATGTCTTTATTGCTACATTTTCACTAAAAAACAAAAACAACACATTTCTTTGGTTGTTGCTATTTTGGAGTGCTGGGGTTAGAACCCAGGGTTTCACACATACTGGGCAAGGTGTTACAACCAAGATACACTAACTCCAACTTCATCGTTTTTATTGTAAGAATTAATGGGGGGGATTTAAAGGCTCCTATATATGTTACCATTTCTAATCGTTTTTGTTTTATTTATCGTGTGTGTGTGTGTGTGTGTGTGTGTGTGTGTGTGTGTGTGAAAGCTGGGGCATAAATATGTCGTGGTGCACACATGGAGGTCGGACAATAAGTTGGGGAAATCTGTCTCTCCTTCCACCACGTGGGGTCAGGGATCAAACTCAGGCTGCCAGGCTTTTGAGGCAAGTGCCTTTATCCACTGAGCCGTCTTGCCAGCCCTCATTTCTAATCTTGACAACATTATGAGGCTGACACCAAGAGTCCCATTTTACAAGTGAAAAAATAATGCTGAGAAAAGTAATAATCAAATCGTCCACAGGTCAGGAGGCAGACCTGTAAGCAAAAGAGAAATCTAGTAAAGCTCAGACTCAAAAACTTATATTAAATCAAAAACAGGTGTGAGTTTCAGGTCATTCTAGTCTACAAATCGAGTTCCAGGACATCCAGGGCTGTTGCAGAGAAACCTTGTCTCAGAAAATATAAAAATAAAAAGCAAACAAACAGCAAGTGTAGTGGCACATGCTTTAATCAACACTTAGGGGGCAGAAGCAGATGGATCTCTGTGAGTTCAAGGCCAGCCTGGTCTACATAGTGAGTTCTAGGACATCCAGGACAACAGAGTTTTGAGATCCTGTCTCAAATTTTAAAAAAAATAAGATAATAAAAGTCTAGAGCCAGGAATGGTGATGCATGCCTGTAGTCTCAGCACTCAGCCACGGGCAAGAGGATCTTTGTTCCAAGCCAACCTGGGATACACAGTAAATTTGAGGCTAGCCTTGGATAACAGCAAGCCTGTGCCTCAAAAGAAAGAAAACCAAAGAGGTCTGCCTATCTGATTTGGGTTATACACCTCTGCAAACTTGCTCTAACTCCTCCCTCAGAAACTACACAGGGAGCTACTGAAACAGGAAGTTTTAAATGCCATGTATGATTACAAAGTAACACCACGAAGCTGAGAGGAAAATTGGCCACAGAGGTTAAGAGTCTTCACTTCAGGCCTCTGTCTGTGCATTAACTAAGTGCCACACACAACCACCCACTTTTATAAGCAACATTGCCTGAGGACAAAATTTTTTGTTTGTCTTTTTCCAGGGCTGGAGGGATGGTGTGGTGGGAACCAGGCTAATCTCTGGCTTTCTTTGAGGCCCTGATGGATAAAAAAGGAAACTTCTGAAGAAGGCCATTAATGGCCTGGGGCCAGGACCTTGGGGTAGTTTAAGTTTTGGATCCTGAGAACCCAATACTTCCCCCAAGAACGGTGGTTCTCACCTTCCTAAAGCTGCAACCTTTTAATACAGTTCCTCATGTTGTGATCCCCCCCCACCATAGAATTATGTTCATTGCTACTTTATAACTGTAATTTTGCAGCTATTATGAATTGTAATGTTATTATCTGTGTTTTCTAATGGTCTTAGGTGACCCCCATGAAAGCAGTCATTAGACCCAGAAGGGGTTGCAACCCACATGTTGAGAACCAATAATCTACAGGGTTACGGACACTGTATGCTTGTGACAAACTTGAGTTGTCCTGTGTTCCCTTTGTGCATCTTGATTACCACCCAGCTGACTCTGACCCATTGTATGACAGTTTCTATTTACTGTCCAGCTTTCCCTGCAAAATGTATGTACGTGTGGTGCTATATTTCCTAATAAACTTGTGCAGAGCAGCCGGGCGATGGTGGCGCATGTCTTTAATCCCAGCACTCGGGAGGCAGAGGCAGACGAATCTCTGTGAGTTTGAGACCAGCCTGGTCTATAGAGCTAGTTCCAGGACAGACTCCAAAGCCACAGAGAAACCCTGTCTCGAAAAACCAAAAATAAATAAATAAATAAATATAAATAAAATAAACTTGTGCAGATAAGACACAGTTTATATGATCCCTTCTAGTAAAATACACAGAGTCTGGATTATGTACATTATTGGGTTTTCTTTGCATTTTTTTGGCTGCAGATTATTATTTGATTCTGGGGACTGTTAAACTAAACCAACATATATATTTTAAATATATCTTGACTTCAAAATTTGAGTCTAAGAATATGTTACTTTAGAAAAGAAGTTCGGCTTTTGTTTCCACATAAGATGAGAACCTATTTTTTTCAGGCTCCCTAAAGATGCCATTGCCCCTAGATAGCAGGAAGTAATTTTAAGAACAATGCCCACATTCACAAGAGGTAGGGTGAGTGGTTTTTGGTTGCTCAGTGGATTATGGATAGTTGTCATAATTTAGGGGGTTGGTTACAAGTTGTTATTGGTTGTGTTCAAGAAAAAAAGGCTAAACAAAGGAGATTAGAATCAGGGATCCCATCCTTAAAAGGGGGAAGGATATAGAAATGATAGGATAGGAGGATAGATAATTGAGTATACTTTTGAACCAAAAAAGCAACTACTAGTCTTAAACAGTTTATATTGATATGGATTTTTGTATAATGATACATATTTGAGATTAGTTTTGTTAGAACATACTGTATATGCATTTCTAATCTTGTTCAAGATATTGTACCTATACAGCTCATTCAACAATGTCATGTAAATTTCTAGTCCTTGAAGGTTATTATTACAAACTATTTAGAATAATAAAGAAATGCAGGTTATTAGTCACCTATTACAATGAAACTTGTAGTCATGTTAGGTATGTTTTTAAGGTCAAACAGATATATTTTAGCCAGATGAGTAGTCTTCAAACACTTCAGAGATCTATAGAATATGGCATTTAAGATGTTTTAATAACATAGGTTCTTGTCTTTTTTTAATGACAATGAGGCATGTCTGCTTCTGGCAGCACCAATCTACTTCAAAGAAGATAATGGGTGTTGAAGAAACTCTGTATGGAATTTACTTTCTTTGTGATAAAAGTCAGCCACTAGGCAAGAAACTGCCCTTGCCTCAATTGTTGACATTATGCTTCCCAAATCAAACAATCAGGATACAAAAGAAACTGACTGCTGAACTTTGCCAAGACAAGGTGGACAGTCCTTAAAAATCCTGTTTCACAGAAAAGTCTGCCAGATATGCTAGGCCTGCAGGCCAAAGATGGATACCCCAACACTGCAAAGGAACCTTGGGTGACTGTCTAGGCAGCTAGCTGTTTCTGTCATTTCTTAGTTTTGAAAGCTGTTTGCTCTGCACTTCCTGCTTACTCAGTTAATATATCCTTCTCAGATCTCTGACAGAGTTGAAGACTAAATAGCTATAGTTCTCCTTTTATCGAAGTAAGAAAAGAAACTCACAAAACAGATGTAAAGTGTATAAGGCTGAGAGACATTAAAAGATAGCTTTGCATTGGTAACACAAGTTAGGATAGAAAGTGAATTAGGTCCAACACTTTGAACTCACAAAAACAGAATAGATTATTGGGTATTACTCTGAATTTGTCAAATGCAAATGGACTGGACATTGTTAACGTAATTCTTACCTGTATATATTTATTATACAATAAATATAGTTAAATAAGTTAGTTAAAAATATTCCTTTTTTTAAGACAAAACAGATGAAATATGTGATATTTTGATCGTGTTCTGATAAATAAAGCTTGGAGTCAGAGGAGCTAGCCACTAGCCAACCAAAATTAACTACAGAGGATTTGTAGACAGGATAGGAAGTAGTAAGGCGGGACATAGAGGAATTTGGTTCTCTGTTTGGAGGAAGGAACAGAGCAGGCAGGGAGTACTGGTGGCTTCTCCGCTTCTCTGATCTTTCAAGGCTCTTACCCCAATATGTGACTCCTGAATTTTTATTGATAAAGAATAATTAGATAACACTTCAATTAACTGTTTTTATCTCTGTTACTTTTAAATGCTTTAACTTTTATTCCAATAGCAAGCTTGCCAACCCTATATTAGACATGTCAAGTCTCACATCTGCCAACATTGATGTTCCTGCTGAAGAAACAGGGACAGCTTCCCTAACCCTGAAACTCTGACTTCCAAAGGTCACAACTGTGATGAGCTTTATGGACAGGAAGTGGGACTATCTAAGATGTTATGTTCTGGAATCTGTCCTTTGTTAGGGAAATACATATCAAATACTTGCAAGGACACAGGCTCAGAACATATGAAAATACAGAAGCAGGACAGGGAATATCATTAAAAGAAGTTTAAAACAAGCTGGAGAGATGACTTAGGTGGTTAAGAATGCTTGCTGCTCAAACATGAGGTCTAGAATTTAGAACCCAGGACCCATAACAAACCAGGTGTCCAGCCCCCAATTCAGGGGTGGAGGTGGAGACAGAAGAATCTATAGGGTTTAGATTCTAAGAATCTAGCTAAGAAAACACAGCCCCAGGTTCAGGGAGAGACCCTGACTCACTAGAATAGGTCAACAAAGAAAGAGAAATACAAATACCTCCTTCTGGTCTCTACATGCAACCCCCACCCCTCCCACAAGGGCAGACACTGATAGAAGCAACACATAAATAAATTTAAAATAATATTTAATACAACAATAGATTAATATTTAGGTAGCAGAAAACCAGTGGGTTTAGTGAAAGTGTGAGTAGGGCTGGGAGTTAACTGAGGCCAGCTGACGAGAGACTTAAATAAAGGACAAAGAGTCGGCACTTCCTGTAGACAATGATATAACTGAAATAGTGTTCCAGCCGTGGATTTTAATCTCAGTTGACATAATGAATGCTCATCCAAAAGTTAAATAGGGCTCTCAACTGTTTGAGGTCCACAGGGGAAAATACTGTTCACACCATGGCTTGATGATCATATTCAAATATGCAAGAAACAAGGCTTCATGAATGGAGGCTGGGGACAGGGAAACCAGCAGGCTACTGCAAAATCGTGGCTTGAAATGACAAAGGAGCTTGGGAAGTGGGTTGGCGGTGCTGTGAGTCACCCGTGTAGTTTTCCAGCATCTACATGCGGCTCTCAACCACCTGAAACTATAGTTCCAGGGGACTTGATGCATTCTTCGGACACCTGCAGACACCAGACATGCATGTGATTGATGCACATGCATACATGCAGACAAAATACTCACACACTGAAAATAAAATAATCTAATTTTTTTTGAAAGAATGAAGAGAAGGTTGTGATGGCTTGGTGGGGTCAAGTGCTTGCTGGAGAAGCATGATGACCTAAGTTCAGCTCCCCAGCAACCATGTAAAAAGCAGGACACAGTGGTACACAGCTGTGATACCAGTGCTAGGGCAGGGGACACAGTGAAGACAACAGGATCACTGGGCCTTACTGACAGCCATTTAACTGTGGCAGGGGGAGGAGGGCCTCCAGGTCCAGTCAGAGCCCTGATCTCAAAGTTAAGAAGGCAGAGAGCAACAGTGGACACTTGATAACCTCTTCTGATCTCCACACACAACAGGAGACACACTGGCACACATACATGTGTATACCACACACTCAAAATGAATAAATGAAAAATAAAGTGTAACACACACACACAAAAAAAAACAAGTCAGGCAGTGGTGGCACACGCCTTTAATCCCAGCACTTGGGAAGCAGAGGCAGGCAGATCTCTGAGTGTGAGGCCAACCTGGTCTACATTGCCAGGACAGCCAGGGCTACACAGAAGAACCCTGCCTCAAAATAAATAAATAAATAAAAAATAAAAATAAAAAACCAACAACAACAACAAAAAAATAAGTTTTACTTGACTACATCTTCACAGTAGCAGCTTCAGGATCAAGTTGTGCTTCTGGCTGGCTGGCCGCTGGAGGATGAGGCTACCCTAGGCCAGTGTGGCATAAAGGCCCTGACCACTCTGGGAGTAGCTGGCCGCATGCTGGGAGGTAAAGTTCATGGTTCCCTGCCTCACAGTGGAAAAGCGAGAGGTCAAACTCCCAAGGTGGTCAAACGGGAGAAGAAGACAGCCTGGGCCAAGGGGCCAATGCAGTATAGCCGTTGCTTTGTCAATGTTGTGCCCACTTTTGGCAAGAAGAAGGGCCCCAATGCTAATTCCTAAGTCCTATTGTGATTCTGGTACTCTGACAAAGCCACTTTGCCCAGACCAAAAAAAAAAAAAAAAAAAGGAAAATTATTCAACACCTCAAAGGACACTGGGAAGGACAGGGAAGAGTAATGACTGTACAGCAGAGATTATACTGAGGTTTGGGGATCCAGCTCGGTTGGAAGAGTGTCTACGTAGCATGTACAAGGCCCTGGATTCATCCGCAGCGGTGCATAAAACAGGCATGCCTATGATCTCAGCACTCAAGAGGGAGCAGTGGGGTCAGGACTCTGCCTCAAAAATAAAAACCCGTGAGAGGAAACAATGAATGGGGAAAAAAGAAGGTTGAAAATGATATCCAAAGTACAGGCCAAAAGTTAACCTTGGGAAGGAAGGAAGATATTTTTCTGGAAAAAAAGATGAAAGGCTAAATATAGAAACAGAGAAGCCAGTGAGTGTATCCAATGGCACTGACTGAGTGAAAATGAGAATCCAAGTCCTCTTTCAGAGAGGGGACAGACATGGCAACAAGATGAGGATCAGCACAGGGAGCAGGAAAGTCAGTTTGTAAATATTCTATGTGGGCTTACGTGCATACATGTTTTAAGATTAGTTTCAGTATTTATTTGTCTATGTCCAACACAAGCATACGGGTACCCACTGAGGCCTCTGGATCCTCTGGAGAAGGAGTTACAGGTTTAAGGCACCTAGTGAATGTGCTGGGAACTGAGCCCAGGTCCTCTGTGAAAACAAAGCACCTTCACTGCTGCACTATCTCTCCAGACCTACATGTGCTTTTTAATTCTGAATTTTGAAGAAAAAATCATCAATAAATCATGAAATCAATTGTGTGTAGTGAAATAAACACTAACAGCAGTGAAACAGAATGAGAACAGGGAAAAAAGGCACACTATAAAGAGAAATAAAATAAGGAGCCACGCATGGAGGCACAGACTTGCAATCTCAGCCCTCAGGAGGTGGAAACAGGAGAATTGATGTAGGTTCAAAATCAGACTGAGCTATACAGAGAGGAGCAGGTTATCCAGGGCTTTATAGCAAGGCCCTTTCTTTAAAACAAGAGAGGCAGGAGGGAGAGGAGAGGGAGCACTCATTAAGGTTGATTCTGTAAGCGCACACATATATGTATCTAGTCACCAGATCATGACATCAGAACATACTGCTTGGGCTGGGGATATGACTGGGTGAGAGTAGGTTCCTAGCATACACAAGACCCAGTACAGCCAATTTTTAAAAAATGTTTTAAGATACTAAGGGTGTCTAGAAAAAGCCTCATAAAATCATATCATTTATTTACCTAAAATTACATACAATACATACAAGTCTGTGTGTGTACATACACACATATAGTCCAAATGAAGTTATCCCACTTGGGCTAGCAATGTTTCCCACAAGAGCCACAGGCTAGCCAAAACCCCCAATACCAGACATGTGAAACCGCCTCTCAAATGGTTGGTCAGGGGAGTACAAGAGACTCCTCAAACAATATGGGCTTTTGCTGTTACCCTTATTTACCTCCCAGAGACTGAAGGTAAGTCCTGTTGCCAAAGACACCATGCATTTTAGACACAAGACCTGGAAGACTTGAGCTGGATCTGACTTGAAAGTCTCCTACCTGAGGACTAACTTTCACAGTACCAGAAGGTGCTATGCAAGCCTCCAAAGGAAGGAAATAACCAAATAGTCTTACCCAGCTATAAGACCTATGATCATAATGGCCAGTATGCACCTAAGGGTGCAATAGTGGCATTCATATCTTGACAGTAACCAACAGCATGGACTTAGGGCATGTTCAAGAGGAGGGAATACATGCTTGGTACTAGAAGACTACCCAACTACCCAGAGCTAGTGAGATCATGGATCACAGAATCTACTACCACCTCTTTACTAAACCAGCATAATATCTAACTGCATTCTAAATATGTATCCTAAACAAACCCTAAACAAACATATCAACAATAGACAAACTAACATAACACGGAAGAGGGAACTATCATGGGGCTCCATTCATAAAAAAAGAACTACAGGCAATTTGGGAATGCTAAGACTGGGAGAAACATCCTTTCCCAGGGATGGGTCTCCTAATTGGTTATCCAGTAATATCAAGTGTTCTGCCCTGAAATCATGCACATACAAGTAACACTAACTGCACTAAGCAAGTTGTAAATATATTTTTACGCACATAAAACAAAACAAAACAAAAAAAGCCAAAGAAGAAAAGGAGATCATTTCAAGAGGGAACAAGAGAGTTACATGGTACATGGGAGGAATATGCTGTAATTATATTTCAATTAAAAATTATTTGGGAGTTTAAAAAAAGTACTTTTCACCATGTACTTCAAACAACTGAAAACATTTAATGCTTTTTGCATGAAGGGTCATTATATCAACCTTGTAAGTTCTTTTGCTTAAATCTATGTAGTTGCTAAATATTTTGACCAGTTAATTATTAAGGTCTTTTTAAAAATCCCATGCTTTGTTTACTTGTTCCTTCATAATTTTTGCTTTGTGTGATTTTTAAAGCTTTATTTATTTCATTTTATGTGTATGATAATTTACCTGCATGTATGTGTGTTTACCATATGTGTGCCTGATGCCAGCCCACAGAGTCTGAAGAGGGAGTCCAATTCCCTGAAACTGAAGTTAAAGAAGGTCGTGAGTCTCCACGCAGGTACTGGGAGCCAAACTCGGGTCCTCTGGAAGAATATCCAGTGCTCTAACTGCTGAGCCATCTCTGCAGCCTCATTGCTTTATATTTTTGAAACAAGCAGATATAGAGATTTGGGATAATTCTCTCTTCCCAGTAAATTTCTGTTTATCAAAATTACTGCCTTTACATCAAATAAATTGTTTGCCTAGTTTAACATTAATGTGAAAGAAACACATTAGGCATTAAAAAGGATAAATACAAATACTGTTAATCCAGTTCTACACCCTTTATCCTTGAAAACAAAGTCCAAAATTCCTTAGAAAGGCTTTTAAGCAGATGGGAGGTGGGGAGGATATGGGCTTGGTGGCCTTTAATTCCAGGATTCTAGAGGCACAGGCAGGAAGAGTCCCTGGACAACCTGGTCTAGTGAATTCCAGGACATCGAGGACTTCATAGAGAGACCCTGCCTCAAAATAGATAAATGATTCTTAGAAGAAAGCCTTTTAAGCCCTTGTCTGAGCTATCCCTGACTGCCTCCACTCATCCAGGCTGGGTCTGGAATGCTGCTCCCCAACCACTTCTGCCTGTTCTTCATTCTAGCCTCAGGACAAGGGTCACTGGTCTTCAAGACACATTCCTCAGTCCTCCCACCCTAAGAGCTGGTCAGACTTTGCATAACAAATGTCTACCTCAGCATCTTGCTTTTGGTTTAGTGTATCTAATTATTTACTTGGTTAACTCCTTGATTGCATTGGAACTAATGAAGAACAGGGAGCTCGCTGACTCCTCTGCAGGTTCAGTTCATGTTCCCGGTGCATGGCACAATTAGGTCCTGATCAAGCAACCACAGTGGAAAGGCTCACTATTTAAGCCGACAGAAACTGAATTCATGTGGTCTAGTTCAGAAAGTGACGGTCACCGTCATCCAGCTGGTTAACATGAGAACACAGTTTCCCATTCAGTCCAAGGAAGCTCTAACATATCTCCAGCACCACAGGTCCCCTTACCAAATAACCCCTGTTGTAATATTTTTGCATGGGGTGTGAGCTCACTATCACCATTCCAGCTGCCCAACCCAAAACCTCCAAGACACCCAGAATGCCTTTGATGCTCACCGAGACCTACTGATTCTCTCCCCTCCACATCTGATAACCACTACACTTCTCTGCATACCTAATGCCACTGTCCTTGTCCAAAGCCAAGCCTTTCACCCTGTGGACCACAGAAAACGCTGTTATCAAGACTGAAGAGATAGCTCAGCAGTTAAGAGCATGCCCTTGGCCCTGTCTTGCAGAGGAGAGGACCTATATTCAGTCCCTAGCATTCACGCCAAACAGCTCTCAACCTCCAACTCCTCGGGAATCCTACGCCTCTGGCCTCCACAGGCACCTACACACACACACACACACACACACACACACACACACACACTTAAAAATAAATAAAAGTTAAAATTTAAATAGCCTCCAAAAAAACTAAATCTTGTCTGTCTCTCTCTCTTTGAAAGCCAAGCAAAGTTTACTCAAGGTAATATCATTTTATGAGAGTCTAAAGCAAACACTCAGGGCAGAGAAGTTGCTAATTTCAGCAGCTACCTGTTGGAAGAAAATGGAGAGAGGAAAAAAGCCAAGCCATTTGAGTTGACCAGCCTGGAGTGGAGGGCAGCGACAAGGGAGGAAGTTTTAGAGAGAGTAAGGAAGACCTGAGTACCACCAGAAAAGGCACACTTGGGTTCTAGCCAGCATCCGAAAGAGACAGAAAAAAGGGAAAGGAAGGTTGCATCTTTCAGAATCAGCAGGGCAGACCCAGCAGAAGCTCATGGAAGCTTACAGGGCCTATACTACTGGGTGGGTCTGGGAAGCAAAATCATTCAGCCTGTCTCTAGCATAGCTTGAGGTGGGCCTATTTTCCTAGTGTTGGTCCCTGTGATTGGCCAGCATGACTAGATTAACACTTATGTTTTGGTAGCACAGAATGCTAGGATCCTTTTCTTAACAAATAACAGTACTGAATGTACTGAATGCACAGAAGACTCTTGCACACTTTAAGAACTGCTGGGTCAGGTGGCAGAAAGCAGTGAGCTGTAAGAACACACGTGAGCACCACCACCTGGCTTTGTTTCGTTTCTTTTTTGAGACAAGGTCTCACTAGGCTGGCCTCAGACTCAAAGATTCACCTGTCTCTGTGTCCTGAGTGCTGCAATTGAAGGCATGCGCTACCAGACCTGGATGATATTTTGTTTATTTTAAGGGGGTGTTGGGGATCAAACCAGGGCCTTGAGCACATTAGGCAGCACTTGAGCACTAAAATACATTCCCAGCCTCAGGTTTTACTCTGCAGCTCTGCCTGGTCTATTCTCCTACCATATTTGACCTTAGAATGTGCAATATTTTAAACATATTTTTAAAAATCTGATGTGGAGGCCAGAAATGGTGGCTCAGGCCTTTAACCCCAGCACTCAGGAGGCAGAGGCTGGCAGACCTCAAGGTCAGCCTGGTCACAGAGTGAGATCCAGGACAGCCAGGAATACATACACAGAGAAACCCTGTCTGGAAAAACAACCAAACAAAAAGGGAAAACTGGTGTAGAGGTCAGAGGACAGCTTGCAGGGGGTCAGTTCTCTCCTACCGCTCTAAGGAGGAAAATTAGGTCATCGGGCTTCGCAACAAGCACCTTTAACCAGTGAGCTACCTCAACAGCCCCACAAAGATACCTGACAAAATCTGTGCTACCCAAGGAAAGACAGAGAAAACACCGGGGAGGGAAAGAACACAATAACTTAAAGGATACAAAAGAGACAGAAATAGCACATTAATAGTCGTGATAAATGTAATCATTTTCAACTGACCAAACAAAGGGCTCTTGACCCCAAATCCTGTTTCCTTCACCTGTGTGAACCTGGGACCTGGGACAGTGCTTGGTGCCTAAGAGGCACTCACTCAACAATTACTCAATGAAATGAATAAATAAAAAGACGCAAAGGACGAAAATGGATTTCTCCTAACAATTGGTTATTTCCATGAACTACTACCAAGACTAACATTTCAGGGTTTGTTTGTTGTGCACAGGACTAGAGTGGAGAAGCAAAACCATGCATATGCTAGACAAATATTCTAACACCGAACTACACAGCCCAAGATTTTATTATTTTTAAAGACAAATCAAAACACTAGCCTTTGCTATATTGGCACTTTTAAAACAAATGCATTGATGGGCTGGAGAGATGGCTCAGTAGTCAAGAGCATTTGCTATTCTTGAAGAGTGCCCAGTATGGTTCTTAACACCCATGTGGCAACTTACAATCATACTTAACTCAAGTTCCAGGGAATCAGACAACCTCTTCTGGCTTCCAAGGGCACCAGGCATGTATATAGAACACACACATATACAACATAAAATAAAAAATAAACCTAAAAACCAAAATAAATAAATAAATAAATAAATAAACCTTTAAAAGCTAGTAATAAATAAATTTATGAATGCATTAAGTCAGGCAAGGATGTGCACACCATTTTAATGTCAGCACTTGGGAGGCAGAGGCAGTAGGAACTCTGAGAATTCCAGGCCAGCCAGGGTTACCTAGTGAAACTTTTTCTTAAAAAAAAAAAAAAAAAAGTGTTGGTCTATCAATAAAAATAATAATTAATGATAAGATGTGATACCAAGAGACAAGAACCAGTGAGACCTGAGCAGACTTTGTAACTGGTCAGGAAATGGAGGATCCGTTTTGGAGCTGCTGGAATTGATCATTTAGTACAGCATGCAATGGACAAGCTGTATGTGTGTGTGAGTGTATGCATGCATATGCACATCTCATGTAAACATGAAATACATTATAATCTTATTCTTCACTCAGGAAATAAAACAAGCTAGCACTAGCAAAGCCTAGTGTATAATGTGGTAGATGGTGGTAGCCTGGGCATACACAACAACAAAGAAGTTGACACTGTCAGCATTTTTAATGGCTAGTCTGGCAACAGAAAGGACCAGAATGGCAGAGAAAGTGGCCATGCCTTGTGCCATCCCTCCACAAAGAACACCCATGTAACTGAACTGCTCCAACCATTTATAACCTGTCCTTCAGCTAGTGGCAAACAAATTCAAAGACGAACATTTTAAATTCACAAATAAGTTTTAAAATTTAGTACTACCAAAGTTACATAAGAACTCTTTACAAACTACACAAGTGTAGCATTTTAGAAATAATGCCAAATTTTAATTTGTGAAATAATAAAGCGACATACAGTCAAATCCTGTCATTGAAACAAGCTCAGCTATTTGACCCATTAAGTCAACACTTCCACTAATTTCAAGACCATCTGGCAGGAGTGCACAGCTTCTATTTTCATATGCCCTTCTCTTCCTGGTACACAAAAAACAAGTGATTAAGCACTGTGTGCCTGCAGAGAGCATGAGTCATTCATTCCAAGATCCCAGAGCGAAGGCACTCCCTCAGAACAAGAGCCTGTGGAGTCTCTCCAGCTCAGAGGCGAGGTTCAGCTGTGGCTTTAAAAGGGGGCAGATAGTCTATGCATATCTAATCAGACCCCAGTTTCACTTCCTGCTAAAGACAAAAGCTATTATTCCTCTGACACTCACCAAACCAAAGTCAGACAGATGAAGAAAAGAGCTTCAGGATGAGGAACTGAAAGCTCCAATTGTTAGCATGTCATGCTTTGATTCTCAGAATTTAATGAGGCGGGAAAGCAGGTTAAGTAATAACTTCATTCAGGCGCCATCTTAAAGATCAAAGTTTGATCCACAGTTCCTCAACCTCCATAATGCTAATTATTTCTCTGCCAGGCAGCAAGCTGAAGAATTCATCCAGTTCCGAAGTTGTGGCAGGTGGTGATTTCCCAGCGTAAAACCAAGCTCAACAGCTACCAACCCAGGCTGCTTATTAATATCATCTAGGCGGCCTATAAACTACTCGTGTCTGGGCTCACCTTGGAGAGATGCACTTAACTGGCCGGGACGGAGGGGAGGGTGACAGCACAGATAGAACTGTTAAATCCTTCTGACATATAGGTGATTCTGACATATAGGAGATTCTGACATCATATAGGTGATTCTGACATCATATAGGTGATTCTGACATCATATAGGTGATTCTGACATCATATAGGTGATTCTAACATATAGGTGATTCTGACATATAGGTGGTTCTGACATATAGGTGATTCTGACATCATATAGGTGGTTCTGACATCATATAGGTGGTTCTGACATCATATAGGTGATTCTGACATATAGGCAGATTTAGAATTAGTTGCCTAAGTGATTACAGATCCCTGGGAGGAATCCACCTGAGTAGCTTAGTTTTACTCTATCAGCCTGACTCATGAATGATGCATGGGACATGCCATCCATGGAAACTGTAAAGATCAAACTCCACAGATATTACCTAATATAGAGAGCTGGCATTAAAGCTGTCTAAGGTACGGAAAGAAACACACATCCAAAGACAAGGGGAGGGGATGTCAGTCAGTACATAGAGAGTTGGCCTAGCGCCCACGAGGCCTTAAGTTTAATACTCAGTGCTATAAAAACCAAACAAGGTGAAGTACACCTGTAACTCCAGGACTCGGGAAGGGGAGACAGGTTATCAAAGGTCAAAGTTTCCTTGGCTGTATAGTGAGTTCGAGGCCAAGGAGGGAGATGGTGATCTGAGAGAAACCCCGGTATTTCCCTTTCCTCATTTAGACACAGCCATTAACACTCAACAGACACAACCTTTCTCTCAGCTGCTTTTTAAATAATTGCATCTTTTTTCTGAGAAATTTATTTAAAACTCTTCTGTATTTTGTTCTAGGATTTCTTGTATAGTGTTTACTACTGTGGGCTAACAAAAAGCTATGTCTTCAAACCCACCACCACTGTCTTGAATTCACTGTTTCACCTGGCCTTAGATGAAGAACAGCTTCCATTTCAGGAAAAACAAACAAATAAAAAACCAGGAGTGGGAAAGTAGAGGAAAGAGTTTTACAAACATCTCCAGCTCTCAACCAATAATTTTTTTGAAAGACTAAATGACTTCACAGTGTAATTTAAAAGACAAAAGAAACACAATGCTAAATTAAATGGGAGGGCTCTTCTTCAAGAAATGAGAGTACTGGAAAGTTAGGAAAATGTCACAGCTCTAGAAATGAGTCTGAGAAGGCAGGCTAGCACACCACCATCCTCAGAAGCTCTTAGTGTGCCCGCCACAGCCTTCCTGGGCAAAGACAGTTACCCTAAGCTCAGAGTAGGGTGAAAAGGGTTTGTGTCTGGCATAAAAGCAATGTTTAATTATGTGAAACACCAGGAATCTTATACTCATAAAAAAGGAGGAAAAAAATCCCTTAATGTTACAGTTAGATATTATAATTGTCTAAATGAGATATATTAGTACTGCTTAAATTATGAAATTTAAAGCTCAGTATTACTTTAAAAGAAAGTGAAAAGTTGTTTGAAAAGAATGAGATTCCTTAAACAAATTAGTATATCCTGATGCATCCTACTATTAAGTTAAGGAAATACAAGAGTAAATTTGAAAGAACCTAAAACCAAAATAAGCTTTGGGTTTTTATTGGTTTTTTTTTTTAATATCTCACACATGTGTTTATGTGTGTATATAAAAGACAAATCTCACTATGTAACTCTGGCTGGCCTGAAACTCTGAGATCTGCATCTCTCTGCCTCCCAAATGCTAGGATTAAAGGTGTATCACTATTTACATCTTAATTTTTTTTTTGAGGCAGGGCTTACAGAAGCCCTGGCTGTCATAGGACTTGCTCTGTAGACCAGACTGGCCTCAAATTTACAGCAAACGTCTGCCCCGTCTCCAGAGTTATTAAAGGCATGCACCACCACCATGCAGCTATAATTTTATTAAATCTTTGAGAGTTTAATAAAATGTATTTTGTTCATATTCACCCTCCACTTGATGCTTCGGTGTTTCCAGACAGTGTTTCATGTAACTGAAGATAACCTTGAACTTCATATATATTTTTCGAGACAGGGTTTCTCTGTAGCTTTGGAGCCTGTCCTAGAACTAGCTCTTGTAGACCAGACCTCGAACTCACAGAGATCCGCCTGCCTCCACCTCCTGAGTGCTGGGATTAAAGCGTGGGCTACCACTGCCTGCCTAACATTGAACATCTAACATTTCTGCCTCCACCTCCCAAATTCTAGGCTTAGGGCACGTGGCGGGAATCAAAGGAACACTGACCTAAAACCTACCTACATTTCTCAGTTAGCTTTACCAAAGAAAGTATGACTGATTTTCTTTTCTTTTTTTTTTTTTTAATGAATGGAAGCAGTTCCCTTAAGGGTCTCTCAATATCTGCAAAATGAGCCATCCTACAGAACATGCAACTGAAAGAAGACACTCTCAGTGTGTGCCAAGTACTATAATGCTTAATGCTCAATGTTTAGCCTCACTTTCAAAACACTATATATACATTATTACTTATATATCACCATCAGCCAGAAATTGTAATGGGAGTTTCTTCTCCTGCCCGCCAGTTCCCAAATAACCACTCAGATGTTTACTATTACTTGTAAATGCTTGGCTGATGACTCTGGCTTATTTCTAACTAGCTCTTACATTTAAATTAGCCTGTTTCTATTCATTTATATTTTGCTATGAAGTTGTGGTGTTACCAATATGCTAGCATCTTGCCTCTTGGGTGGGTGGCATCTTCCTTGATTTCACCCTTCTCCTGGATCTTTGTTTGGATTTCCCACCCGGCTCTATCCTGCCTTGCCAAAGGCCAAAGCAACTTTATTTATCAATCAATGAGAGCAACACATATTCACAGTGCACAGAAAGACCATCCACAGGAAAAAATAACAAAATTTCCCCCTATTTTGATAAAGGCTTTGATTCAAATGTTCTCCACTCACTTATGACCAGTTGACACACGATGACTGTAACTTAGATCAGTTAACACATCATGATTTATCAAGGCTCTATGACATCACTGTCACCTCACACTTATATACTCAAAGTTAGATTTTAGAGTATTGTTTTAAAACATTTGAACAGGAATAGAACAGTCTATAAAACAAACAAACAAACAACAACAAAAAACCCACAGAAATAGCAATGCAGTTTGTAAAGACCTAACACATTTAAATCCCCATAAAGTCACACCAAAATTAGAGCATACTGAATCAACAGTACAGCTGAACTAGTATGATTCTTCCAATAGTCTAGTATCTGTGTACAAAGACACGAGCCTACTGCACCTTAAAGTCCAAGGAGAAAACGAGCAAGAACAACCTTCTTGGCAGAAGGGCCAGGTGGGAGAAAAATAAAGACATCTATGGGTCCCACTCATTTTCATTTAAAAAGAAACCAGGTCTGCTGAACTCCACAGGTCTTTAAGGCAGAGTCTCCCTTGACAGGAAAAAACATGTCAATAAGAAACAAGCACAGTACCAGAGGCAATGCTCAACAATGTACGAGTCTTTGGTCCTAGCCACTATTTAATCCTCCCAACAAGCCTTTGATGCTCAAACTACACAAGGTGAACGGGAGACAATAATTAGTCCAATACAGTTCTGGCAGATGACTTTCTGAGGGCCATCCACCATAGGTCTAGAGATAAATGTACTTCCTCCATGCTAAGCTGTGTTAGCCGGGAGGTCCCATGATGCTAGACACCTTGGAGAGCTCTAATGCAGCCAGGTTCCTGAAACACAACACTGAGGTCACCTAGGTCTGGCATCTGGCAGCTCTACTCTGTCAGTCTTTGTACCCTATGCCGCTCCTTCCTCAGTGTTCTGGCTTGATGGTACTCTCCTTTGGCAGGCTCCAGCCAGAAAACAAGTATCTAGGAATCAAGGATTTAAAAAAATATATATATATACTCCCATCTTTGAAGGCGATTGCCTTAAAGGTTTGTTCTCTTCCATTCTCTCTGCTCTGTGTACTCTGAAAGGTCACCCTGAAACTAGATCTAGGATTCCTGCAAAGCTATGCTAAGACAGGGTTCAGGTTGCTCATCACTGGAGGAAACAGCTCCCATGCAGTACATACCAAGATCTACCCCATGATCTATCCCCACTTTTTCCACAGATGCTCTAAATACCAAAGAAGGAAAAACCTGAAAAACTGAAGTGACTAGAAAGCTATTTGTCAACCTACCATATAACAACATTGTGGAGTTCCTTATACCCACATAAACTAAGTTTGCAGGAAATGAGACAAGGCAGGCACAGGGACAAGAACAAATGAGAAGCCCCGTTACCAGCCTGTGCAGCCTGCACTGACCTTTCCTTAGTGTGCTGGCCTTCCCACGTGAGGGGTCTCTTATTCTCCTATAGGCTGCATTTCAAAGATGCCCATGAAACACAAATCTTACAGCCTCATAGCCATCAAGGTAGAGAGGCTTATTATTTATTTATATATTCATTATATTTGTTTTATCAAGACAGGGTTTCTCTGTATTACCCTGGCTGTCCTGGAGCTCACTCTGTAGACCAGGCTGGCCTTGAACTCACAGAGATCCTTTGCCTCTGCCTCCTGAGTGCTTGGATTAAAGGCATGTACCTCCATGCCCAGCTTTATAAAACAATATTGTCAGTACTGAAGAATATGACTGTGGAGCCATATACTGGAGCAGAAGCCTTGGTTCTCCCTCTTCCTCCAAGAATTTGGAGAAATTATTCCTTTATGCTTCAACATTCTCATCTGTAACAGAAGAAGTTATTAACAAAATTAACTTCCAGAGTTTTACTGTGGGATGAAAATGGAATAACAGATAGAGACAGAGCACTGTCTGGCTCAGAAATGCTTAACAAGTAAAAGCTGCTACTGTACGCTGGTATCAATCTTGGGTGAAGATGCAGATAACAAACTAAATGTAAAGACTCATTCAGCCCAACTGCTGCCGTATACAATATAGTATACAATATAGGTATACAATATAGGTAACAAAAGTAGTACACAATACAAAACGAGCAATTTTTCAAAGAAATTAAAGGCAAAAAAACACTAGTAAGGCTGGTTACAATGATAACAAAAATTGTTAGAAAGCCAAGCATGGTGGTTCATGCCTGTGGTCCTGGAACTCAAGAAGCTGAGGCAGGAGGATTAGGGGTTCAAGGCCAGCCTGCACCAATTGAGATCTTGCCTCAAAATGTGTGTGTGTGTGTGTGTGTGTGTGTGTGTGTATAACAGCAGGACATAAAATACCAAATAAACTAAATACAGTTTCCCACAACAGCCCCCCAGAGGTTAGTATTCTATATGGATTTCAATTCTATAATAATTTCCCATTTTAAAAAGTTAACTTCATTTGACAGTGAAAAATAATTTCAGGCTGGCAAAATGATAAAGGTGACTGCCACTAAGCCGACAATCGAAGTTTGATCCCTGGGTGGAAGGAGAGAATGGCCACAAGTTGTCCTCTGACCTCCACAAGTACAAAGCAACATGTAAAAGTCACTTCCCTCTAAAAGGGAAAATAATTGGATTGCCAAAACTGTAAGACGGGCAGAAAAACTTGGTGTGAATTCTGACAGCTAGTATCCCCTGGGGTGGTGGGGTGAAAGAGAAAAGAAAAAGGAAAGAAAAGAAAAATGCTCATTACTGTGTATCATTTAAAGTACCATTTGCTATATATGGACCATGCGCTTATAAATGCTGTGTGTACAGCAGGTGCTCTGAGATCTCTCATGGTCACTCAGTCTCGGAATAGAATGAGGTAACACACAGAAATAAATTATGTAACACTGCCCCATCACACAAAGCCGAAAGAGTGGAAGCAATTTTAAATGGAAAAGACTACATAACTATTTCCAATAGTGGATTATATATTGTTTTTTTAATTTCTTAAACTAAAATCCTTTTAAATATATATGTAGTAAATATATTTTTTATTTTTAATTAACATATAAATTACTGGATTTGCCTCTGTGTGTGTGTGTGTGTGTGTGTGTGTTACAGCATTTTCAAGCAAA
This sequence comes from Alexandromys fortis, assembly GCF_014885135.2. NCBI lineage: Eukaryota > Metazoa > Chordata > Mammalia > Rodentia > Cricetidae > Alexandromys > Alexandromys fortis. The sequence continues at coordinate 1,883,117 of NW_026068042.1, read as the reverse complement.
ATATGTTTCAGCTGACTCTCCTCCTCCCTGATCTTGTCCATGACCCTGGTCTTCCCTTGTGCCCCCTGACCCAACTCCCAGAACCTCTTTTCTGCTTTGCTGTCTCGTGTGTCCCATCACCCTCCTCCTTTCTCCCCTTCTCCTGGCATCCTTTCGATTAAACTATAATTCTTAGTGTCAGACATTAAACTCTATTCTCTGGAGATTACTGAATATTTACACAGCACTTTCCTGGGAGAAGTTAAAACAACCTAAATACTTTTTCTCTGGTGGCCATTAACTTGCAATAGTGATAAGCATCTTAAAAAGAAAAATAACAAACCAAAAGCCCAATGATTTACAAAAACATAGACTACTCCCTTCTGTTAGGAAAATAAAAACAGACAACTATTTACGTTCAATTTTTTCCTTAAAAAATTAAACAGTGAGCCGGGCGATGGTGGCGCACGCCTTTAATCCCAGCACTCGGGAGGCAGAGGCAGGTGGATCTCTGTGAGTTCGAGACCAGCCTGGTCTACAGAGCTAGTTCCAGGACAGACTCCAAAGCCACAGAGAAACCCTGTCTCGAGAAACAAAAAAAAAAAAAAAAAAAATTAAACAGTGTCAAAAAAATAAAGAATCCTATCAGAAAAAAAATCACAAGTTTAAGTTCTAACATTTCTCAATGAACTGAACAAAGATTTTCCACTCAATTACATAAATCTTTTTTTGTTTCTTTTGAGTGTTTGTTTGAGACAGGGTCTCTCTATTACATAGTTTTGGCTGTTCTGGAACTCAATATGTAGACCAGGCTAGCCTGAAACTTACAGAGATGAGATCCACTGCCTCCTGAGTGCTGGGATTAGAAGTGATCACCACCACTATCGGCCTAAACAAATCTTTAAAAAGAGTCACTCAGCCTAGGAGTGATGATGCATGTCTTTAATCCCAGCACTCAGGAGGTAGAGGCAGGAGGATCTCTGTGAGTTCAAGGCCAGCCTGGTTACAAAGCTAGTCCCAGGACAGCTAGGGCTGTTACACAGAGAAACCTTGTCTCAAAAAAAAAATAAATAAATAAAAATAAAAAAACCAAAAACCAAAACAAAACAAAAGAAAGACAGAATCACTCAGCTAGGTATCATAGGTCACACTGTAATCCCATAATCCAGGAGGAGGCAGAGGTCAAAGCATTGTGAGTTTGAGATCAGCGACACAGTGAGTTTCAGGCTAGCCTGGGCTATAGAGCAAGAAGGGGATGGGGAATCAGAATGAGGCCTAAAATGAACATAAGAGATCATCTTACTTTTACAACAAAGATTTAAATGTGAGGAAACTTGAAGTTATGTTTAATTCAGGTTAACTCAATCATAAAGTATGTTCTGGATTGATTACAAACACTCCAGCCCAGAGACACCAAGATTATTAGTAAAGCAAAGCCTGTGATGAGGAAATAATGCCAACTGAGAAGACACAGGTTAATGTAGAAAGGGAGGATTATAACTGCAAGTGTACAAAGTATAAAAAAACATCAAGAAACAAAACAAACGTGGCCAATAACTCTGCCCCATGGATGCAGGCTAGACTAGTACAGGGTGGGTGGCCTCGAACAGAAGTCACACACAATGAATGACCTAGGCAGGCAGGAAGTGAGAAAAGTAGGGATTCTGAGCTATGGAAATGCTCATGTTAACCTTAACTATCATTATCACTTCTCTTTCTTTCTTTCTTTCTTTCTTTCTTTCTTTTTTTTNTTTTTTTTTTTTTTTTTTTTTTTTTTTGTATTTTCGAGACAGGGTTTCTCCGTAGCTTTTGGTTCCTGTCCTGGAACTAGCTCTTGTAGACCAGGATGGCCTTGAACTCACAGAGATCCGCCTGCCTCTGCCTCCCGAGTGCTGGATTAAAGGCGTGCGACACCACCGCCCCTGCCCAGCATCACTTATTTTTCTTAAATCTCCAGGAAAAAAAGAAAATTTCTTGTTTCTGGTCATTTAGTAGTCACATGTTAAAAAAAAAAATCACAATTCCCAGCACTGTTTGGTCCTATAATACCACCTGTGGTGAAACAAACTTCATCAGTAGTTTGCTCAGTTGTTGAATAACAAGGGGGAGGGGGAACTAAAGATTTTAACTGTTGTCACTTCAAACAAGAGCAACCTGGCCATAAAAACAGAGGAAAATGTTCAATAGAAAAAACAGGATTTAAAATAATTGTACAGATAAAGATCTGAAGAGCATTCACGCCAATTAAACATTATTACTAAAACCGCTATTCTTAGAATCGTGAGTATTGAACAGACTGTGCCTAAGGCTCACAAGAGCCTACTAATTCTGAATTATGATGGCCTCTGCCTTCCTCTAGATTTGTGGTCCATGTTTGTGGCTACATATCTAAGAAATAAAAGAAACTTAATTGTAATGGCTAGAACAAACTTTTTTATTATGGGGGAAAGTGTTAACTTTGCTTTCTGATATGGACTTTGGACAAAGTGTAACCCAAACCAAATGGCTTATTCCAAAAAAGGCTGGGGTTAAGCTTCTGGTTGAGGAAACTGCCGAGGCACAGGAAATTTCGTCCTGTCTGATGAGCTGATAAGGACTTCAAGTTCCATTCAGTCCTGCATTCCAGCTCCCAGGAAGGGGCTCTTGGGAATTTTACAGCCTAATTCTCCCTGCTCTAAACCTCACATGGGTGGCAGGCTAGGAAAGTAGTCAAATTGGGGTAAAGAAGAAAGCAAGAGACTAGCCTAGCCTTATATCATCTATCCCAAGGTCACCAGGAGTCTTGTGGATAAGGTAGTGTCTCCGTTCTGAAAAGAGGACATAAAATACAGTGGCAAGGAAATACAGCCAGAACCATATTTCTGGAGAAGAAAAAAAACGTTTTCCTTCAGAGCAACATAGCAGGCCTTCGTGATGACACAGGAGATTCGGCCGAAAAGTGTCCGGTAGGCCGAAAAGTGCCCTTCTGTATTGAATATCCCCTGGAAAGGAATATCCCGACCCTGCTCCTCAGGCTGCCATGGTGAGTGGGGCTCACACACTAAAGGACCTGTTACCTAAGTGGTAACAAGATGACCCGAAAAGTCCCTTTGAAGTTGTTACACTAGATGCACTCCAGGAATACAGGTAAACTTCCGAGGGTGGCTCTTTCAAGAGTTCCAGACTCACTTTTCCTAAAGTCAAAAGCTCTTGAGTGGATAAGAAAATAGCACTGGCAACTAAGCAGAAGTTGCCCAGACTCCCCAGAGAGATACGGAGACAGTAGCTGTCTGAGGACAGGTGCTGCTGCCAAACCCGACTGCAAAGTTTCCCAAGGCAAATGATGGAGGCTTTTGACCTCTCCTAACCGTTTAAGTGACAGCCTACACAATTTCTTCTCGAAAATGGCAAGTCATACACGGAGGTTTCGATCAAGTGCTGTGAGGTAACCTTCGTGAAGTCACTCTTTAATAAGGGACCGGGAACAACACAAGATGTCAAGAGGGAGAGTCCCGCCAAGGCTTCCACTGAACTACATGGAATTCGAACCCAGAACTTTCCCGCGCTGGACGGCGTGAAGCCGGCGCAGGTGGAGGCCTGAGGGACCCGGTCCCCACTCCCCAGGCCCCAGATACTGGAGGAGGCACACTAAAGGGGGGGTGACCGGCCTTTCCCGCCGCATAGAGACAGGAGTGCGCGCCAAGGAGGCGGCCGCGCCCCTCAGGACCGGGAGCTGACATTTCCAAGCGGCCCGCCCAGCCTCCCAGTCGCTGCTCGGGGGGGGGGGGGGGGGGGGGGGGCGCGAGCCGCGCCCCCCCACACCGCGCTCCAGCTGGCCGGCTCGCCCCACCCAGCCCGCGCCTAGCGCCTCACCCGGTCGGAGCTGCAGGCCGCCGTCGTGCCGGCTGCACCACAGTGCGCGCTCTCCCTGCTGCAGGATGTAGTGGTCCTTGGCTTGGAAGAGCTCCATACCGGCCCCACGCGTTCCGGGGAGGCGGCGGTCCCCGGTTCGGGCACAGCAGCGGCCCGCCGGGGAGCTGTGCAAACGTCCTCCTCCACCGCGACCACCAGAGTCCGTGCCTGGGGGAGAGGCCGAGGACCCACGGCTCTGAGGAACAGGGAGGGGAAGCACCCCGGGGCCTGACCAGCCGGCGAAGATCACGCTTGGGCGGCCGCGGCCCTAGAGGCCTCTCCCCGCTCCCCCGCAGCTACCCTACTCAGGCCCCGCCCCCTACCCTGAGGCTCCACCTTCTTTAGTTCATCCTGGCTCCCCCTAGACTCCGCCTCCTCCCAGGTTCCTCCCCCTTGCCCTGCAACTCTACCTCCGGTAGTTCCGCCCCTCTCCCCTAGGCACCGCCCTTACTCAGGCTCCTCCCCCGGCCCGCCGACTCCACCTCCTGTAGTTTGTCCCGGGTTCCCCCCAGGCTCCGCCCCTTACGTTCCTTCCCCGACCGGTCGACTCCGCCTCCCTCTGTAGTTCTCCGAATGGCGCCCAGGCCCCGCCCCGGTCCCGCCCACTATCCCCGCCCCCTGCCTCGAGCCTTTCTTCTTTGAGCTCTCAGCTGGCGGTTCCGCCGCCGCGTCTGCTGCAGCTCCTCCCTCGCTGCTTTCTCTCCTCTCTCCGTCTCGATCGCTCTCCTCCGCTCCTCTGCCTCTCCCACTGGCCGCTCCTGTGTCCCGCCTGCATCCTACACAAGCGACCTCGGGCGGACCCTGTGCTAGATTAAGTCTGGTTAGACTGGCTAGTCACCCTCTGTGCAGCCCTTGGGCCAGAGGCCCATTTCTCGAATCTTCCGTGACATGCAAACCGGTCCTTCCTTCCATTAGCTCCTAGGAAAGCTTGGACAAGTCCCCGAATCCACCTGACATTCCTTTCTTACCTGGGTACATTTCCTACCAGTCTAAGCATAGACAATACCGAGCTCAGAAGTGCAACCCAATAGACTGGCTCCTAGACTTCATTCCAAGTGGGCCCTCCGCTGAGCAGAGGCCGCTTCTGTTTCGGTGATTCGTATTAGAGCCTGGACACCAACAATCATTTAGTAATGCACGTCAATGGTGATGCGCGAATCAACAGAAAATACCCCAGAGTTAGCAGGACTGATGAGAACTACAGGACAGTCTGAGAAGCCTGACTGCAGAAAGTCAGTTCATGAAGTGAAAAGAAAAAAAAAAAAAAAAAAAAGACATCGCTCAGAGATAGTAAAATGGCCAGGTGGCCACCTTTATCAGAAAGGATTTAGGAATAAAGCTTCCAATTCTAGACCCGTCTCCCAGTCTTCAGACCCATCTTCGGGTCTGTCCTGCTGTGTGATCTTGGGAAGATTTTAGTCTCAAGAATTGGTCGAATTCGTGACTTTAAATTACACCGAGACTCCCAATTCTGTACATCAATGAGTCTTCTTCCTTTCTTGCCGTCTTTAAGGCCTTAAAAAACGATCTTAAATTGAAGCCTAAGGGGCTGGAGAGATAGATGGCTTGGCGGGTCAAGAGAACTTGCTGCTCCTGCAGAGGACCTGGGTTCGGTTTCCAGACCTCCCAGGGCTGCTCACAACCATCTGTGATTGGACACCTCTTCTGGCCTCTGTATAGGCTCCTGTATGCACGTGGTACACAGACACAGAAATACACAATAAATGTACTTTTTTTTTTTTTAGCAAGAGGCCTAAGATACTATAGAGGATGTAATACTTTTAACCTTTTGCTCAAATGAAACAGGAAGAGGCTCTTGTTACTAATTATTGTGAAGCCCACACTGATTTCCTTGTTGAATTACCACAGACCAACCAAAGTCTCATGACAATAAGATGCCCTGGAATCTTTCCCCATAAGCTCAGGGCCTGACAGGCTGCCCCAGACAACACAACATAAAGGCAAAGGGGCATGGGATTACTCTGCCAGACCTGCATGGGATGTGATGTGGACAAAGGCAATGACAGTACAACGTTTCAACAGACATTTAGAAGAATAAATCAACTACAGGTTTGTCATCGAATTAGTACCGAGAAAGTTCTATGAAGACAATATGCCCTGAAAATAATTTCATTATGTATTAAAGAATCACATTAAACAATCCTGTTTAAAATTGACTAAGCCAGGCATGATGGTGCATGCCTGTAACTCCAGCACTTGGGACATTGTAAGTGGAAGTCTTTCTCCCGTCTATTAGTTTCTGAATATCCACTCTGAGGTTAATAGTAATTACAAACTGTTTGGCCTATTAGCTCGGGCTTACTAACTAGCTTTTACATCTTAAATTAAGTCATTTCTAGTTTATATTTTACCACGAAGCTCGAGGCTTGTTATCTCACATGTGGATTCTCCAGCAGCTGCTGGTGTCTCCCTGACTCCACTCCCCTTCCCCCACTCCCCTCCCCTTGGATTTCTTACCTAGTTATCTTCTGCCTGGCTATTGGCCAAATCAGCTTCTTTACTAACCAATGGTAAGAAGACATATTCACAGCCTACAGAAGGGTATACCACATCAGAAAATGAAATCAAAAAGGATCAGAAGTTCAAGGCTAGCCTAGGCTACATAAAACCATCTCTAAAAAAATTAGTTGATTTAAACTTTTCAAATGTTCAAACCAGTGGTTCCAACTGTGTGGCTACTTACTAGAATCACCTGAGACGTTTGTAAAACACATCAATACTTAGCCCTCAGACCACCTGAAGAATTTAATTCATGTAGGGCATTGGCACTAGTATTTTTTCTAAGTTACACCTAATGAGTCTAATGTGCACCTAATGTTAAGTAGCACAATTCTGAATGAAATTCATTAGAAAACTGCCTGATGGTCTGGTCAAAAACGGCAGTCACTCTTTAAAGCCATTGTGCAAGGTTGGTTTACCTATGAATCAGACTTCAGCCTCGCTAAGAGAGAGGAACCCCCTGGAAAAATCATATCCCTGCTATCTGTCTGACTTAAAAGCCATACTGTCCTCTCCTTCCGACTCCAAATCCACGCCAGGCCCTGGGGTAGAGGCACGCTTGCCAGGCAAAATGGAGTAAGTGAGAAGAGAAAGGGCTTTGTTTCTGGGGCAGGCCTCAGCAAGTCTCCTGCCACAGCTGACTTCCCCTTACCCTGCTTTGGGCTTTGTGGACCTTGATCCTGCAGCGTTCCCAAACCCTGGCTGACCTGTCCTTTCTTGGCTCATGGCTACTTCCCAACCTGTATCCCTCTGCCAAACTTGCTGATTCAAGGTCCCCCTGCTCTGGGTGTCACTCAGATTACAAAGAAAAAAGATCCTGCTGTTTTCTAGTTTTTGAACAGTAATGACCATTATATGTCGGTTATCTTTTTGCATGTATGCTTATATTTTATTTATTTAATCATTTATTTATTTTGGTTCTTTTTGTTTATTTGCTTATCGAGAAAAGGTTTCTCTATATACCTCCTGGCTGTCCTAGAACTTGCTCTGTAGACAAGTCTTCTCCTTGAACTCACAAAGATTCACCTATGCTTGCCTCTGCCTTCTGAGTGCTGAGATGAAAGGCATATACCACCGTGCCCTGCCTTTTATTTTCATTTTCAACTGTGTATCTGTGTGGGGTGGGTACATGTGAGCCTAGTGCCACAGAGGTCAGAAAAGGGTGTCAGATCCCTAAAGCTGGACTGGTTATGAGTAACCCCCCCAATGTGGGTACTCAGGACCAAACTCAAACCCTCTGCAGGAGCGGTCTGTGCTCATAAATGTTGAACCATCTTTCTAGCTCCCCATTTTCTTACTTGGAAAGACCCTCACCAGAGAGTCCCTGCTGGAAATGTGATATTTGGAAAGATTTATGAAATTTTGTCCTGTTGGAAATGTGATATGCCAATGGTCAAATTACTTCTTTTCTTGGGACATTTTCTCTGGATGATTTGTCCTTTTCTTCAGATGTCTCATTTGACCAGTGGTCTTCAGATTCCTTAGCTGGATACCTTTATTCTCCTGAAAAGACAGAAACAATGCCCTTCCCCAACCCTAATTTTGGGAAGTTCCCTTTTGGCAAGTTATATCTGACCAAATGAAAAGCAGAGGTTTGGAGAAAAACAGAAAAGAAAACCTAGCTGGCAGGGTGGTGACTTTGGTGGGAGCCCCCATGAGTGCCAATGACTGCAAAGTCACAGACAAGTGGCTTTTTCGTGAATTCACACCATAAAGTTGGGCACAATTGTTACACAAGTTCTAATTGGTCTTAATAATTAAAAACCCGGAGCCAGATATTAGGACAGATGCTGAAAGATCAGAGAGAGAAAGGAGCAAGCCACAGATAACTCTTACCTTACTAATTCCTCAGCAGAAAAAAGGGTCAAACTACTGTCTCCTCCCACCTTATATTTCTCTCTCTGCACAGCCGTATCTCTTCCTGTCTGTCTGTACAGACCTCTAGACTTCTATGGTCAGCCAGTGGCCAGCTCTGCCCTCTGATCTTCAGGCAAGCTTTATTTGTTAGAGTACAAACAAGATATCACCACACATAAAGGAACGGAGGAAGATCTGATTCTGGCCTCCACACTTACAGACAGACACATATACAGACAATTGCACCTACACTCTACACATATAAAGGAACTATATATTTATACCTTCTCCCTCTGATTCACAGGTTGAAAAGCTGGCCACCTTGTTGACAATATTTGAGAGGGCTTTTAGGGGGAATGAGATTAGTGCCCAGGCTAAGTAATAGAGATAAGCCCTTCAACCTTTCACTACACGAAAACACAAGAAGAAAGTGAATGTCCACAAACCAGGAAACAGAGTCTTATCAGATCTCAAGTCTGCCAGCACCTTAAACTGAAACTTCCCAGAAGAGTGAGGAATTCTCTGTTGTATCTAAGTCACCAGATAGCCAGCCTTTCCTTGAGATAGTGTTTTACAGTCACTACCAAGTTGCTCATGGTTTTGTCTGTTCATTCCTAACTGTCATGTTTTCATCGGCACAGAGGCTGCGTTATTCTACTGCTATTTCACCAGCAAATGCGGCAGCTACCGGCCTGTTTCTATGGCAGCGGCCCTGGGGATTCTGTTTACCACGGCACTGTCTAGGTTGCTGCCCCAAAATATAGCTTACAATTAAATCTCTATCATCCTATTCATCAGTAAGACTCAGGAGTCCAAGGCTGGACTGAAAACCTGCCAGCATAGGGGGGTTGAATAGCAACTAGCTGATCTTCTCTTTTTGACAGTCTCAGAAGAGAACATCCTTCCAATTTGCCAAAACAAAAAGACCCACGCCATTCAAAGCCCCTCCCTACCACTTCCTGTGTGTCTCTCTAAGGTCTTCCAGACACTCTCTGACTGACGATGACTACTTTCTATCAACTAGTTGCTAACTCAGCCTCAGACCCAAGGTTTATTTTATTTAATTATTACAAATGCAAACTTGGGGATCACAGTGTAATTGAGTATCACGCAACATTTGCCCCTTTTGTCTAAATAAAAAGAAAAGATTTTTTTTATCTCTAATACAGTAAAACTATATACAATAAGAACAATTAGCGAGTAAGAATTACATTCACAATGTCCAGGCCATTTGTATTTGGAAAATTTGGAGAAATTGCTCTATTATCGATCCTATCTTGATGAGTCCAAAGTTTTATACCTAACCCACTTTCTATCATAACTTGTATTACCAACTGAAAAATATTTAGACCTTAAAATATTTTCTTAGGTAAACAACTCAAGTTTTTATGCCTCTCAGCCTTTATAAACATTTTAACCCTTTTGTAAGTTTCCTTTTTTGAATTTGGTAGCAAAGAAAATGGTAAAACTATAACTATCTATTCTTTAACCCCATCAGAGACCCGAGGAGGATAAAATAATCTGACTAAACAGGAAGTGCAGAGCAAGCAAATTCCAAAACTATAGAAATGACAGAAATAGCTAGTTTTCTGGACAGTTATCCAACGTTCCTATGTTGAGGCATCCATCTTCTGCCTACAGCTCTAGAATGTCTGACAGACTTTTCTGTGAAGCAGCAATTTTGAAGAATTGTCCCACCTTGTCTTGACAAAATTCAACAGTCATCTTCTTTTGTGTCTTCATTGTCCAGTTTGGATGGCATACTGGCCCCAAATGCAACATATTTCCTGACTTCCATTCTGAAGGGAAGACATTCTAAAAATATATAGGTTGGTTTAGTTTAGCAGTTTTCTCTACAGTTCAATGTCTCCCAGCACTATTTGTCCTTCATCAACATCCAAATAATTCACTCGATAAAGCACCATTCAGGATCCAGAGGCCCTGTATGTTTCCTGTCCTTATGTGACTTATACTTTTTATATTACTTTACTCTTTTTTATAGACCTTATTATTTTTAAAATTATCTTATTTATTTTTCAATGACTGTCTATACCCATTTTTTTCTTTCTTCACCATCTTTGTGTGTGTGTGCATGCGCACACACATATGTGTCTGTGTGTATATCTGTGTATATGTCTGTGTGTATCTGTGTATATGTCTCTGTGTGTGCGTGTGCGTGCATCTGTGTCTGTGGGTATATCTGCGTATATGTTTCTCCATGAGTGTGTGTCTGTGTGTGTGTGCATCTCCTGCATTTCTCTGACTGCCGAGTCTCCGCTTAGGACATTGTGCTGATGGTGGTCTCTGCCCCATCTGGCCTGACAGACCCAGTGGCTTCCAGCCACTTCCAACCACCCAGTCACACCTATGTGTCCCAGCTCTAGGAAGCCGCTGTGTCCTTGATGCAGCAGCCAGCTGTTCAAGTGCTCCGGTGCACTTTAAAAGAGCTGCACCTCTGCATGCCCCCAGCACTGAAAGACCAAGTCACCAGGAAGCCAGGTCCAATGCTGTGTTCAGAACATTTTATTTTCAGCTTTCTCAGGCCCTGTGTGGATTTATGTACCACATGTTGGGCACCAAATGTAGTAAGTCCTTCTTTGTACCACCAATGCCCAAATAATGACACGGAGACATCTTATTAATTGTGAAAGCTTGGCTTAGACTTGTCCCCAACTAGCTCTTATAATTTAAATTAACCTGCACCTGTTAATCTGCATTTTGCCATGTGACTTTTTTTTAACCTCTACTCCATTCTGTGTGTCTGACTTGGTCCAAGTCTCTGAAGGCCTAGATTCATCTCCTCTTCCTTTCTCTCCTTGGAAGTCCCGCCTACCTTCTCCTGCCTTGCTACTGGCTGTTCAGTTCTTTATTAAACCAATCAGAAGGTGCCTTGGCAAAGACACATCTTCACAGTGTACAAACAGATTATCCCACAACACATAACTGCATAAAGGACAATAGCAAATTATTAAGAGCCATTCTGGAGCCCTCTGAAGTAGACAGCATTGTTCAGAAAACACTGGATGGCTGGAGAGATGGCTCAGCAGTTAAGAGGATTCACTGTTCTTCTGGAGAACTGGAGTTCAGTTCCCAGCACCCACATCAGGCACCGCACACTGTAACCCTAGCTCCAGAGGGAACCAATGCTTCTCTGGCCTCTGGGGTCACTTGCACATACTACATACATACACACATACATACACACACACAGACAGACAGACAGACACACACACACAGAGAGAGAGAGAGAGAGAGAGAGAGAGAGAGAGAGAGAGAGAGAGAGAGAGACTTAAAAGTAAAATAAAAACTTGAAAAATCATACCAAAAGAAGAATGCCCTTCATGAGGAGATGGCTGGCTTTTCTATTGTATGGCCTGATAAAATTATCAGGGACCCAGGTTATTACAGTCAGCTTCATAATTTATTTATTTTTTATTAATTTTATTTTGTTGTGGGACATCCACCAGAAAAAAACTGTTCAGACACAGATTTCAGCCAGTACAGTTAGCTGGCCGGTGACTACAGAGGGTGTTCAGAATCCCAGTGTCCCCCAGTCTTTCTCAGGGTGTGCTTTACAGGACACAAACCATGTCCTGGGTCGACACGCTTCAGTTAACAAGAACAGTTAGCCAGAAGCAGGATTATAAAAGCCAAAAGGCAAGGTTAGTTCACTTTGGGACTTTCCCAGAACTACGGATTTGATGGATTAGATCTTTGTTCTAATTCTGGACGGTGGAGCTGTCTATGTGCAGAGTTTTATGGCCTGAATGGTACATTCATCGTGGAATCAGTTGTGCTAAGGTCTAAGGCCTATTAAGAGCTGGGACCCTGTTACAATTTATATTTTACATATATGTGTGTTTTGCCTACATGTATGTCTGTGAACTACATGTGTTCCGGGAACCCTTCAAGTCAGAGAGCATGTCAGAGCTCCTAGACCTGAAGTCACAGATGTCGTAAACCACTGTCTTAGGGTCACTATTGCTGTGATGAACCACCACCGTGACCAGCTTGGGGAGAAGAGGGTTCATTTGGCTTATATTTCCACATCACTGTTCATTATCAAAGAAACTCAGGACAGGAACTCAAACAGGGCAAGAAACTGGAGGCCAGAGCTGTTACAGAGGCATGATGGGATGCTGCTTACTGACTTGTTCAGTCTGCTTTCTTAGAGAATTCAGAATTAAACCAGGCATGGCCATAAAAGCCTTTAATCCCAGCACTTGGGAGGCAGAGGCGGGCAGATCTCTGTGAGTCTAAGGCCAGCCTGATCTACATACAGAACGAGTTCCAGGACAATCAGGGTTACACAGAGAAACCCTGTATTGAAAAACTACACATCCACAAAACAAAACAAAAAACAAAACAAAAAAGAACTCAGGACAGGACCACCAGCCCAGGGGTGACCCCACCCACAATGGGCTGGGCCCTCTCTACAGGAATCAGTAATTAAGAAAATGTCCAAAAGGCTTGCTGACACCCTGATCTTATGGAGGCGTTTTCTCAGTTGAGGCTCCCTCCTCTCAGATGACTCCAGCTTGTGTCAACTTGATATAAAACTATCAGACACGGGTGCTAGGAATTGAACTCAGTGCTTTTTTGTTGTTGTTATTTTGTTTGTTTGTTTTGTTTTATTTCGTTTTTGAGACAGAGTCTAGATGTACTCTCAGCTGTCCTGGAACTCACAGAGATCTGCTGGCCTCTGCCTCCTGAGTGCTTGGATTAAAGGTGTCTACAACCAAGGTCGGAAGACAGCTAAGCCAACTCTCCACCTCTGCTACCCCCTTAATATTTTTATTTAGTGTGTTTGTGTGTGTGTGTGTGTGTTCGTGAATGTGAGTGTATGGGGGTGCATATTTACATATCACAGTGCATATGTGGAAAGCAAAAAAAAAACTCTTTGTCTATCATATGTGTTCCAGGTATGAAATTTAGGTCATCAGGCTAAGGGACAAGCACCTATATCTGCTGAACCATCTTGTAATCTCCAGTTTCACAATACTTGTCTCTCTCTCTGTGTAAGAGAAACAGACTTTCCTGAGTTTAATATTTTTCCTCTCCCATTACAAAGAAAAGATAATTAATCTTTTCTCAAAAACTATGTTTTTAATTAGTTTTTGTTTGTTTGTTTTTATTTGTTTGCTTTTTCTTTTTCAACACAGGGTTTCTCTGTGTAACAGCCTTGGCTGTTCTGGAACTTACTTCATAGACCAGGCTGACCTTGAACTCACAGAGATCTACCTGCCTTTGCCTCTTGAGTGCCGAGACTGAAAGAGTACACCACCAAGCCCAGCTAACTTAAATTACTTTTAAGATGTAATTTTTGTATTTGTATGAGTGTTTCTTTGCAGCATATATATGTGTGTGTGTGTGTGTGTGTGTGTGTGTGTGTGTGTGTGTATGCATGTACCATGTGCAGGCAGTGTCCGTGGAAGTCAGAAGAAGGTATTAGATGTCCTGGAGCTGGAGCTACAGATGGTTGTGAGTTGGCATGTAGGTACCGAGAACCGAACCCTGGTCCTCTGCAAGAGCAGCTGGTGCTCTTAACTGTCGAGCCGTCTCTCCAGCCCATTTATTTTTATTTACATGGATGCGTGAGTGTGTGAATGTATACCATGAGTACCTATGCCCTGAAGAGGATGCTGGATCTCCTGGAGCTGGAGTTATGGGTGGCGGTGACTCCAGTCTTCTGAAAGGATCACCCACCTTCCAGCTGCTGACTAGCCTTTTACAGGAATTATCTCATATTTGCCTAAAGGAGGCAGGTGATTTTCACTTTTTTTTTTGTTAGACATTTACATTTTTGTGGTTTTGGGTATTTGTTGCTGTGCCATGATTGTCTCCGGGCCTCACTAGCTCAGGCTGGGGCCTCACTAGTCCAGGTTAGCCTCAGACTATTGCTGAAGGAGGTCTTGAATTCCTGATCTTCTGCCTCCAACTCCCCAGGGCTGGAATTAAAGATGTTCATAAGCACACACCCAGTTTTACGTAGTACTCAGGTCATCCAGCTCCTTGTGTATGTAGATGGACAAACACACTACCAACTGCCAGACTCCTCGCCTGTGGGGATTTTTTGTTTTGTTTTGTTTTGGAACCATGAGCTTTTTAATCCTTTAAGTGACAAAGAGGGGTTAGGAATTTAGTTCAGTGATAGGCAGCACCTTGCCTAGCAAATACAAGGCTCTGGCTTCAGCCTTCAACACTGGTTCAAATATATATATACTTGAAATATATAATATATATATTATATATATAATTTTTAAAAAATAAACACACCCTCCCTAGTCAAGTGTATATGTGTGTATCATTTCCCCTGGCACACACAAAGACACGTTCTTTCTGAATGTACCACCTAAGGCTCTAGAACCTTTTGCCTTTGGCTCACGAGGAATTCAAGGACAAAGCTCTTTTTAGTCATTCCTCACACTGCCTGAGAGCAAAGCTCCCTCTAAATGGAACAGATGGAGCAGAGCCTCCCCCTTTCTCAGCTAGGGTGTTTGCAGTCGCTTCTGCCTCTGCTGACTGTAATTCTCACATACTGATGGCCTGTCAGGGCCCGTACCATCACAAGTCAATAACAACCGTCAAAATGCCTTCTGGGGGATCATCGTGCCCGCCGTTTTTTCTTCCTTTCTTTCTTTCTTTCTTTCTTTCTTTCTTTCTTTCTTTTTTTTTTTTTTTCTCTCAGCAATACTTTGTGTGCTCGGGAGGCAGCAGGGAGGGGATGGCTCTGGTTTAGGGAGATCGGTGCTGGAGTGGGAGTGTTTGCAGGGCTCTGGCCGAAGGCTCAAAGGCTTGGGGGTGGGTGCCCACGGGGAAGGGCAAGAACAAAATGTGACTTGCCAGATTTCCAAGCTGGTATTTTTAACTATGAGGGGAAACCAGGGAGCAGCTGAAAAGCTCGCCGAATAGACTGGCTTTCCTTCCTTTCTTTTTTCTGCCTGAGACAGGATCTCACTACATAGTCCTGGCTGGCCTGGGACTCACTATATAGACCAGGCAGACCTAGAATTCATAGAGTTCCACCTGCCTCTACCTCTCCAGTGCTGGGATCAAAGGGATGTGCCATTATGTCTGTGTAGCTTGTGGATAGGACGTTTATAAAGCTACAGTGAAGAAGGTTCAGGCCAGGCCAGGTTAAAAAAAAAAAAAAAAAGACAACGAAAACTAAAAAGTCCATTCAACATCATTAAAAATAATATAAAGAAAATGGATAGAAGATTTAAATTTTGTAAAGTCCAGCCTGTGTATTTTCTTTAAATCTTGTTTTATATATTTGTCTTTCTGTAACAGAATACCCACCTGGGCTTCTTTTTTTTTTTTTTTTTTTAAAATCCACTAAGCTTCCTCCCAACCTCTTCTCTTCTCCTGCTCTCTACTGAAAATCTAAAGTGTTCTTACTGCAGGGAAGGGAAAGGCCGGGAGGGCCGCTCTGCCCTGAACCAAGTCTCTCTTCTCTTCAGCACAGACATGTATGTCTAGAGAAGGATTGGTGAAGTCCCAGGAAAGGTATTTTCCTTTTGAACAGGAACAAAACGTGAACTGTGGGCTGGAGAGATGGCTCAGAGGTTAAGAGCACTGGCTGCTCTTCCAGAGGTCCTGAGTTCAATTCCCAGCAACCACATGGTGGCTCACAACCATCTGTACTGAGATCTGGCGCCCTCTTCTGGCGTGCAGGCATACATCGAGGCAGAATGTTGTATACATAATAAATAAATAAATCTTTAAAAAAACAAAACAAAACAAAAAATCCTCTTTAAAAAAAAAACGTGAACTGTAAACCATTTCATTTGGCCCTTACATGAAAGGCTGCAGACTAGTGCCTGAACCTCCCCTCCCCTGAGATTATGTGACTGCAGCACAGCTCAGCTGGCTGTTTCAGGAGCTGGGAGCCCTCTACAGAGACAGACAGGACCCAGCACAGAAGCACTTCCCCAGCCAGGGCTTCACCCATCCTGGTTTATTCAAGATCTTATCTCTTTGGAGCAAATTCCTTTCAGTTCTGCAGATGAGGGGTGGAACTGAAAGACAGGCGAGGAAGGGAGAGGAGCAGTTGAGGTGAGCCCCTCAAGTAGCTCCGCCCTGTTCTCCACCCTCCACTCTGCCTAGCCTGGGTAAGTAGATGTGCTTGCCCACTGTAGTTCCCCCTCTATCAGTGCTGACACCTGAGTCCCAGCCCACCTTTCTCTCTCCTCAGCCAGCCAGATGTGCTTAGGCACATCTAACTAAGGTCAGTTTCTCCCATATAAATTGAGGAGAAAATGTAACACACACACACACACACACACACACACACACACACACAGTGTTCTTGTTGGGATTAAATGAAAGAAAATCTTTGAAAGAGTTTCCTAAACTATAAAGTTAAAAATATTTCCTTTTATGGTTGCTGATAGTATGCAACTTGTTTGTGTGTTTGTTTGTTTGTTTTCCCAGATGATGGAGGTGGGTCATCTGTCTATCTGTTGCTTTCATTGGTTAATTAATAAAGAAACTGCTTGGCCTTTGATAGGACAGCAGCTTAGATAGGCAGAGTAGACAGAACTGAATGCTGGGAGGAGGAAGGCAGTGAGACATACGCCATAGCTCTCCTCTCCAAGATGGATGCATGTTAAGAATATTCCCGATAAGCCACACCTCATGGTGATATGCAGATTATTAGAAATGGGTTAATCAAGATGTGAGAATTAGCCAGTAAGAAGCTAGAGGTAATGGGTCAAGCAGTGTTTTAAAAGAATACAGTTTCCTTGTAACTATTTTGGGTAAAGCTAGCCGGGTGGCAGAACGCAGCCCACTGCTCCATTAACAGAGTGGTAACAAACTCCACGTAAAACCTGAGAGAGCTTAATTTTAAACAGAGAAAAAACAGAGTTTAACGCAGATTTTTGCTGTTTGTTGGTGGCGTGCTGTAGAGAGATTTCCTGTTTCAGCAATAGTGGCAAAAAAAAAAAAAGGCTGTGTCATTTTAAAGCACGGCTTCCTGGGACTGTACCACCACTTCAAACTCTGGCTTTAAAGCATTTCAATGGCTTTTATGGGACTGGATGCTTCTGTTCCCGCTTGGGATCTGGAGGAAAGTAGCTGAGACCATGCCCTTGGCTCAGCTCTTCCTGCCTGGGCAGGAATCAGACTTGGTCAGGCGGGAGAGCAGAGTGGATTTCTGCCACCATACAGAGAGGTGTTTTCAGACTGTGCAGTGCTCTGTGTGTCAGATTTGGCTGTAACTTGGATAAAAAGAGTTTCTGTGCTGCATGCTCAGTCTCAGAATTAAACTGCTGACTGTGGCTCCAATGTGGACTGCTGTGTGCCTGGAACTGTGCGCAGCTCAGGGGCACCAAATGCATCTGAGGCAGGAGCGGCTGCTCCATGCTGAACTGTGCTGACCTCAGGCAGGAACGATCGTAATTACCCACCCAGACAGGGTCTGATGTATCTATCTCAGGCTGGCCTCCCACTTGAAGATGCCTATCAATGTCTCATCCTCCTACCGGTGTCTCCTGGTGCTGGGACTATAGATATGTGTCTGCACACCTAAACCAGGCTCCAAGTGTGGGAGTATGGCAGGCAGGCAGGCAGGCACTCAATCAACAGAGCAAAAAGTTAGCCCCTCAACAAACATTCTTATTTTCAAAGAGAAGATTTTAATTTTATAGTTTTCTTTGGGGGGGGGGAGGGAGTGGAGGGGGATAGGGTTTTGAGCCAGGGTTTCTCTGTGTAGCCCTAGCTGAGCTGAAACTCACTCCATAGGCCAGGCTGGCCTCAAATGCACAGTCAGTCACCTGCCTCGGCCTCCCGAGTGTATGCACCACCACTGCCTAGCTGTGAGTGTGTTTAATTATTTTTATGTTCAATGGTGTTTGGCCTTGTATGCCAATGTATGTCTGTGTGAGGGTGTCAAAAGACCTGGAGCGGAGCACTCGGGAGGCAGAGGCAGACAGATCTCTGTGAGTTCGAGGCCAGCCTGGTCTACAGAGCTAGTTCCAGAACAGGCTCCAAAGCCACAGAGAAACCCTGTCTCGAAAAACCAAAAAAAAAAAAAAAAAAAAAAAAAAAAAAAAAAAAGACCTGGAGCGGGGTTACAGACATTTGTGAGCTACTGTTTAGGAACTGAACCCAGTCCTCTGGAAGAACAGCCAGTGCTCTTAACCACTGAGCCATCTCTCCAGCCCCTATAGGTTTTTTTTTTAATTACTTTATGTAGAGGTTGAAGAAATGTCTCAGAGGCTGAGGGTATACTGCTTTTCCAGAGGACCTGAATTTGAGTCCCAGCACTGAAGTCAGACAGCTCACAATCACCTGTAACTCCAGTGTCAGGGGATCTGATGCCCTCTTATGGCCTCTGGGGGCACTTGCTCTCAGGTGGGACACATACACACACATACACACACACACACACACACACACACACACACCTACACCACACAAATAAGTATAAATCTTACAAAACAAAACATGGCAGGTGTGGTGGCGCACATCTTTAAACCCAGCACTAAAGAGGAAGAGGCAAGTGGATCTCTGTGAATTCAAGGTCAGCCTGGTCTATTCATAGAGTTCCAGGCCAGGCATGGCTACATAGTAAGATCTTGTCTCATTACATACATTATATACATGCAATATATGTTTAAATTTCTCCTTTGAGATTTTTCCTTTGAGAGATCCCAAACATTTTAACTGTGAACAGAAATCCCCAGGAAGATTTTCTGTGTTGAAAGTCATACAAGGCTGATTGACTAAAATGTCAGTGATTATGGGAATTTGGAATATAAAGAATGAGTCAGACCATCTTGGCCCATCTATTCTCCCTCTTTAATAACAGCTAATTTGCTACCTTTGTGTTCAACATAGAGCATCCGTCCTTGTGACTGTCCGGTGTGCGGTTATGTATGTACACACACACACACACACACACACACACACGACTCAAATGTGTCAGTCATCACTGGGAAATGAGAAGAGCAAACTCTGACGTTTTTCCGTCAGCTATATTATCAGAGCCTTGATTCTTGGAGGTAGGGGATGTGCCCTGTGAAGAATAAAACTTAGGCGTTGAGATGTCTCAATTCCATCTGATTCTATGTTTACTGTTTTGTATCATTTCTAAAGAACCCCCCCTCCCCATTTGAAAGAAAGTTCAGGACCACAAGCCTAGTCCCAGCATGATCACTGGAGAATTCTCTGAGCTTCTGTCTCTAAAGACTTTTGTGCCTGCTCCTTATCACCTTTCTCTAGTCATTCTCCTTTATCACTGTAGCCCCTCGCCCTTTCCTGACTCAGACTTGCCCGGCAGTTCTCTAATGCACTAAGAATTATAAAGCTGAGTGAACACACACACACATGAGTTCTATTAGGAGATAAATATAGAGATTGGAAAGCGAGTGTTCCAGGGTGGCAGCACTCATCCCAGTAACTCAGACAGAGCTATTTCCGGTCCGTGTGGAGCCCTGATAATGAAAACAGAGCTAGGACGAACCTTTGATTCAATAATGCTAGGGTTATAGATTCCCCATGGGTGGATTCAAGAGCACTATAAATAGGAGGAAATATAAACATTACATGTGTGATACTGGACTAAGTGGCCTTAGGAAGGAATGAAATACTCAGTGGCAAGGTGAGCTTGTCTTGGGCGATTCAGGAGCCTGGCGATAGCTGTGCTGTGGTGGACAGAGCAGGGCTTGGAAGCAGCATGGTACCACTGTTCTCCTCCTCCTCCTCCTCCTCCTCCTCCTCCTCCTCCTCCTCCTCCTCCTCCTCCTCCTCCTCCTCCTCCTCTTCCTCCTTCTCCTCCTCCTCCAGCAGCATGTGTCCAAGCTACCTCTGCCCATCCCCAGCCTGAAGTGGCAGGCATCTGAAGAGTATAGGAGGGCTGGCAAGATGGCTCAGCGGGTGAAGGCGCTCATAAAGGTGGAAGCAAGAACCAACTGTACAGAGTTGTCCTCTGAACCTGATATATGCTCCCATATACTCACTAGTAATTAAAAATTTTAAAAGAAAGGTATAAAGACTGCAGGATACTTGGGGAAATAAAGATCAAGTACCCACCTGTGGGAAAGGGTGGACTTTCTAAGGTAGGGATTAGGAAATGTCTCATTGGGAGGAGAACTGAAGAAGGGTAGGAAGTAGAATTCAGGAAACGAGTAGTTCCCATTCAGAACTAAATTGAGAGACCAGTCCCAGCCAGTCAGGTGAAGGTACTGTGTCTAGTCCCATTACTGAGTGGAGTGGGCAGGTTGCTTATCTGGCATTTCCGTAAAGGTACCGTCAAGACCTCTGTCGTCAATGGAGCCATCAGCATCCTCAGAGATGCTAAGAACTTGGGGTACTGTGGTAGCCTGTTTCATTTACCAGCTTATCATGATCTAGAATCACTGGAGAGGAGAATTCTAATAAGGAGTTTGGCCTATGGGTATAGCTGTAGGGACTTGCCTTGATTCTTAGCTGCTGTGGGAAGATCAACCCTGAAAGCAGGCAGTGCCATCCTCTGGATTTGGATGCTGGACTGCATGAGAGTTGAGAAAGCTAGCTGAGCATGAAGCATGTACGCATTCATTTTTCTCTGCTCTTGACTGCGGATGTGATTTTGTTATAGCTGTGTTATTTAGGATTTCTAGTGCTAGGGAGAGACCATAACCATGGCAACTCTTATAAAGGAAAACATTTCATCGTGGTGGCTCACTTACAGTTCAGAGGTTTGGTCCATTACCATCAAGGCAAGAAGCAAGGCTGCATGCAGGCAGATGTGGTGCTAGAGAAGGAGCTGGGAATTCTTACATCTTGACTTGCAGGCAACAGGAAGTGGTCTGAGACACTGGGCATGGCTTAAGCACATAGAAGACCTCAACGCCCTCCTCCACAGTGACACACTTCCTCCAACAAGGCCATGCCTACTCCAACAGAGCCACAGCTTCTAATAGTGCCACTCTCTTTGGGGGCCACTCTCTTTCCAACCACCACAGAAGCCCAGCAGAGAGAACCACTCAGACACAGTGTTGAGCCAATTGAAAGTCTTTATTCCGACGGGCTGGGACCGTATCCAAGTGTGCAGGGGCCTAGGTGTGGCCACAGGCTTTTAGGAGCAGAGACCTCATCCAGGCACTCCTCCTCCCCCGGCAGCTGCAGTCAGGGCTGTGCAGAGTGTGCAGTTCTGAAGGAAGAAGTTTTAACAGAAGCTAAGATAAGTGGTTAGCCAGCCCAAGGGGGTTCTGCTCAAACAGGCAGCTGAGGTGAATGGTTAGCTGGAGAACAGTATGCACAAACAAACGGTTTTAACAAAGGCAATGATAAGTTAGCTGGGACATCCTGATCTTTGGTCCCTAGAATAGAGATGGGTAGTTTTTCATTGAATTCCCCATCAAGGAGATCAGATTAAAGTTAAACCTGGAAGCGGCCTCAGCAGGAATACAAGATGGAGGAACCTCTGCACTGCCTTGCCCTGTCACAATGTGACTAGCTAGCTTCTTCAAGTTCCTGCCTTGATTTCCCTGTAATGTTGAGTTATAGCCTGGAGCAAAATAACCACTTTCTCCCAAATTTGTTTTTTGTCAGAGCATTTTATCACGGCGTCAGAAATGAACCTGGGACAGTTGCTTCCTGGGTAAGGAGTCTCTGTAGATGTGATTTATAGTACCCTGAACTGTCCACGTGGGTATTACCTGCAACCACAGGCATCCGTGTAAGGGAAATGCAAAGAGGTGGCACACAGAAAGTAACGTACAGGTATGAGATATAGTGTGGCCATATCCCAAGGAAAACTGACCATCATCAGAGCTGGAGTCAGCAAGAATTGATCCTCCCTTTCAGCCTGGGCATGGATCCTTTGGTCACATTGACCTTGGCTCAGTGAGACCAGTGGTGAGTGTGAGGTAAGACTGAACTTGTGTGCTCCAGAATGAGTTGACACCACCAGGTGTGTATTCATTGTTACACCAGCCTTTGGAGGGAATACGGCCTCTGTTAGATTCCAGACCTGTCTGACCCGGCTATGACAGTCAGCGGTGATGCTTACCTTTGTTTGGGTGACCATGATAGACTTTTGTGTCTTCCTCACGAGTAGAGACAATATCATTTGCTGCAGGGGTTGGGGGGCATGAGAATGGCCTCCAATTTCGGGGAGGGTGTTAAAACGTAAGTTTAGAGGTAGAGGAAATGGCTCAGTAGGGAGACACGCTTGCCTCCAAGTCCACCTGAGCCTGGTTCTTGCAACCTACAAAGTAGGAGAGAACACCTATAAGCAGTCCTTTGACCCCTCTCCCCACTCAAGCCGGTGGTGAGAATAGGAGATAAAACTGGCTAAGGTGCTAGGCGGTAGCAGTGGCACGCGCTTTTGACAGTCCTTTCCCTGCCAGAAGCTAGAGATGACAGAAGTTCGTAAATCCCAAAGTCTTTGGTCTGTCCAAGTCACAGGCCAGAGAAGCCAGGATGCGGAGTCTGGTTTCTCACTACCTTTTCTTCTTTTCCTCTCTCTTATTTTCTCTAAAGGAGGACTTTATTCCCTAAAACGGTTCACAAGGACATGACTAAAACTGAGAGGCGCCGACACCTAGGCTGACCTAGAACTCGATACGTAGACCAGGCTGGCCCTGCCTTCCTCTTTCCTCCAGAATGTTAGAGCTGTCAGTGTGTGTCACTGTGTCCAGTCCTATTTCCCAAAAGTGACATTCATGGGGCACTTTTGGGGGGATCCTATTCAACTCATTATGGGAACCGACCCCTCATTTGCCCTTTCCACGGAGGATAGATAGAAAACTCCGGCAATCATCTATGCGGCTCCAGGAAGACCCAGCAAGTTTTGGCTGCTTGCCTACCTCCTCCAGGGAGTAACTCAGTGATGACCTCAGGCCTCCTAGGGACTGACCTCAGAACATCTGGTCCGATCCACTTCCCACCACACTCCCGGCCTCCCGGTGAGCTCAGACTCTAAATGATGCTGTTTCAGTTGCAATCAGCTGCGTGCAGTACGCCACCACCAAGCACAGAAACCAGGACGTCATACTCTATTCTGAAAGATTTAAGGGAACCTTGCCAGGGATGGAGCGATGATCCAGCAGTCAAGAGGGCTTGCTGCTCTGGCAGAGGATCCACATTGTGTGGCTTAAATCCTCTGCAACTCTAGCTCTAAGAGATCCAGCACATCTGGCTTTCTTGGGCCCCTGGACACACATGTCCATGTATACACACACACACACACACACACACGGAGGGAGAGAGAGAGAGAGAGTCATATAAATTTCTTTTTTAAAAAATCATTGAAGTTCCAATGCTTAGTTAGCTTCCTGTACTTTTATTAAATAATAATTCTGCCTCATAAAGGGAAATTTCTCAGCAGGGAGCCTAATGGCATGGCCAGGCAGCTATTAGGATGGTTGAGAGCACTGTGCAGAAGGTCGTGAGCACCAGAGGAAAAGTAATCACCCCACAGTTGGGGACACACTCTAATTCTAACGCTCCCTCTGCTATCTTTCTGTGCTGATGAATCTCTCAAGAGCTGTCCTCCTGGGACCTCAGGCAGCACTTTCCCTTTCCTTGGGTATGGTGGGGGTGGACTATTCCTCAGGGCCTGTGCTAGACACTTCACATTTGCATAATCCGCAACACAGGCTGCTGTGCCGCCTCACCCCCTCTAGCCACTGGCCTTGTTCTTTCCCTTATCCGTGCCTGAGGGGTGTCAGGTAATACCAGGTGACTTAAAACAATGGGAACCTGTTCTTTCACCTTTCACAAGCCCAGCTCCCTCCTTCTCTCTCTCTCTCTCTCTCTCTCTCTCTCTCTCTCTCTCTCTCTCTCTCAGCTTCTTACAATCTGCACTGGCAAGTATCTCACTCCAGCCTTTTCTCCTTGTCTTTTTTCTCTTTTTTTAAAGATTTATTTATTTTTATTTTTTATCTTTTGTTTTACCCATATGTGTACATCACATGCATGATTGGTTCCTACCAAGGCCAGAAGATCCTCTGGAACTGACTGAAGGTGCAGACAGTTGTGAGCCACCCTGTGGGTGCTGGGACCCAAACCCAGGCCCCTCTGTAAGAGCAGCCGGTGCTCTTACTGCTACACTAGCTTTCCAGCCCTCTCATTGTCTTCTTGCACAGACACTAGTCATGGAATGTAAAGTCCATTCCATTCAGCAACGAATTATATCTGCAAAAAGCCCTATTTCCAAGTAAGGTCACAGTCAAATGTCCCCGGTTGACAGAGTGGGGTAGACCCACAGATCCTGAGCACCTTTTCAAGGACACTTTTCAACTTCTGTTTCTGATGGCTTTATTTTCCTTTACTTCTCTTACCCTTGTAAAATTTATTTAGCTATTCATTATTTATTTATTTATTTGAGACAAGATCACACTATGTAGCTCTAGCTGGCTTGAAATTAGCTATGTAGACCAGGCTGGCCTGGATCCACCTGCTAATGGCTCTAGAGGACTGGGGTCAAAGGTGTCTATCACCATAAATGGCTTTCTTACATCTTTTTAAATGAACAAATAAATGTGTTGTTAATAATTATTATTAATTATTACTTAATAATTATAGAGAGGCCAGAGAATGGTTTTGGGGAGTGGTTCCTCCCACTGCAGTTCTGGAAATCAAACCCAGGTACTAAAGCTAGCACAGCAAGCACTTTTACCCACTAAGCTATCGCTTTGCATCCCCCCTCCACCTTTTTTAAAGACAAGGAAGGTCTCATGTAGCACAGGCTGGCATCAAACTCACTATGGAACCAGAGGCTAGCCTTGAATTCCGGCTAACCCTCTTCTACCTCCTAAGTGCTAGGATTGCTGGGTGTGTCAACATGCTTGACTTTTTATGGCTTCTACAGACCTGTTCATTCCCAAAGAAAAGAGCATCCACGCTCAGGGAGCAGAAGATGTTGCAACCAAATCACTGGTGTGTGAACATTTGCAACCATCTGCCCCGTCCCTACTGACATGCATGTGGCTTCTGTTATCTGCATCTCTCCCCTTTGCTTCCTTCAAAAGGTATCCTGTCTCCTTCAGCCAGCCTGTATCTGATAACTTACTCGGAAGATGTCCAAACCAACAGCTCTGCCCACCCCCATAACAAAGTACCACAGGCTGGGAGGCTGAGACAACAAAAATTCACTTCCTGACAGTTCTGAAGACTGAAAGTTCAAGATCAAGGTCTCAGTGGGGTTGATCTCTCCGGAGTCCACCCTTCCAGCTTCTAGGTGGGCCTTTCTCACTGTGGTCTTGTTTGTTCTATGTGTCTTAATCCCCTATGCTTACAATGACATGCATCGTGCTGAATCAGGGCCCATCCTACTGACCTCATTCATTTAACTAGCTTTTTCAGAGTCCCATCTCCAAATGCCGTCACTTCAACAGGCAGATCTTCCCAGTACAGAGTTCCCATGACCCCACCAGTGAGCTCATGGCCAGCTTGCCTACTCCTCCCTTCTGCCCAGTCATCCGCGACCCATCCTTGTAGTTAGGGATAGCTAATCTTCATCGCCAACATGACTGAATTTGGAATTGCTATCAGACACACTTCTGGATGTGTCTGCGATGGTGTTTCTAAAGAGGTATAACTGAAAGACGATCCACCTTGAATGTGGGTAACAACATGCCCTAGCCGAGGGTCCCAGACTTCAGAAGAAGAGAGGAAAGAAGGAAGTCAAGAGTATTTGCTAGCATTCATTGCTCTCTGCGTCCTGCAACAATGCCTCCCTGTTTTAGAGGATTATAACCTGACCATGAGCTGAAATAAGCTCCTCTTTCCTTAACTGGTCATTGCCAACTGTCTTGTCACAACAAGGAGAAAAATAACTAACAGAAAGCCCACTTAGACTGTGATTCCTTCCTCGAGGCACAAGGTGAAACACGAAAGTCATAAAGATACAGATAAGCCAGACACTTGCCAAAATATATCCATGATTGATATACTGGATAACGTTGTTGGACAAATGAAAATAACTATTAAAAGCAGCTGTTTCAGAGACATCATACAAATGCTTATTAAGTAAACGAATCAAAAAAACATAGCTAAGAAACTGACTTAATTTTATAACCCTGTAGAACAAGATAAAGACTCTGAACAAGTGAGAAGAGTAACCAGAACCAACAAACGCCAAAACCAACATCAAAAAAGTTATAACCAACGTCAGTTATGAAGCAGTATTGTTCTTTTGCTATTGTTTTATTGATCTGTGTTATGGTTTGAGACAGAATTTCACTCTGAAGCCTCAAATTTAAAAAGCTCCTGCTTTAGACTCCCCAGTGCTGCTGTTAGCATAGGCATGCACCACTTGACAGGGCACTTGTCCCTTTAAAATGAGAAAAGACGGGCTGGTGTATAGTTCTGTTAGCGGAATGTAGCTTAACATGCACAAAAGCCTAGATTCCAGTTCTAGTCCCAAATAAACCAGGCAAGGTAGCGCATGCCTAAAATCTCAGCACTCGGGAGGTGGAGGCAGGAAGATCAAAAGTTTAAGGTTATCCTTGGCTGCATGGAAATTTCAAGGCCAACCTGAACGGCCTGAATGAGACCCTGTCTCAAGAAAAGAAAAACAAATAAGAAAACAAAACAAAATTGTAAGACAAAGAGCTGTATGTACACACACACACAAACACAAAAACACACAAACTATTCATATTTTTCTTTAGAACAGGAAGAAAAGGAAATATGTGCAATATTCCATGAAAGGGTTAACACTGAGCCCAGAAAACCAGCATACAAACATCTCTAGCACCAGGACAAATGAATCCTCTTTCAACCAATAAGATAGGATCTTTGCAGAAAGCAGGAGGCCACAGAAAGTCTGGTTAATGGCAGTGCCATTAACCCGTGGCTAGGTCACCAGCCTATTGTCAGGTCTAGGTTCTGTGTGACTCATGATCGTAGTGGGAGGTGTAAAAACACATCAGCCACGGGGTTTACGTCAATTTCACAAATCAGCAGAAGAGCAAAGCAGGATGCATCCCATTTACAGTCATCTGTAGAGCCTAACAAGAAAAGGATCCATTAAACAGAAATGTCCATCTCCTGCAAGCCCTTCAGGGGACAGAAAGGGATAATTGAATTTCCGAGAGGATGGAAAAAATAACAGCTTCGCACCAATGTATCAGAACACAGTGTCCTGTCCGGTACAGAGCAGAAATGAGGAGAATAACAAATCTGAATGAGAGAGAGTCAGTTCAGATAGAAAAGGGATGAGATGAAGGAAGGCAGCAATACTTCTGATTTCATGGCAGCCCCCACAGAGAGCTGAAAATATTATTGTAAGGGCATATTTCATTCCGAGTGCACAGGAAGCCAGGTAAAGTGTGGATTTCAGCACCAGATGTATAAAGTGAGGATATGGCTGATTCAAAGGTATGGTTGAGGGGAAGGTGTTTATTGTAGATAGGAAGGAGAGCACAGCCAGAGGTCATCTGGAAGAGTCTACAACAGGGAGAGAAAGTAATAGGCTAAACATGGCCAGCAGGATGTACCAGGCCATGGGGGTGGAGGTGGGACCAAGAGAGAGGGGGCTAAGAGAGAGAGAGAAAACCAAGAGAGAGCATGGCCAAAACAGCAGGGCTGTAAAGGAATGAGAGGCCAGAGGAAGGGAAACCCATGAGCTGGAGAAGTCTAGGATAGGGGTGGGGTGAGAAGAGCTGAGTGAAGGTATACAGGTGCTGAGGGAGCCTGGAAGCCAGCAGACACTTTGGTATGCTAATGGGAACCTCAGTTCGTCATGTGTCCAGAGTTTCTTTTGGAGCTGACAGAAGTGTCAGTGTTTACACAGGATGTAATAGAAGCTCCTTGTCCTGATTCATGATGGTGCCTGCAGTTTTCTTGTGACTGTCCTGGGTGGGTCCTGAGATGGGCCTCTTTCTCTCTCTTGCCAGCTCCTCAGTCAATCAGAAGGCTTTCCCAGGCTTCACATAGATTAAAGAGAAAATGGAATACATGGGCTCAGGATGTAACTCAGTTAAGAGCTAGCTTGCTAAGGCCGGGCGGTGGTGGCGCACGCCTTTAATCCCAGCACTCAGGAGGCAGAGGCAGGTGGATCTCTGTGAGTTCGAGGCCAGCCTGGTCTACAAGAGTTAGTTCCAGGACAGGCTCCAACCACAGAGAAACCCTGTCTCGAAAAAAAAAAAAAAAAAAAAAAAAAGCTAGCTTGCTTGGCTCTAATGCACAGAGCCCTGTGCTCCACCCACAACATGGAGCTGGTGGCGTATCACAATGCTCAGGAGGTGGAAATAGGAGCATTAGAATTCAAGATCATCCTCAGCTACATAGCCAACTGGAGGCTAGCCTGGGATATAGGAGGCTCTGACACCCCCCCCCATACATACATGCATGCACACACACGCACACACACACATGCTCGCCTGCACACACACTGAAGAGATGGCTTAGTGAGTAAAGTGCTTTGTATGCATGATAAGGACCTGAGATCATAGACCCAGCACCACGTAAAAGCCTTGTGCTATGATGCATGTCTGTAATATCAGCACTGAGATTGGAAAAGAAGGGCTAATAAAGTCACAGATCTTGGAGAAGTACCTACAACCACCACTTTACTAAATCAATATAATCCCTAACCACACTCTAAATATTTGGCCTTGTACCCACAGTCCACACTCCTCATCAAGTAAACAGTTCTTTGTAGACAGACACAGAAAACCCCAACCAATCAAAACACAGTTCTGGAGCCTAATCCCAGTGGATACATCTACAGTACAACTCGCACACCGAAGGCTCAGGGAATATTGTACAAGTAGGATTCAGAGGATCAGGGAGTTTGCTGTGAGACTGTGTTTCCTCGTCATGTCACCAACATGACTGCCTGAACGTGAGCTGAACAAGGACTGTAACAGGCCCCCAGACCTTAGCACAACTGACTCCATGATGAAAATACCATTGGGGCCATAAAACTCAGCAGTAGACAGGCACCACCAGCCAAAACAAAAACAAAGACCTAATCCATCAAAGTCCACAGTTCTGGGAAAGTCTCTAAATGTGCTAACCTTGCTTTATGGCTTCTGCAGTTTCACTTCCGGCTAACTGTTCTTGTTAACTGAAGTATGTCACCCCAAGACATGATTTTTGTGCTTAGAAAGGCTTAGAAAGGCTACCATAGGATCCGAAACACCTAGGATAGTTGTCAGACAACTTCCTATTGGCTTAAAGCCATGTCCAAGTAGCCATCTCTGGTGGATACTCCACAGCAGACCAATAGACGTCACCAGTAGACATGCCAAAATGGAGAGATCCCACTAGGCCTCCTCCTACACAAAGAACTACACAGCTGAGGAATAAGGAATTCTGAGAGCGAGAGAAATAGTCTTCCCAAGGGAAGAGTACATCAATTGGTTATCCATTACCAAATGACTATCCCTGAAAACATACATATAAGTAATATTATACAGACTGAGCAGATTATATAAGTACATACATACATACATACATACACATATAAGCATGTAGCAATAATTAATGAGAAAGAGGCCATGAATTTGAAAGAGAACATGGAGAGAAATAAGGAGGGAAGAAAGGAAAAGGAGAAATGATGCAAATATATTATAATCTCAAAAATAAAAGAAAAATCTAAAATAATAATAATAACAATAATAATATCAATCACGGAATAAAATTAAAGACAATTTTTAATTGATTAATTAATTTATTAATTTATTTATTAAAGATTTCTGTCTCTTCCCCACCGCCGCCTTCCCTTTCCCTCCCCTTCCCCCAATCAAGTCCCCCTCCCTCGTCAGCCCAAAGAGCAATCAGGGTTCTCTGCCCTGTGGGAAGTCCAAGGACCACCCACCTCCATCCAGGAAAGACAATTTTTAAAAAGGCAGATGATACGGTTATACTGGTGTTTCCTGATAGAATAATCCAGAAGCTTTTTCCAGAATAAATTTCCTAGGAAATCTTTCTTGCCTTTAGGACCCAAGACCAAGATTCTAGGTCTGAGAACCTAGGATCCTAAGGGTTCGACGTAAATCCGGCAGAACTTTTTTATTACAAAATGTCTGTCTTGATGCTGTTGGTAGAGTTTTCCAGAGGAAACTTCTGAATTGGGATTGTCTACTCTAAGTAATTCCAATTTTTTTTTTTAAAAAAAAGAATTGATTTTTATTTTTAAAATTGTGTTTATACGTGTTTATGTCTGTATGTGGGTATATGCACGAGTGCAGGGGCCTGAAGAGGCCAGAGGTGTTGGACCTTGTGAGGCTGGGGTTACAGGCTGTTGTGAGCCACCTAACCTGGATGCTAGGATCCAAACCCAGGTCCTCTAGAAGAGCACTAAGTGCTCTTAACCTCTGAGCCATCTCTCCAGCTCCTTCGTCTTCGCATGCATGAATACGTGTGTGTGCTATATGTATGTGTGTGCTGTATGTATGTGTTCTGTTGTATGTGTTTGTTGTATGTATGTGTGTGTCATATGTATGCGGTGTGTGTGTGTGTGTGTGTGTGTGTGTGTGTGTGTTGAGAAGGGTCTCATGCAGCTGAGAGGCTGGGCTAGAACTACTGATGGTTTAGCCTTCACCTCCTCAGCAGTTCTGGGATTATAGGCAACCACCCCTATGCTGGTTTATGTGATGCTAGGGATAGAACCCAGGGCTTCTTACATGCTACGCAGGGACTTAGTATCCCTAGCGCCTCATCTATGCTGATTTATTTTTAATTAATCTTTACTTCTCTATTGGGAGGGTACACATGGAAGTCAGAGGATGGTTTGGTTTTTCCTTCTACCTTGTAAGTCCCAGGACTTGAACTCAGATCGTCAGGCTTGGCAGTAAGAGCCTTTACTCACTGAGCCGGTCTTTAGAAGAAAAATCCAAACGTCCATAAAGGGAAACACATAAGAGTAACTAACATGGTTGAGCTTCCTTTCTGTATAAGGCTTTGCTGAAAGCACAGTTAGTTGGCTTGATGCCGTTTTACGGGATCACTTCCTGTCAAGGATGCAGGAGACAGGAAGCAGAGCACAGAAGGGTCTTGCTAAGATCTCGTGGGCCCTTAGAACAGAACAGAGATGCTCCTACTTCCAGCCCCAGGAGCAGAATGGCTGTGGGAGCAGAAGGATGGGGATAAATAGCTGCTTCCTCCTTCCATCTGCGACAAGCCGTGGCCTGCTTGGGAGCTACCATTTGCGCTTGCGGTATAGTCTCTAGCACCTCAGCAAATCTCTAACCACCCAATGGCACCCGAACAAGCCACTCGCTCATACAGCACCCTCTGTAGTGATTCATTGTCATACGGGTCAGGTGACCACCAGCTAGCGTTATTTTCTTGATCAGGGCCAATCACTGTTTTTGAGAATTGATGAAATCATGAAATGTGAGCGTTCCTTGGAATTTTCTGTAAGAAAACCAGCGACATTAGATGAGTCATTCTCAAGTGACACTTTGAGGTCTCTTTCCCCCCACAACGTTCTTTCTCCAGCGTCTCCTCCAGAAACGTCTACTCATGCTACGTAAGCACATGTGAGGTGTGGAGAGAATCGACTCCTACAGGCTGTCCTCTGGCCCCCACCTGTTCACTACTCCCAGCTGCTTGCCCATCAACACATAAATAAACACAGAAAAGTCCCTCCCATACCGCCGGGCCTGCTGATCTCTTGTGCTGATGGCAATGCCAGGTCATAGACTCTGGGTCGTCAGGTGAGGATTATGAAACATTATTGTTGCATACATACATTTGTTTATTTTTGGAATATGAGGCAAATGCTCTACCATTGAGCTAGATCCACAGCTCCTTGTAACTTTTTATTGTGATTGCTTTTTGTCCTTGTTGTTTGCTGTGTTCGGGATCATATCCAAAGCCCTGTGAATGATGGGAAGGTGGTCTACTCCTGACTAGGTCACTACTCCTGACTAGTTCACTACTCCTGACCAGGTCACTATTCCTGACTAAGTCACTACTCCTGACTAGTTCACTATTCCTGACTAGTTCACTACTCCTGACTAGGTCACTATTCCTGACCAGGTCACTATTCCTGACTAGGTCACTACTCCTGACCAGGTCACTACTCCTGACTAGTTCACTACTCCTGACTATGTCACTACTCCTGACTAGGTCACTATTCTTGACTAGTTCACTATTCCTGACTAGGTCACTACTGACTGGTTCACTACTCACTACTTGCAATTTTGAGGTAGAAACTCAGTAAGTTGCCAAGGGTGATCTTAAACTTATTCTGTAACTCAGGCAGGCCTTGAACTTGCAGCTCTCTTGCCTCTGCCTCTCTGGTAGCTGGAACTCCAGGGCTGTGCAAGGCTTAACTAGTGACTTAGCACTCCTGAAGAGTCATCTTTCTGAGTAGATGGCAGGAGATTTCATAAACGTTTTTAAAATGAGGCAACCTTGTTGTTTACAGAAAAAAAGAGAAATACAAAGAAAGGGGAGAGGGGCAATTTTTAGGCAGTGTTGCCAAGAATAAAATTGTTGAAAAATTAAAAAGGAAGTGAAACCTGACAAGAGAAAGCCTGAGTCCTGGTGTGCTCAGATTTCCTTTCTAGCACCTTCTACTAACAACACATTAAGGTCACAGGCCAGACAACAGGGGAAAAGGACTCAGTAGATTGGGACCAGATTTCATTCAGTGGTGTAGTTCACCAGTTCTGTGTTCCCCAAGCACCCTGAATGCCAAGGGTGTGTCACCTGATGAATGCTAATCAGAGCAGGTTAGTTGTCTATAGGAAGTTGAATTATAATTGAATCAGGTTGTAGGCCTGGAGACAAGACCTTATGCTGTAATAATAACAACAAATGTGTGTATATATACACACATATATGCATATATGTGTGTGTGTGTGTGTGATATTTGTGGGGCTGGAGAGATGGTTCAGCAGTTAAGAGCATTGGCTGTTCCTAAAAAGGGCCTGAGTTCAGATCCCAGAACTTACATGGTGGCTCACAACCATCTGTAACTCCAGTTTCAGGTGATCCAGCCTCTATGGGTATCAGATATGCACGAGTACACATACATACATGTAGGCAAAACACTCAGACACATAAAATAAAAATGAATGCATATTTAAAAAGAAAAAAAAAGACTTATTTGGGACTTGCATGTGGTGATTCATGCCTTGAAATCCAGCAGTTGAGAGGGCAGGGCCAAGAGGATATTTGTGAGTTCAAGGCTAGCCTGGTCTACAGTTCCAAGCTAGCCAGAGAGACATAGTGAGAAACACTATTTGGGGTACATGAGACCCTGTCTTAAGGAGAAAAAAAAAAAAAAGCAAGATCATGGCTCTTTAGGTAAAGGTGCTTGCTACCAAGCCTGATAACCTAAATGCTACCCAACACTCACCTAGTGGAAGGAGAGAACCAATTCTTGTAAATTATGCTGTGGTCCTCGCATAAGTACCTTGGCATATGTGTGCTAAAAAGCACACATACACACATGACAAATAAATAAAAAGTGTGGACAGATTTTTTTCTTGGGGCCACCAGCTCACACAAAACAATATGGAGACTTATTAATCGTGAAAGCTTAGTCTATAGCTTAGGCTTGTTTCTAACTAGCTCTTAGAACTTGAATACACCTATTTCTGTTCATCTATGTGCTGCCACGTCGTGGCTCGTGGCTTTTACCTCTCCTCCTGTATGTCTTGCTCTGTCTGTGTCTGGCTGATGACCCTTCTTGCTTCTTCTCTGAGCTCTCTCTGTCCACAAGTCCCGCCTAACCTCTTCCTGTCTAGCTACTGGCCATTCATCTCTTTATTAAACCAAGCAGGAGGTGCCTTAGCAAAGACACATCTTCACAGTGTACAAAAGGATTATTCTGCAACCAATAAGGAAAATTTTGTTCCTTTTTTTGTTGTTGTTGTTGCTGTTTTTGTTTTTGTTTTTGTTTTGTTTTGTGAGACAGGGTTTTTCTGTGGTGCTTTGGAGCCCGTCCTGGAACTAGCTCTTGTAGTCCAGGTTGACCTCGAACACACGAACTCACAGAGATCTGTCTGCCTCTGCCTCCCATGTGCTGGGATTAAATGCATATGCCACCACCGCCGCAATAAGGAAAATTTTGAATGGGCTGAGGATGTAGCTCAGATGGCCACGTGCTTGCCTAGAATGTACGACGCCCTGGGTTTACTCCCTTATCACTGCATAAACACAGCGTGCCGGTACACGTCTGTAATCCCAGGATTCAGGAGATAGAGGCAGGGGTGTGAGAAGTCCAAGAAGATCATCCTTGGCTACAGAGTGAATTTGAAGTCACCGTGGACTACACGAGACTTTGTCGTTAAAGAAAGAAAGAAAGAAAGAAAGAAAGAAAGGAAGAAAGAAAGAAAGAAAGAAAGAAGGAGAGAAAAGAAAAGAAAAGAAAAAAGAAAAGAAAAGTAACAATGAATATAGAAACTAGATTTGGGCATGTGCTTGTTTCATAAGACCAGACACACATGTGGCTAGCACAGAGACATACCTAGTCCTGTGTTACCAAAGAGAGAGCCAGAGACCCAGCTCAAACTGAGAAATGGGAGTTTCTACTCTGCTACAGTTAACATGGTATAGACATACAGCTTCCTTCAGAACATGAAAATAGCAACACTTCCTCAATGGCATTGATAGGAGGATACAATAAGAACCGTACCCAGCTCATGGGTGTGCAGCATTATTCTTCTTAAAGGAAGGACAGCCTGTGTCGAAGCTGCCAGTTCCTGTACCCAGTCCATGTTCTAAACGAGAGGCCGCACTGAGTGCCAGAGTTGATGGTGCAGGGAGTCGTCTGTCTCCATCAGGATTCATACCAGTAGAAAATGTATTCAACCACAGGTCTCTGGCTGTATGGGAAACTGCATACCAGTCTTGATGAAAATTTTAGTAAAGGCTGGGTTTTAACATGACGTAAAACTTCAGTGACAATGGAAGAACCAGAATAAAGACAGTGGTAGTCATATACTGCCCTCTCCCTCAGAAGGCAGTCCTGGCCATGGGGGGCAAACTCACAGGAGCTCTATTCTAAACTCAGACAATGGAAGAAGGGGTGACTGGGTCCTGACTTCAAAGACCAGCCACTGGTAGTCATAATACAATCAGACTCTCCACCACCACTACCTCCGGCCCAGAGAAAGCAAAAGATAAAAGCAGGAATCGTATTTCCTCCATCCTGCGATGAAAAAGGAACTGAAATTATCTATCGTTCTCGTTAAGCTGTCAGATGTTTGAAAGTTTTGAAGATGAGTCCTCTGGGACAAAGAAGAAGCCACACAAAGATACGGAGCACAAAGGAGCCTGTAGTTTATTTTCCCTACGGCGCAAGCGCACTGAGCAAGGGTAGCCAGACGGGAGGATTCGGAACAGGAAGGTTTTTTCAAGACGGATTAATTGGAAGAAAGGTATTGATTAGGACCCAGCAGCAAGTGTGGTATCCATCTGTGAAATGCCTCGGGCATTCTCATTAGGTGAGGGAACTTGACACGTAAGCCTCCCAGGGTAAGACGTTCTCATCAGACACTGTAATTGCAGGATAAGAAAGGGAGAATCGTGTGGTTATTGGTCTCTTGCTTTGTGGCAGGAGCAGATGGGGCTGAGATCATACTAACAGAACAAAGAACCATAATACCCCGTAGCTGGTACGGCACAGAACAAAGCCAGAGCATAGAGGGTGTTGTTCTTGAGGCTGGCCGGCCAAAGTCAAGGTGACAGAGGCTGTCTTCCCCGGGGTCCTGGCGAAAGCAGAAGTGCTCCTACCTGCTGAACCACCTCTCCTGGTCACCCTCTCTGTTTCTGTAAGGACACTGGCTCTATTATAGTATGGTCCCATCCTATGACGTCACTTTTGTCAGCTACTGCTAGCCAGAGCTGGAGTCATGGGACACACACACACACACACACACACACACACACACACACACACACACACGACTCGGGAGTAGCCTGGGGACTGCTCTTCAAACAGCTCTACTCAGGCAAAGCCCAGTTCCTGCCTTAAGCACAGGGAAAGGGTTTTGGGTGAGCTGGTTTTAAGCACTGTTGGAGTTCATTAAGCAAAGGCTTCAACTTAGATTTCGGCACAAGGGTTAAAAGAAAGAAGGTGCTTAGGGAACTCCAAGTGGGCGCAGCTCTCTCTCGAGTCATATTTATGTGTCTTTACAGAAGTTACATACACTATCTTGGTGGCTTCTGAAGTTGCATTTCAAAGGGTTACTAAGGTACTTTTTTCCACTTTTTTTTTTTTTTTTAATAATGTCATAGGGCCATTTCTGAAGTTCACTGCATGGCTAGTTGCAGCTGGTAAGGTGAAATACTTGGTCACAGGGTTCTACAAGGGAAATTGCCAAGTTCGATTCTTCGGTTGGTTTTGTTTTTGAGACAGGGTCTCACAATGTAACCTTTGCTCTTCTGGAACTTACTATGCCAGTCAGGCTGGCCTCAAACTCACAGAGAACTACCTACCTCTGCCTCCCGAGGGCTGGGATTAACTGTGTGCGGCATGAAGCACACCTAAACATATTTTGTTTGATTTGTTTTTATAAGTGCAGTTTATAGCCTTGTTTGTGAGATCCCCAGGAGATTGAAGGTTTTCACCTGGAGAAGAAGTGAGGCCATTATGATTAGCCAGAGTTTGTTGTTTGGTTTGCTTGTTTTTTTGTTTGTTTGTTTATTTCTTTTTGTCTTTTTTTTCCAAAACAAGGCTTCTCTATGTAGCTCTGGCTGTCCTGGAACTCACTCTGTAGATCAGGCTGGCCTCGAACTCACCGAGATCTGCCTGCCTCTTTCTCCCAAGTGCTGGAATTTAAGACTTATGCCACCACTGCCTGGCTTGGTCTTTTAACATTCTTATTTGAACTATTTCTATCCACCAGGAACATTGTTTCTGTGTAGCTAGCTGGAAAACTGATCATGGTTAGTTAATAATACTAAGAAATTACTCTTTGTTCTTTTAGGCAAATCCTTGTCTGTTAGGACTCTATATTAAAATATTTATGAATAAAATGATCAGGCAAATTGCACTTGTTTCAAAATACTGTGTGAGAGGTAGGAGATTTGGGTAGGAACAGAGCGGTTCTGGCCCACACCATTCATGCTTATGGGGGGCTGAGAGAGAATTAATAACGCCATAATCTGTACTACATAGTACTTTGCCTTCTTTATTGGTTTTGCCATGCCAGAGATTGAACTCTGGGCTTTGTATCTGTTAGGTAAACAATCCACCACTGAACCACATCTAGCTCCCAATATATTCTCTTTTCTTTACCATATGTTCAAAATTCTGAATAATCAAATGCTTAGGAGCCGCTAACATATACTTAACTTAAAGCAAGCCTGCCTCCATTTTGTATGATGTGAGCCTCTTTGTACATTTAAAGTTTGTTTTAAAAAGGAGTAGGGAGCTGGAGAGATAGCTCCTTGGTTAAGAGAAAGCACAGCGCTTGTGGAGGATCTGAGATAGGTTCCCAGCACCCATACTGGATGCTTCATGCCTGTCTTGGTGCTTCAGTCTCGTAGAGTGAACTAAACTGGAGAGCTGGAAAACTGAAGGCCGGAAGCCCCGTCCAGAGTCTGAAGAACGTCCGGAGTTGTGGGCGTGGCGGGAGGGCCAAAGAAAAGAGAGACCCTTAGAGACTGGAGTGCTGGGTGTTTAACACATGGAAGCGCCTGCCGGCACTGACTCTTAGGTGTGGTTGTCGGACTTGCTGCAGAGTGAGGGAGAGGTAGACCTTGAGTAGATGCTACCCTCAGTTTGAACAGGTGGGTGGCATCACCTGTTGAAACCAGCCCCAGCACCAGAGGAGGACTGTGGGGCAGAGGGTGCTCAGTTGGCCTGAGTGTGCAGAGACCTGCGGGGTATCTCAGCAAAACTGTTCTACCCAGTCTGTTAAACAGCCAAGGAGGCTGAGCAGATATATCACGTTGGAACTGTCAGTCCAGAGCAGGTGACTGAGGCCATGTGGGAGAATGATATTGCCAGGGGAGGAAGTAGGGGAAACACAAAAGCAAAAACAAAAAACCCAAGACCCTGGGGAAAAGAGTAAAATCCCCAGTAGAGAAAGAGGAAGAAAAGTCCACAGACTGCTTGGAAAGAAACAGCAAAAGAGTTGAGGAGAAAGGGAGGCAGGGAGATTATAAGGAAAGAGTCAACAGCTTGGAGAACCAGGGAACACTTGTGCACCGAAAGCAATGAATACTACCCATTCGGTCCAATAACAAAGACGGCGCTTATGCACGCAGTGAGAGCAGCTTCCGGGCTGCTGAGCACACGGACCAGTTACTCTAGATGTAAGAGTGAAGAGGCTCACAAAGATGCTCTCCAGGGCTTGTTCTCCCTTTCCACAGCCCCCACTAAGCCAGGCGCCACCCCCACTTCCGGATCCTGGGGCTCTAAATAGCCCTAGCTAAACTTGAGACCAGTGATCTACCGCTTGTTTCCCCATCCAAAGAAAGGACTGGGCTAACTGGGTTCCACCCCTCTCCGGCATCTGTCGGCTGACAATCAAATCCTGAGGTAGACTACAGATTAGAGGGCCCACCGTGGAGGGTGGGAGGAGAGGGAGGGCAGAAGACTAGAGATGGGCAAAGGAAGAGAAGAAAAAAGAGGCGAGGGAGGAAAAAGAGGAAAGAGAGGGAAGGTTTGAGGAATGTCTGGTCCAGGCTTACACACTCTCTACAGCAAGTTTCCGCGAGGCCAGCCCTGATTCAGCATCTTGTCTGGGTGCTTTCATGTGATTGTTAAAATGATCTCACAAGATGTAGGACCCAGCCAGTAAGTCTGCACTGTAAAAGAACTCCAGCAGAACAAAGAGTGAGAGAGAGCAGAGAAATTATTAGAGTAACGAGAGCCATTTAAAGATAACTTTTAAAAAAAGATTTTATTTTTTTATTTGTGTGTATGTGTATATGTGCTCACAAAGACCATACATAAAATGCACTAGGCCCCCTCGAGGTGGAGTTACAGGGGTGGATCCTGGGACTCAAACTTGAGTCCTTTGAAAGAACAGTAAATGATTTTGGCCATTGAGCCATCTCTCCAGCTCCCCCCCCACACACACACACTTAAACGTATCTTAACACTGCTGGCTGTAATCAGTATGGAGGGAGGAGTTGGGAGAGCTGAGCCAACTGATAAATCCCAGAGCAGGGGTCAGTGTGGCTCCCTTCCTTCCAGGAAGGCGGTAACTAAGGAGGTAGATAAGGGAGACTCACTTTGCCCTGGCCTGAGTCCCAGGGCACTCAGTTCACAGGATGTATTGAAGGATGACCTGGTCTCAGAAGTGTTTCCCTGTGCTGTAGAACCTCCATGGCCTCTCCCACACATCGCCATAATCATCCTGCAAGAAGAGCCCCAGGCCGGGCGGTGGTGGTGCACACCTTTAATCCCAGCACTCGGGAGGCAGAGGCAGGTGGATCTCTGTGAGTTCGAGGCCAGCCTGCTCTACAAGAGCTAGCTCCAGGACAGACACCAAAGCTATAGAGAAACCCTGTCTCAAAAAGCCAAAAGAAGAAGAAGGAGGAGGAGGAGGAAGAGGAGGAGGAGGAGGAGGAGGAGGAGGAGGAGGAGGAGAAGGAGAAGAAGAAGAAGAAGAAGAAGAAGAAGAAGAAGAAGAAGAAGAAGAAGAAGAAGAAGAAGAAGAAGAAGAAGAAGAAGAAGAAGAAGAAGAAGAAGATTAAGGGCTGGAGAAGATTGCATCACAGACTCCACTGATCCTGCTTCATACTCCAAGGATTAACACTTTTGTGGGTCAGAAAGCAAAGAACACATATATGCCTGTATTCCCCCTCCCCCACCCTAAAATTTCCCTGCAGAGGAGTAGCATCGGTTATGGTTTTGGGGTGTGGTTTGTCCTCAAAGATCGGTGTGCTGGAAGCTTGATTCCCAGCATGTTCATCTTGAAAGGGAGTGGAGCCTTAGGAGGGGAAGCCTAGTACAAGGTAATTAGTTACCTAGTAGAAGGTACCTAGTACAAGGTAATTACCCAGTAGAAGGTACCTTAGGCCATGTGGTCATCGCCCTTGGTCTCAGAAGAGATTAGTACTAATGCTGTAGAGTACCTTAGCTGCTGTGAGAGCATATTATAATAAAGCGAGGCCACCATTTTTGCATGTGACTGCTTCCCTTTCCTGCTTCTTTACCACATTGTGACATAACTGGGTGACAGGGATGGGGGATAGGTGTGGGAGGTAGGGGTGGCACAGGCTGATCACAGACCTTCAGCTTCCAAAGCCTTTAAGAGCCTTGCCTCCTGTATTTTGTTATAGCAACAGAAAACAGACTAAAATGTCATTCATCCGTGGTTAGATCCAGAAGTTCAAGTCAGGTGGTTAGGTCTCAGGCTTACT
Source organism: Alexandromys fortis (assembly GCF_014885135.2). Lineage (NCBI taxonomy): Eukaryota > Metazoa > Chordata > Mammalia > Rodentia > Cricetidae > Alexandromys > Alexandromys fortis. Next base: position 1,842,641 of record NW_026068042.1, on the reverse strand, counting down.
CTTCACCTCTTGTGTCTATTTTCTTCTGGTGGCCTTTTTTGGTGGCGGGCTTTCTCTATATAATGATCACTGGGTGTTCTGCGCTATTATTCTGCCAGCTAAAGAGTTCCAGGAAAAGACAGCATCTCCTAGATGCAGCAAAAGCCTCACAACTGGCCAGATGGTGGTTGCACACACCTTTAATCCCAGCACTGGGGAGGCAGAGGCAGGCGGATCTCTGTGAGTTCGAGACCAGCCTGGTCTACAGAGCTAGTTCCAGGACAGGCTCCAAAGCCACAGAGAAACCCTGACTCGAAAAAAAAAAAAAAAAAAAAAAAAAAAAAAAAAAAAAAAAAAAACAACAACAACAACAAAAAAAGAATACAGTTTCCGTGTAATTATTTCGGATAAAGCTAGCCATGCGGACGGCCGGGTGCCGGGGATGCAGCCCCGCCGCCCCGTATTACAACAAAGCCCCTAACTAAATGTTTTCTTTATAAGTTCCCTTGGCCATGGTACCATTTCACAGCAAGAGAGAAGTAGCTAGACAGAAGAACAGTCCCATCTGAGTTACATGGGGTGATGGTAGAGGACCGGAGGCTTCCTAAAACTGAAATGAGGAACTTCTATTAGCCAAAGGGGCAATGGACAGCCAATCACAATGTCGTATACCCATGTTAGTGATCAGGTATGTTCTGAGACCTACCATCCCTGTGGGGAAGTCATTTAACCTCATGCACACTGACATCCACGTCAAAATGACCATGCCAAACAAATATCACCAATGTTCTTTCCAGCTACGCATGCTGTTTTTTTTGGGGGGGGGGGCTATAGTGGTTATACTTTTACAAAAACAAGTTTGTTTCTTTGTTTAAGAAAATGAAAAAATAGAGTGGTGGTGGACAAGAAAAGAACTTAGAAGGAAATAGCCCAAAATATTACAGCTAAGACATAGTCCCCCTGAGCAGAGCGTCAGCCTGAACCCTGGTTATCTGGGCTTCACAAGCAGTGGGGTTCAAAGAACATCATGATACTAACAAGGGACCCCACAGCCACAAGCTCGACCTCAGGGCTCAGTGTCATTCTCCTGACCACACGCACTGTATGGGCCCCTCCTCCTTAGTGATGATGGCAGGGGTACTTGGTTTTGTTTGATTTTTAATATTTTTTAAAAATTCTGCATATTTGTGTGGGGATGTGCATGGGAGCATAGGTGCCTGCAAACCGGAAGAAGAGGTCGAATGCCTTGGATCTGAGTTACAGACAGTTGCCAGCCTCTGTGCAGAAGGAAAGTCAAGTCTTCCACAAGAGCAGCAAGCGCTCCTAACCACTGAACCACCCCTCCAGTCTCCAGAGACCAAGACTTAATGTGCTTGCCTGCATAACCTGACTCTTCCCTGAAGGAGAGCTTTTCAGATGTTCTTTTCACAGTAAGGCTCTCATGTAACCTGAGGTTGCACAGGGGCGTAGAAAATGTGGGAACCATATGACACCCCAACATACACACACAAAACAACTGTTTCCCGTATGTTTTGAGTTCCGGCTACTCCTGACAGCTCCCTGAACAACGTTCCCCATTGAAAGCAATTACCTGTTTGCAACCTATCCTAGGGTATGTATGTCTGTTCCGTTGCTGTTGCTTTTTGGCTATTTTAAGTTTGTTGTGTGGTTGGTTTTTTTTTTTTTAGTTTCTATGAATAATTTTATTATAAATTGTCACTGATAGAAATGAAAATCCAACATGTCCCTAACAAGCAAGTTGAAAACACTAATTAAAAGCAATTAGCAACAAGGCAAGATGGTACCTGAAGCTGCCTCAAAGAGAGGGAAAAACCAAAACCAAATGAAATAAAATGACCCACAGGAAAAAGCAAACAAAAACAAAAACCACCAAAACAACCAAAAATCTCACAACACGACATGGGTTGGACAGCACAGTACCTGGGAGGTAGAAGTTCCAAATCCTAGGCCAGAAACAAAACAACCACAAAATAAAACAAAAAACCAAAATGGGTGTGGTTGTCATCCTCAGCTACATGGAGCTGAAGGTCAACGTGGGGCACGTGTGCCCTCTCAGAGAAGACAAATGATGGCTACAGTAGCATCTATAGATGTCAGATGTGGCCTTGCAGACTCCACAGGATGCCCTCCCTGTGGATTCAGGATTCCCATGACGTGCCACCTCCTCTTTCATAACCAGACGCCAAGGCGGAGAGCGTGCGCTTCTCTGTGCTTCCAGACAAGCGAAGAGCGCCGGTGTCCTCGGAGGACGGCCTTGCACGGCTGTTTCTTCACCCTTGCTGCAGGCCTGGGCAGTGAGGCGCTGAGCAGGGTGGGGCAGTTCCTGTACTCTGGGTGGTGTTTTGGTTCAGGGGCATCAGCTAGCTTGTAGGACAAGGCTCGCAGAAGAGCTGCTTCTTCGGCTTCTGTTCGTTTCCGAGCCCAAAGAACCGAGTGTGAACCTCCTCCTTCTGGGGGTCGAGTCTGGGGGCGAGGACCTTGCAAGCCTCCCTATGTAGCTCTGGCCGGCCTGAGATTCACTATAGAGACCGGGCTGGCCTACAACTTATGGTGATTCTCCTACCTCTACCTTCCAAGTTCTGGAATTACAGGGAAAGAGCCACCGTACCTGACCAGGACTGAATTTTGTTTCCAGCTTCAAGTACAGTACCCGGTACAGAATAGGCGCTTAGTAACAACCGTGAATGAAAATCTCCCTGACACACACCGGAAGGCAAATTTTGTTCAATATGGCTGCCAGGCAAAGTCTTAACTAGGTTCCCCTACTCCTCCCTCTCTCTCCTCCTTCGAACCTCTCATAAAGTCCCAATTACATTTACCCCTCATTAACCAATCGTGTTCTGTCCTGCCGAGGCTTCTGCAGTGCCTTTGAACTACTGGTTTATTGTTCCACAGACGCTCATCTCCCCACCTAACCGCCCCCGACTGAAAGAGCTTTCCGACTACAAAGAGTGAGTCTGATCCATCACTACCTCCCAGTCTCAGTCCTTCTATTTGTTAGCAGAATTAAGAGTCTAAAAGCCTGGCGGTGGTGGTGCGTGCCTTTTAATCCCAGCACTCGGGAGGCAGAGGCAGGCGGGTCTCTGTGAGTTTGAAACCAGCCTGGTCTACAAAGTAAGTTCAAGGACAGCCAGGACTGTTCCACAGAGAAACCCTGTCTCGGAAAACCAAATAAATAAATAAATAAATAAATAAATAAATAAATAAATAAATAGTGGAAGGTCTGTTATATAGTAGGGATCAAAGACACCTGGGTAATCAATCCAGTTGAAAGAGTCCCCACTTCTGTGTCCTGGACTACTTCTGGGGAACAAGCAGGGACAGTAATTGAATATTCAGCTTTATTATCATCCATTGTGGAAACTGCCCTCAAGCCACAGGACCCTTTAATCTGAGGCCCTGGCAGCACTTCCCTGGCAAAGATGGAGGGACAAAGCTATACTGGAGACTTCCAGGTTAATTAGCAGAGGCTCTCCCTGGCAGGCTAGCCTTTGCCAAAGCAAACAGCAGCTGTTCCAAAAGTGTAGGCAGATCTCACAGAGTGGCCAGGATAGTTTCCTAAGGAAATAAAAAATGGAATGTCTGAAAACCAGGCCCAGTGACCCTGCCTGTAATCCCAGCACCCAGGAGGCTAAGGCAGAACAGACATAAGAGGTCAAAGGTCAGCCTAGGCTACACGCCAAGACTCAGTCTTTAAGAGATCTGCAGGGCTGGAGAAATGGCTTTGAGCTTATAAGGTCGTTTTGCCCAGCAGGGGACACATTTGGCAATGTCTGGAGATTCACTTAAGGAAGGGGACTAGCAAGTGGCGTGTGAGTGGCTAAAGGCCAGGGATATTGTTAAGCCACGGTGCACAGGACAACCTTTGATAAGGTCGCTGTCAGTGTTGGTGGCACTGAGACAGGGGAGGACAGTCTTAATTGTGTCAGAAATGATGCTGATTGGAACCCAGGCTGCTATGTCGGTGAGGTTTCTGTGTTCACTCTTCCTCTTCTGACAGGGGACCTTGGAAGTCCCAGGTGAGCACCCAAGGTGGTTGCCCAGACTCCGCCTTGGGTGCCCAGAACTCCAGATGCCCATCCTTTTAACAAAGTGTTTTTCAGCCTTCTCAATGCTGTGACCCTTTAACACAGTTCCTCATGCTGTGGTGACCCCCCATGACAAAATTATTTTGTTGCTACTTCGTAACTGTAATTTTGCTACTGTTATGAATCTTAACGTAAATATCTGATATGCAGGATATCTGGTATCACACACACACATACACACACACACACACACACACACACACACACACACACACACACACCGGCCATCCCCTGCAAAAGGGTCATGACACATAGGTTGAGAGCCTGGAAACTTCTCCATCTGTCTCTTCAGATAGGCAAATGTCTCAACACACAAAGCTCTGCTAAGTCCTTTTTCCAGGGTCTTAGTTTTCAAATCCTCCCCATTTGGGAGTTTGCCCTCAAACACAGCCTTGTATATTTTGCCAGTTTCTCTCTCTCTCTCTCTCTCTCTCTCTCTCTCTCTCTCTCTCTCTCTCTCTCTCTCTCTCTCTCTTTCTGTGTGTGTGTGTGTTTGT
>NW_026068042.1:1735181-1837922 GCF_014885135.2 Alexandromys fortis | reverse complement strand
TATATTTCTTTGTATATGGGTATGCTGTGCCTGGATGAGTTTATGTGCACCATATGTATGTGTGGAACCTTGAAGGCCAGAAGAGGGCATCAGATCCCCTAGAACCGAATTTACAGAGGGTTGTAAGTGCTATCTAGATATTAGGAACCAAACCCAGGTCCTCTGCAGAAACAGCCAATGCTCTCAAACCCTGACCCATCTCTCCAGCCACTGACTGTTCTTTGTTAGAGGGTTGATGTACCGATATGTTGTTAAGGGATTGTATCATATTTTCTGGAGTCGTTTGGATAGAAGCTTCAGACCAACTCTGTGATGTTGGTAGAGCCTCTTCTCTGCCCAGTTGTCTCCCTTCTGCTGAAAAGAGGGTACCAATAGTCCCCAGAGACAGAATGGTGTCAGATCTTCATTTCTCATCCTTACCAGCAGCACCAGAGCTCCCAGGTGTGTGTGATGTGTGGGTGTGTGTCCCCTCTAGGTATCTAAGAAATTTACGTAATCTCTAATTTTTCTTTTTTGCCCGAGGAGGAGGTTGTGAAGTTTCATGGTAGGAGTTACATTTTGATTCTGCTCCTTAGGAAAGAGTATGGCTGGAATTAAAGTGCTGTGAATATTAACCTTCCCCCTCAAAGTCGGTTTACTTTGCTGGAAAAGCTGCCAAGTCACAACTGCACCCCTTATCTCAGGAAGGGTGTGGTTGCTTTCTATTATTAGAATGCAACTCTCGTCAGGTTGTGGATTCGATTATTTCAAATCCATCAATCTCCCCAGTTTTAGAAAATGACAGTGTCTCATTGTCACTGGGCCCCAAAAGCTCTAATAAGCCAGGCTTAGCCACCAGTCCTCAGCTGGCCACTTAAAGAGAAAAGCTAGAGGTAAAAAGCAGAAAAAAGAGATTTAGTCAGTGTGACCGCTGTGGGAAAAGGAACAAAGAGGCTCAGTGACCTCCCTACCAAGCCCATATCCAGAGGTTCTATAATAGAGAGCTAGAGGTACGCATGGCTGAGCAGCCCTGGTCACGGTGTGGGTCCAGCCATCGTTCTTGTCTCTCCTGCACTGTGGTCTGAGAGGCTGTCAGAACGGTGTGAAATTTCCTTCCAGAAGACAAGGTCCCCCTCTGGCCGGCACCGTATTTCAGCCGTTTCCTAGCATGAGACTGATTCCTCAGGACATCTGTCTGGGGACAGGAGGCAGTGTTCTGACTGTCAGATAGCTGAGGGGTGTGTCTGTCCCTCTTCAGTCCTCTAGGGATGGTTATGCCATCTTTCATGGTCTGGAGGAGTAAAAGATGCCAGCTGCACTCCCATGGGCTGATAGGTCAGTACTGTGGTTATTTCCTCTGCCGGGTGCTCCGGGAAGACCCCTGTCCTTGCTCCTATGTCACCTGCATTGTGAAAAATACAAACTGTTTCAGGTGGCTCATCTAAAATGGAGCCCACCGCTATAGGAGTAAGGCGAAAAGAGAAGGCACAGGCAGGATTGCCCCCTACTGGCCAGTCTGTGGCAATCCCTGGCCTCCAATCGTGATGATTGTGATTCTTAATTCAGACTCACAGAACTAAAGAGATTTCGTGAACGTACAGGAAGCTAGATACAATCTTTTTCTAGAATTGGTTAGTACTCTATATGACCATTAATATCATGACACAAAGTTTAAATAGATACATACGTTAGTCTTACGAATTTTGAGGTAGTGTTTAACTTAATAAAAGTTTTAAAGAGTCAAAATAAAAACCAAAGAATTGTGAGCTTAGTAGCAATAAAATAGTCCCTAATTTTAGTTTTTCTTCTGTCCCATATCAGGTGATTCTTCTGACATGAGACAGAGATAGTGTGCACCACTACCACCTGGCAACAGTTTTTAAAATCTGTATAACATCTGTTTGTTCTGCACAAAGCAAGTCAAGTGCCACATCATATTGTAGAGATAAGAATCTACCAGGTAATAAATCTGGGCCCACTTTGCTGGTGTGCCAATTGGCATTATAGGTAGCCGTTTTCTCCCATATGCCACAGAGTTTCCTTTTGACTTAATTTAGCATTTCATCCTGTTAGTGGGGAAAGGGACAGTGTAGTCTTGTCTACAACTAGTTTCCAGCTGAAACTAGGGCATCATCAGACCCCGGAAGACTGGAAGGCTAGGCAAATGCTGAGCAATTGGAGCATTTAGTGGAAGCTTCTGGGTAGCCGGCCCAGCTGAAGAGACAGGGAGCAATCATATCAGAGAGACTGGCTCACATCAACCTTTAGAATGTCCAGAGCTCAGCAGTTTTCAGTCCGAAGGTGATTCCTGGAGGTTGTCTGTCAGTCAAGTGAAACTATGCTAAGATGGACAGAAATGAAGATTTGGAAACTTAAAGGAAAACTTTTAGATCCAGAGTCCTAGTAATTGAGGGACAGGAGGAATCCCAGGACCAAGGAAGAGGAGAAAAAGAGAGAGAGAAGGAGAAAGGGAGAGGGAGGGAGGGAGAGGGAGAGGGAGAGAGAGAGAGAGAGAGAGAGAGAGAGAGAGAGAGCCGTCCTCAGGAAGACACAGATGGGGAAGCACTTCTCTGGAGTCCATTTGCCTGTGGCAGGTGGATTCGAGTCTTATGATTTCTTTAACTCCCTGAAGCTCACATGAATTCCTAGTTTACAAAAGGAAATAAAAGTTTTAGATGTATTAACATTACCATTGCACTGAAATCTATATTTTAAAAAAATCAACTAACAAGGATCTGTAAAACAGCAGGAACAGATTTATACCTTGGAATCATAGCAAAAACATTACGGCTTTGGGTTATAACGCATGAATATTTTTCCTAGATAGAGAGCCAGGTGTAGAGGTGGAGCAGAGATGTTTTTAACCTGATGAGAACCGCCTTTAAGTCTATACTTAGAAGATAACCAAAGGAAATTTAAAATCTTGAGCCTGTGACTGAATGGTAAGTAGTCAGCGCTCTGCCAGCTTACCAGAACTCTATTGACCGGTGGTAAAACTCTGAACCTTTGAAATCTTAGTATAACAATGGCATCATAGGGGAAAGAAAAATCTAAAATATTTCTCACTATTTATATACCTTAAATTATTTTTATATACCTTTACGACTTATATTTATATATCTTAAATAATTGTGAGACCCTCAGAATTTATTTGTTTTTACATCCTCAGATGTAATGAACTTTGAACCCTTTTTCCCCCTATCTAGTCATTTACCAGAGACATGAGTAGTTGTTACGGAGAATAGATATTGCAAAGCACGTTTCATTAGTGAAAAGTTACACCTGAAATCTATTTACCCTTTAATACGAAGCCTGTGAGCAAGGCAAACCTGTCTGCTTTTCTTAACAAGAGACTATTAGCTTTAGCTAACTAATGGATGAAGTAGTGAACTAACAAGGTGATTGTAGCCTTGGGGGAAAGAGCTGGTTGTCTGATGCTGCCTAGGTGACAAAGGGACAGTTAGCTTAGCAGTCAATGCCATCATTGGTCTGAGAAGGATACATTTTAGCAGGAAGTATACCAGGACAACATCGGTCTTCAATCACCTGGCCCAGAAGATGAGAGACATTTCCTGTAGAGGAAGAACCCGAGAGGCTGACCTTACTTTGTCTCAGCAAAATGAGACAATCAATTCTCCAGTGTCCTGTTTGTCCACAGTTCCGGCCAGGCCCCAGCAGGTCCTTGGGGCAGTCTTGTCCGGTGGTTAGCATTGCCACAATTCACGTGGAGTCATTGTTGCTGTGCTCGTAGTCTTCTTGGAGACCTCGGGGTCACTTCTAGGACCTGGGAGTCTCTGTCTGTCTTCGTAAGTTTAAACATCTTAAATGTCATATCCAGCAGATCTGTGACAAGTTTGAGGACCATTATCAAGTATATCAGAGCTAACAATTCTTGCTTGTTTTTAGTTACTCGCTTTAGGCTATACCTTGAAAACTTAAGCAGGAGGCTAAATAAAGCTTTTTCCTGCAACTTGATTACATTAGTACTTAGCATGACAAGAAGTATAGTTCTGAACATCTTAAAGCTTAATCATCTTTGTTTATAGCAAAAATAACAAATTCTGAAATGAAGCTCTTTTAGTATCACTCATAAACATAGTCCATAAAAAGACTAAAAACCTTCTTTGACCCTCTTGTAGTACACCATCACAGAATGTAAGTTTCTTATATCACTCAGTCTACGAAATAGTCAACAATTAACAATGTTAATGAAATCAAGGAAGTTAGACATACCTCTTTTGTTTGTTTGTTTAAGACAGGGTTTTTCTGTGTAGCCCTAGCTGTTCTGGAACTCACTCTGTAGACCAGGCTGGCCTCAAACTCACAGAGATCCACCTGCCTCCTGAGTGTGCTAGGATTAAAGGTGTACACCACCATGCCCAGCTTATACACACATTTTAGGCCTGGATAGACCTTAGGTGAGAAGAGACCTTTTGCCAGACCATTTAGGTAATCATCTTACTGCGTCATAGATAGGAATACCTCAGTCTCCAGTGTTTAATGTTTGGTATATATAACTGTGACCCTAGTTTTTATCCTTTTATTTACCTATTTATTAAGATCATATATTAACAAAGACATTATAATAAAATGCTTATAAATTTTAAATGTCCCCATAGCCTTGTAAACGTAAATATTTTTAAAAGCTGTTTCTTGAAGATATATTTTTTTATTTAAACTTTCTGTAAAATTATAAAATTTCCCTTTAAAGAAATTTAAAATCTCTCAACTGTGTGGTTCTGCAATATCAACATGAAGTACCATTTTAATTCAGGAGTGAAGATTCAGGGCACAGCCATAATCTGTACAAGGCAAAACCAAACTCCAACAGTGCAAACAATCCAGTGTATCAAAAATCAGTACCACCTCGGTGATTCTTAAGTTACAAAGCTTGACTGCCAGCAAGGCACATTCTTGTGTATGAATGCATGGGGGTGCAGCTTTAATACCTCACTAAACAAGCATTGCTTATAAATCCTATCTTTTATAAATCATTTTTAAGGTTTTTAAGATAGGACAGGAATCATATAAAAATCCTTTTCCAGTGCAAAAGTATCTTTGGAGATCTGTGGTCTCTTTGGTTGGCCTCTACCACATGGTTGCCCTTAGTCAAGATGGTGAATTCATGATATCCATCTTCTCCAACCCTAGGAAAGATGGTGTCTTAGTTTTTTTTTTTTTTTTTTTTTTTTTTTTTTTTTTTTTTTTTNTTTTTTTTACTGTGAAGAGACACCATGACCTTGGCAACTCTTATAAAGAAACACTTATTTGGGAGGGAGGTTTGCTTACAGTTTCAGAGGTTCAGTCCATTGTCATCATGGTGGGGAGCATGGTGGCATGCAGGCAATGTGGTGCTGGAGCTGAGAGTCCTACATCTTCACTCAGAGGTAACGGGAAGTCACAGCCTGCTCCCACAGTGACACAATCCCTCCATCAAGGACATACCTCCTAATAGTGTCACTCCCTTTGGGGACCATTTTCTTTCAAACCACCAGAAATGGCAACCAGTCACATGGCTGCCTAAATATGGTGACAAGCATGTGTTGCTTATATATACCAGAACAAAATCATGCCACATGCTTCCTTTACAATTACCTATGTACAGACATTTAGTTACCAACCCCAGGTTACAAGTTAACTTTTTGTTATAGATATTACATATTGTTAATTATACCCAATAAATTTATAAGCCAAAAATCCTCTTATCTGTTCTTTTTTTTCCTGTCTTAGTCAAGGCATAGGGACTTTAAAAGCACACCTGGATCTACAAAACGATGAGCCACAACCCAATTCTAGAGTCAGTCTTTTAATAAAGTAGAATATCATAAAACAACTTTAATATTACCAATAACTCTATTGACATTTGAATCCCTATGACATTAGATCCAGTGGCCAGAAATACCAGAGGTAAATTCTAAACCCAGGAAACTGGTGGCTGAAGAAACATCAAGTTTACACCTTCAAGGAAGACCAGTCATACAAAAGAGACAGAAAGATTACACAGTAAGTTCACACACTCAAGGAAGACTAGCCAGAACACACCATATATTTATAAGCACAAACAGATAGATAAAACTAACTTTTTGATTCAGTAGGGGGACTGTGAAGTCAGCAGTTGAGCGACCTCATGAACTGCTGTAGTAAGTGCCTACAGTATGTGGCACTAGAGATGAAGTTCCAGCAGAATACGCACATTTAGTGTTGCAACCGATGCATATCGAAGCTGTAGCTGCACCAGCTGAAGCAGGGCCCATCCTTGGAATTCTGCATGGGGCTGGGGATTTGTCTTCAAAGCTGCCCATCAAGTCCCAAGCCTGGCCCCAATTATGGTACTTTGAGACATACTAGCATGAAATTCCATGTCCCAAAAGCTCTGCTGTTTCCAGAGTGACCTGCTATGGAATAATCCTTTTGTGTGCTGTAGAGATTGTAACTCGGATTGGTTTAATAAAAAGCGGATTAGCCAGTAGCTAGGCAGGTGGGACAACCAAACTAGGAGAATGATGGGAATAAGAAAGGCAGAGTCAGAGGTGATGGCAGACAGCTGCCAAGGAAGCAGCATGTGTAGAATATAAGGTAACAAGTCATGAACCACATGGCAAAGCATAGGTAAGAATAATGGGTTAATTTAAATGTAAGAGTTAGGCCGGGCGGTGGTGGCACATGCCTTTAATCCCAGCACTTGGGAGGCAGAGGCAGGTGGATCTCTGTGAGTTCGAGACCAGTCTGGTCTACAGAGCTAGTTCCAGGACAGGCTCCAAAAACCACAGAGAAACCCTGTCTGGAAAAAAACAACAAAAAAAAAAAAAAACAAAAAAAAAAAAAAAAAACAAAAAAAAAAAAAAGAAAGAAAATGTAAGAGTTAGGTAGTAATAAGCCTGAGCTATCAACTGAACATTTATAATTTATATTAAGTCTCCAAGTCAGTTATTTGGGAAGTGGCTGCCAGTTATTTGAGAGCAGGCATTCGGGACAGGAAGATTCCACCTAAAAAATGGTGCCCAACATGGGACATAGATTCACATAATATCAAAAAAAAAAAAAAAGCTCTGAAAAGGTTCTAAATACACAAAAATGAAGCCAAATGTAGCTTCCTAGTCTCACCGTCTCATGCCAACTGCAGCACAGACATGCGTCTCCTGACAGCTGCCTGCGAGATGGAGCCAGCCACAACAGTATGAGCTAAGCAGCATGGTGGGTTCCTGCAGTCTCTCACACTCACCTCAGTACACAGAGGCTTCTCCCAGCCACTGCCTGTGGACTTGAGAGTTCCACCAGTGGGCTACATGGTGGTTTAGGGTTGTTGCTCATGCAGACAAAAAAAAAGTTACATATATGCAGTAAAGACAGATTCAGATGGAAAAAAATATTCTCGACAGGTTATGGTGTGTTTGAAAATATATGTAGGCTTGGGAAGGAAAAGAAAAATGGTAGAAAAAGTCCTTAAAAATAGAGTAATAAGGACTAGAGAAATGGTTCAGTGGCTAAGAGCACTGGCTGCTCTTGCAGAGGACCAGGATTCAACTCCTAGAACCTACATGGTGGCTCACAACTGTCTGTAACTCCAGTTCCAGGGGATCTGACACCCTCACACAGACAAATGTGCACATAAAATAAATAAATAATATATAAAAGACCTCCAAAAAATAGAGTAATAAAAATAATAAGCCATGTAAAGATGGAAAATACACAGAGCCTGGATCCTATATGCTATTGTGCTGTCTTTAAATGTTTTGGCTGCTAAGAGACACTGGATTATAAAAGCTGCTAGATTCAAGGAACCTATATATTTTAAAGATATCTTCAAAATTTAAGACAAAAGATGTGTTACTTTGGGGAACAGGTTGCGCTTTTATTTCCGCCACAAATGAGAGGCTGTGGATTCATTCCAGGTTTGGTTTGATCATGGACAACCTCTGAAATCCTGACTACAGACATAGAGAAATAAGCCTAAAAAAACTACAGGACACATGATGTATATTTTACCGCTCAAACATATAACAAATAATCATCTTTAGTTGACTTGTGTACAATGCACAGTTTATACTTGTATTAATGCAGATATGCATGCTATCTTTAAAAGTTCATGTGTTTTCAGAATAAGGAAACCATATATCATAAAAACAGATGATCCAGCTGATCCACCATCCAAAACAGCTTCAAGGCTGCTGACTGAGATGATCCAGCCTCACAGAATACTCCAGCAAAGATCTAACAATGATCATGATTTTCTCAAGGTTCCCTCAAAGATTACTAGTGCTCCCAGATAGCAGGAAGCAGTTTAGAAAAAAAAATAGCATTCATGTTCCCAAAATATTGGCTATAGATGTTTGCTATCATTTAAGGGAGGTTGGTTACAAATCATTATTGGCAATAGTCAGACAAAAGCTGAACAAAGGAGATTAGATTCAAGGATCTCTTTCTGAAAAGAAAAAGGGGATATAGAAGTGAAAGGATAAAAGGGTAGATTATTAAATATACTAAAGCAAGAATGCAACCACTAATCTTAAATATTTTACATTAGTATGAATTTTTGTATATTAATACAAATTTAAGGTTTTTTAAAAATATTATATGTATGTTTCTACTCTGGTTTATTGTTCTTATGCAACTCTTTTAAAATGTAATGTACAATTAAAAAATACAGATTAATAGTCACCTATAATAGTTAAACTTATAGTCATGTTAGATATGTTTTCAAGGTCATAAACATATATTTAGATAGATGATCTTAAAATACTTCAATACAGAATGTGACATTTAATATGTTTAGTAACCTAAGGTTTTTCATAACAATGAGACACATCTGTTCCTGGCAGCACCAATATACTTCAGAGAAGGTGATGGGCACCAAAGAAACCCCATATGAAGTTAACTTTCTTTATGGCAAAAGCTAGCCATGTGGACAAAGAAGCTGCCCCTACTTCAGTTGCTGAGTTACTGTCCAAACTGGACCAACAGGATACAAGAAAGGTAACTGCTGAACTTTGCTAACACAAAGTAGAACAAAATTCCCTGCTTCACAGGGAAGTCTGTCAGATATTCTAGGCCTGTAGGCCAGAGTTGGATGTTCCAACATTGCAGAAGAACTTTGGGTAACTGTCCAAGCAGTCTGATGTTCCTGTCATTAGGCAACATTTATCCTTCTGGGGTCTTTGATAGAGTTAAAGACTAGATGGTTATAGTTTTCTTTATTTATGATAAAAGGAAAGTTAGGTATAAAACTCTAGGCTCACAAAGATAAAATAAATTATGAAATATTTATTCCTCTAGGGGCTGGAGCAATGGCTCACAGGTTAAGAGCACTGGCTGCTCTTCCAGAGTCCTGAGTTCAATTCCCAGCAACCACATAGTGGCTCAAACCATCTGTAATGAGGTCTGGTGTTCTATTCTGGCCTACAGGGATAAACACAGGCAGAACACTGCATACATAATAAATATATCTTTAAAAAATATTTCCTCTAATTTTGCCAAATACAAATGGGCTGGATATTGTAATTATAATTCTTACTTAATAATGGTTTTTGTTATCTATACTCTTATTATATTAAAGTTAAAATTCTCCTATTTAATTAAGCAAAAAGAGGGAAATGCTGTGGAATAATCCTTTTGTATACTGTGAAGAATTGTTACTTTGCTTGGTTTAGTAAAAAGCTGATTGACCAGTAGCCAGGCAGAAATTATAGGCAGGACAGCTAAACTAGGAGAATGATGGGAAGAAGATGATGTGGGAGTCCCCTCTGTGTGCAGTGATTTCCATTAATGAATAAAGAAACTGCCTTGGCCTATTGATAGGGCAGAACTTAGGTAGGTGGGGAAGATGGAACTGAATGCTGGGAGGAAGAAGGGCAGAGTCAGGAGATGCCATGGATCTTCTGCCTGAGACAGACACTGGTTAGAATTTTTGCCGGTAAGCCACTGCCACGTGATGATACACAAATTAATAGAAATGGGTTAAATTAATATGAGTTAGCCAATAAGAAGCTAGAGCTGATGGGCAAGCAGTGTTTTAATTAATATAGTTTCTGTGTGGTTATTTCAATTCTGAGCAGCTGGAACAAACAAGCAGACTCCCTCCTACAAGAAGAAAGGTGGAGTCAAAGGAAATACCAGTCAGCTACTGAGGAAGCAGGATGTGTAGAAAATGAGGTAACAAACCATGAGCCATGCAGCAAAGCATAGATAAGAAATGTGGGTTAATTTAAATGTAAGAGTTAAGAAGTAACAATCCTGAGCTATTGGCCAAGCATTTATAGTTTATATTAAGTCTCCAAATCAGTTATTTGGGAAGAGATGGTTGGGACGGGAAAACTGCACCTAGTGTATTGGTCCAGTCATTCATCTATCTAGTCATCCTGAATCAGAATACATAGCAACAGGTGCAGCCTCAAGATAAGAAACAGAGTCAAAACAACAATGGAAAACACACAACAATGACATTTAACAACTGGAGTCCTATGCTTCAGAAGTTTACCAGTCTGACTGAGAGTTATTTGGCTCCGAATATCACCAGGTGGCCCCCAGGGACAAGTCAGAAGAGAAAAGTGGGTGGCTGAGTCTGTCTAAACTCCAATTAACCAACCAAATTCCAAATTTGGATTTTCAACCAAGTCCAAATTCCCAACAACCAAAAGAATATTAGACTCGGTGCCTGGATGGTCTCAGAGAATGTCTCCACCAACAATTTACTAAGGGAAATATTGCTTCATCCAGCTTCCCACCTAGAACCTTGCTGCCAGTTCAGAACAGATGACGCAGACAAGACATAGACAGACACAGAATCATCTTTTACCTTGAAAACCAGTGGAGACTGAGGACTGTAGTGGGGAGGAAGAGCTGGGGCTGAGTAAGGAACATCTCTTAGTGTTCATCCCCTGGCAGTTCCTACCCCAGATGGTTCACCCACATCTTGGTGGGTCCTTCAAACGTTTTGGTGTCAAAAACCAGAAGCTAACACGGGGGTGTTGCAAGGCAAAAATTTATTTATGGCCAGGCCAAACTTTGAGTCTCCCATAGTAGAAGAGCAAAGTGGCCCATACTAAAGGCAGAGTAGCCTCTTTATACCAGGCCGAAAAAAAAATGATTATAAAAGTGGAATTTTGCAGTTATTTTTATGATCATGGAAAAAGTATATGTTATAGGTTTATGGTCAGATAATTACTGGAACATACCATGAAACATTTTATGGTCAGTCAATTCTTGGAGCATATCATGAAATAATGGGAACAACTTATGAAGTTTAAATTACAAGATTATAGAGGAAGAACAAATTGATCTTCAGCGTGGGGCATAGAGACTTAATGTGATTCCCTTTTTTCATTTTATTAAAAAACAAAACTCAGGAGTAAACATTAGTGGATAAACCTGAGAAATCCAAGGAGCAACAGAGTTCTGAACACCTTCCTCTCCCCACTTCCCAGGTTGAAGAGTACACGCGCAACCTCTCAGCTCCTCCTTTTTCTCCTCCATGTGTCCTTCTCTCTCCCTCTGAGTTCACCAGTGAACTCTACAGTCCACTCTGGCCAGCTGAATGTGGACTCTGTCCTCTGAACCAAGGTCAGACTCCATTGGTGGTCTCAGAGCAATCAACACAAACAAATTTCCCCAACAGAGACTAACATTGTGTTTAGCTAGGAAAAGGAAGAAAAGTAGTCAGTTGTGCCTTAACCCCTTCTTCTGACCTCCATGGGCTCTCATACATGGGGGCATATACTCACATAGACATAAATAAAAATAAAATAAAGCTATAAAAGAAAAAGGGGGAAAAGGTAAGACAGGGTCTCATTGTGCAGCTTTTGCTGTCGAGGAGCTCACCTTGAACTCACAAAGATACACCTGCCTCTCTGCCTCCAGAGGACTGGGATTGAACATGTGTGCCACTATGCCAGGCTTAAAGGAAAAAAAAGGTATGATTCGGCTAAAGGATGCATAGATTTATCCAGTTTTGAAAATAGTGAGCAAGTGACACTCATTTTTCTGGTAAAAAAAAAAAAAAGTAGTATTCAACTGTTCTGACAGGTGGATGAAGCCCATCCATCCCCAGGTCCACCCAGTGAGTGGGCAAAGACAGTGGCCGAGGAAGACGATGTACCTGTCTGCTGTCTAGGAAGCTTAGGTGGGTAATCTCTAGTCCCTTGTTCTCTGGGACTCTAAGACAGTCTGTTGAGATGGTCAAAAAACAAACTTTAACCATTTCAGTGGAAACCGTGAGGGATGTCTGAGCTGAAGTCAAGGGACATGGAGTGTGGGGATAGGGAGAGGGCAGGGAGGTTAACGGGAGTTCGTGGGAGGACATATTGGTAGGAGGGTGGACGTTAGTCCACAGGGGAAAATTAGTGAGCTATTTCCAGCTGTGTTATATAAAGGTGGCTTCAGGGGGAGCAGGTGTCTAGCTTAAGGCAGATCATGGTCCATGAGTTAATCAGGGAACTGTAGCAGCATCTAAGATGTACAGGGATCACACACACACACACACACACACACACACACACACACACACACTTTTAAGGTTCTTGAGCAGGAGCTGGCCCTCACATCTTCTCCTTTTAGTTCAACTTTCCACTTAGGTTTGGAAATATAAAGAGGGATATGTTTGTAGCCTGGCTTTGGAATTGAACTGGCACTCTTAATCATTCCCCTTTGTATGTTAATGTTAATGTTAATGTTAAAGACCCTCACAAGCGACTTGTGTTTAGGGGTCATCTAGCAAGAGTGTCGTGTTTGGTATTCTTTCAACCCCTGTTAACCAGATCCTGGAAGCCACTACTCTCCAGGCTTTCTTTACTGAGGTCATTCTCCCAAAAGACACATCTCTGAAATGGCCAACGGCACCAAGCTGAGCCTGCCTGAGGGCATCATACATGAACCACTGTTCTCTTGTCTTACAAACTGGCAGAGAAAGAAGCACAGTCAGAGGAGCCAGAGGGCCGTCTTTCTCTCCTCTCCAGCCTTGGTCTGCCTGCTTCCTTGGTTCCACAGCTGAGACCTTCAAAATAAATGTCTTGTTTTTTCTGAGACCCGGTTTCTCTGTGTAGTCTTGGCTGTCCTGGAACTCATTTTATAGATCAGGCTGGCCTCAAACTCACAGAAATTCACCTGCCTCTGTCTTCAGAGTGCTGGGATCAAAGGTGTACACCACCACCACGTCATTAGGTCCTTAAGAGGGGTCATTGTCCCTGTTTCTTGCTTCTACAAATAATCACACGAAAAGATGCCTAGCCAGGTGTGGAGGTGCACACCTGTTCCCAGCACTTAGAAGTGAGGAACAGGTTAAGAATGTGGCTGATTACTGAATGAGGAAGCTGGGACTGGCACCCAACCCTCCTATTAGAGCTAACTCTCTGCCATCACCCCTTGAGCACTGGTGCTGAGCAGTGTGGGCCAGTAAAGAGGGATGGCAGAGCTGAGAGAGGATCCTGAAGGCAGCTACAGAGGTGTGGGTGCACTTGTGGGATGGGCACAGATTAAAAAGGAGTTAGGTAGGGTGGAGGAAACAATTGAGAGTTACAAACATGCTCCCCTGTTGCCACCTCTCTAGGTCACTTGTCCCACCCCAAGCTGGCCTGGTGAGAGTCCAAGTTATAGTTTTGGCTCTCAACACCTTCAGGGCTGGGGGAACAGCAGGGAATGGGGACTATTAAATATTTTACAGAATAGTGGAACTTGGAGCTTGCTTGCTGGCGGCCCCAGGGCCGAATCTGGCTCGAAGACAGATTTTGTTGGGTCTGGCTAGTTCTTTTAAAACATTGAAAAATATTTTTAAACGGAGAAATCTCACAGAACAGATTTCTTGTCTTTCTTGGAAACTAGAAATCTCTCACAACACTGCACCATGTTTCCCTTGGCAGCAACTGAGCATCAGCTTCTTGCCACCCAAACCTGTGGCTGCTGGCACTGCCTCTCATCCATCTGACTGGCCTTTGCCACCTTGACATTGCCCCCGTGGCATGCTGCTGGCCCAAATCTGGCTTTGTCTTGACTCACAAGAGCCCTCAGGTTTCGAACTTGAAGCCCCAAAGGATACGGGTAAATGCTCACCTTTTGAGTAAAGGTACTAGAGATACTGACCACAGGTGGCCAGGGACTTAGAAAAAGAGGCTGGGCACCAGAGTTAGGACACACTTTTCTCTAGAGAAATAAACATCTGTGTTTGTTTGTGGCAGGGTCTCATGTAGCCCAGGTTGGCCTGAAGCTTGCCTGCTATGTAGCTGAGGATGACTTTGAACTTCTGGTCCTCCTTCCTCCACTTCCTGACTTCTGAGATTACAGATATGCAACACTATGCCCAGGTTTATGTGGTTCTAAGAGCATTCTGGGCAACCACTTTAGGCACTGAGCTATCACATCGGGCACAGCAGCAGCCAGGGCTTGATCCAACGTGGGCTCTACTGCCTCGCTGAGCCGACGTGAACTCATCCTTACCCTGCGGTGGTGACAGGAAGGACGGTAGGTAGGCGGAGGGAGGGACGCGGGGCTTGAGGGGGCAGGGAGGATGGTGAGTCAGAGGCCAGTGGGGAGGAGATCTGGGGAAGCTCCGCAATGACTGCATAGACACGCCCACAAGGAGAGGTTTCGACGGAGTGGGAGGGAATTACGGGTGGATCGCAGAGGACCGTGCAAGCCCTGGGAGTTCAGCCGGGCACGTGGGTGGCTCTTTGAAGATATTTGCTAACAAAGGGCGGTGAGCTGAGCATTGAAGTATTTTTTTTTCGGGTGGGGTGAGGTTGCACTTCTTGTCAACTAAGGAGAGAAAGAAAGCAGTTAGTTGAAAGACAAGGTAAATGGAGAAAGCGAGAGTGGGGTTAGGAGTAGAGTTTCTCTTGAGGGTAGAAAAGGAGGTCTCCCTTAGCAATACGTCGCTGAGAAAAATGCAGTCTCCACGAGGACTGCCAGCTTACCAAGGCGAAACCCTGGTTGGAACAGTCAAGGACGGCAAGGAAATGTTCTAGAAACTTCTAAAGAACACTTTTGCTTTTGATTGTCTTTTTTTTTTTTTTTTTAACGGCAATTTCTTTAATCTGTGGCCCTGTCTGGCTTGAGACTGCTGCTTCAGCTGGGATTATAGCCATGAGTTACTGTGGCTGGTAACTTAGCAGGTGTTCTTAACCACTTACTGTGGTTACTTAGCAGGTGCACTCCCCACCTCTGCACAGCCCCCGGACTGGCTTCCTTTGCACCTGGAACTCTACCCCACTGCGTCCAAGTTGCCAGGTCTCAGCACCTGTGGCTGCCTAACCTCCCACTGGGTACAGAGTGGGCCCCATGGAGTCTGTCTGCCACTCTATCCCAGGACTGAATCCTCCCTCTGCCCAGCATTCTCCCTGGGGCTGAAGCTGCTCCTCTCAGCTGCTACTGGCTCCTGCTGTGCTGAAATCTCGGAAAGTCCCAGAAAATGGGGACATGCCCAATCACGCATATGCACACCTGGAGGAATTTTTTTAATTTTGTTAAAGTCAACAAAATTTAGCGGGGGAAGCTGAGATCTTCTTTACACTTCTATTACTAGTACTATTGTGTTTATTTTGAATTATGTATCAAGGGAAGCTCTTTTTCTCCCCCATGCTGGAGGCTTCCCAGAGCTAAATACAGCCCTGTTCTCCCACCCTAAATCAGTGCAACTTCAGAGCCAGGAGGATGTGGCAGGAGGCACAGGCCCAGTCACAGGCAGAGTAGAGAAGGGAGGGGATGTCACTAGGGAGTGTGGACCTGCCCAAGCTTTTGCTATGCTCTCAGAAAGTTCAAAACATGCAGGAACTCGGGAAGAAAGGTATTTTGCCCTAGTGACTAAGACATGTTCGAGCATTTTCTCACAGGCTCCTGCACATCCCAAAATAAACTGCTGGCCTGGCTATTGGCTGCTGGCATGTGATTCCATTTGTCTAATGTTACAGAGTGGCAAGCAGGTGGGTTACACTCGCAGGGGTTGGTTTGTAGCGAATGCTCCACCCACAATGGAGCTCCCCGGCTAAGCTTCTGGGCTGGGGCCAAAGGACAAATGCCAAATACAAACACCACAGCAGTAATAAGTGTACCCAACAGGCCAAGAAAAACACCCACTTAAAAATTATTTGTAGTCGAGCAGTGGTGGCACACACGTTTAATCCCAGCACTCAGGAGGCAGAGACAGGAGGATCTCTATGAGTTCAAGGCCAGCCTGGTCTACAAGAGCTAGTTCCAGGACAGGCTTCAAAGCTACAGAAAAACCCTGTCTCAAAAGGCCATAATAATAATAATTTGTGTGTATTTGTGTATATGTATGTGTGGTGTGTGCCGCACACACGTGCAAGCGCTTGGGACCCAGCTTTCTCCTTACACCATGTAGGTTCAGGGAACTGAACTCAAATCATCAGGCTTGGTAGAAAGTACCCTTGCCTGCTGAACCATCTTGCTGGTTCTCACCTTTCGCAGTTAGCAGTAAAAGGTCCAGAGAATGGAGACACTGGGGATTGTGAGAGCAAGCTGATAAGCCGAGCGTGGTAGCCCAAGCCTATAGACGTAGTTCTTAGATGGCTGAATCAGGAGGATCACCTTGGTTTGGGGCCAGAGTGTGCTTCACTGTGAGACTGTACACAGGGGGATGGGTAGTGAGGCGGCTCAGTGGATGTAGATGCTCAAAACCAAGCCTGAAGACCTTAGTTCCATCCCCGAACCCATGTGGTGGGGGAAGAGAATGGGCTCCTTCAAGTTGTCCTCTGACCTCTACCTGTGTATTATACACACGTGTGCACACACAATGATTAAAAACACCCACAAACACAAAGAAACACACAAAAGGAAGAGGATGGATTACTTCTGAAGAAATATCCATTTTTGCCTTGGAACCATAAAATTTAAGTAAAAGGATGTGTGTGTGTGTTGTGTCTGTGTGTGTTGTGTGTGTGTGTTGTGTCTGGCTGTGTATAGCGATGTGTGTATGGTGTGTGTGTCTGTGTGTGTGGTATGTGTGTATGGTGTGTGTCTCTCTGTGTGTGGTGTGTGTGTGTGGTGTGTGAATGCCTGTGTGTTTGTGTGTGTGGTGTGTGGTATGTGCTGTGTCTCTGTGTGTGTGTGTGGTGTGTGTCTGGGTGTGTGTGTGTATGTGTGTGTGTGTTACTAAAACTGTCCCTAGGGCCTTGCACACTCTAAGCAGATGATCAGGGCCCTGTGGCCACTAAGGGTGTCTGTGAACTCAGGCTGGGACAACACTTCAAAAAAGGAAGTTTTGAGATGGATTTAGTCCTGCAAAGGCTATTAGTGAAGGTGTTTTAAAAACTAGAAAACCATTGGGTGACAACAATTAAGACAAAGGACAAGAGAAAGCAGGAGAAAGAACGTAAGGCCCATATGAGGAGGGATTTATGATGATGACCCGCGCCTCAGGAGGGACAAAAGAGAACGTGAGGCACAGGGTAGGAGCAGTTGAAGGAGAGAGGGGAGCAAAGAGGAGAAAAGAAGGAGGAGGATACAGCAAAGCTTGAAACCACACTGGGGTGCAGGGGGCTCATATTCAGGCGGCGTGTGGCTTTCAGTATGGAAGCCTAAAAGATGCCCAGCTTAGTAACAGTTACATCCCAGAAAACCTATCATATGTTATATCATAAACTGAAAATGCAGGGCTGCAGAGATGGCCCAGGTGTTCAGAGCACCCGCATTTGGCAGCTCACGACTGTGTGTGTATGTAGCAGGATAGGGTGTGGAAGCCTAAGATTTTTTTGTTGTTTAAATTTTTTGTTTTATGTACATGGGTGTTTGCCTACCTGCATGTATACATGCGTGTGTATGCATATGCGTGTGTGCATATGTGTGGTGTGTGTAACCCTTGTGTGCCTGGTAATCTCAAAGACTCTAAGAGGGACTTGGATTCCCTGGAACTAGAGTGCGTTATCATGCATGCAGGTGCTGAGAATCAAAGCTGGGTCCTCTTGAAGAGCAGTCGGGGCTCTTAGTCTCTAAGCCATTTCTCTGGCCTCCAAATAAATATTTAAAAAGAAAAGGTACTTACTTCATCTTACCTTCTAAACATTCTGGCTTAGCAATAAAACAGAACACTGCAGGTCTGACCATTTTCTGCTTGTGATGGTGTGGATGACCTGAGCTGTGGCTCGCTGCAGCTGACAGAAGCTGCATCACAGCCAGCATCACACCAAATTTGCACACGTATCACTAAGCTAGGAAAAGATCCAAATTCAATATTTGAAGTATAGCTTCTACTCAGTGCGACCTAGGGTCCTACATTGGCTTGGACCGTGGTAAGCCAAGGACTGTCTGCAGTCTGGGCTAGTTGCTGCATCTGGGCGATAGGAAAGAACCCCATAGGACTGTGAACAGATGTATTGAAAAATAATGCCCTCTGCGTTTGGAAGAGGTAAGAGAGTCTCAAAACTCTGTGGCCCTTTGGCCGTCCTCTGCTACTGTGGTCTTGTCAACATGGGTCTAGAATCACCATGGACACACACCTCTGCGCACTCCTGTGAGTTAATCCAAGTAGGAAGACCTGCCCTGAATCTGGGTGGCAGCATTCCTTGGAATGGGTTCCGGATCCGAAAACGCAAAACCAAGCTGAGCGTTGCCATTCACTCTTTTCTGCTTCCGGATTGCGGACACAAAGTGATTGGTCACCTCCAGATCCTGCTACCAAGTCTCCTCCACCAAGGACTGTGCCCTGCAGAGGTGAACTAAAATAGACCCCTCCCCTTCCTGGATTTGCTTGTCAGGCATTTTGTCACAGCAGAGAGAAAAGTGACTAATCCAGCCACCGTAGCCCTCTGGGCGCTAGACCACGAGACACCATGCGTGGATCTCTATGCCAATCTTGCCTGCTCCTGGCTGCATCTAGTGAGTGAGGATGTAAATTACAATTAACCTTGTCATCTTCCCATGTCTGAATTCATTTAATCGTTTCCCTATTTTATAAACAAGGACCCTGGAGAGGGAAAGATTCTGTAACCAGTCCTGTCTCAAAACTTAGAGCATACAGTAAAGCTGGGATTTGAACTTGGAGTCACTCAAGCTGGGTTCTTAACTGCAACACGCTCTACCTGGTTACCTGGGTTTAGGTTAAATGAGCCAAAGTCCCCTGACACTGGGTACTCAGTAGTGCTACCCGTCCCCTCCCCCCAACTCCTAAGGGACCGGGACAGCTAGGTTTCCTTGCAGTCAGCAGTATGCTCGGTCTCCTTGCAAAACCCAGGACTACATAAGCCGTCGTCTTGATGTCCACATTATATCTGGCTTAGAGGGACCAAAGTAGTCTGTGTTAGAGATTGAGATTGACTCACAATTATTTATGGATATTGTATATGTATGCATGCTTTATATATACATATATATTCTTTCAGTCTGAGTCAGTAAAATCTCAAGGGACCTTAATGTCTGGGTGATGGCCTTCTCTGTCTGTAGCTAGTTTACAAACATGGTCAGACGAAGATTCTCATTTAGTGGAAGAAGCATGTAGGAGGCTCCTCGTTTGCTCTCCAGTTCTGGGAGGTGGCAGGGGAGGGTGCCCTCAGCAGGCTTCTCTCTCTGTTTACCTTTGAGTTTCTAGAGTCTCTGGCACATTGGCTTGTCCTCCTCAAGTGAGTTCACTCAGGAATGATGTTGGCAGAACCCCACCAGCATGACTTCAGCCTTCCTCAGCAAGCTAAGAGCCGCAAGTACAGCAGTGTGTATTTTTGTGTGGCTTCGTCAGGCACCAATATTAAACTCAGGATCATCATGAGGCACTCAGCTTGGGGCCCTGAAGTCAACTTACTCGCATGTTTCAGTGTCTCAGGCCCCTCTCTTCCTTTTCATCCTCATTTGGCAAGGGTGGGGATGCAAGAAGAAAGGAGGCAGAACACTGAGCACATCTCCACACAGGGGGTGAGGGTGGAAGCGGCTATGGTCTTTCCTAAGCTTGACTTTACTTTTTTCTTTGTGATTATGATCACATTTCTCCCTTCCTTTTCCTCCCTCTACACCCTCCCATATACCACTTTGCTCTTTCAAATTCGTGGCCTCTTTTTCACTGTTATTGCATGCATATCTGTATATGCACCTGCAGATATATCCCTAAATATAAGCTGCTTAGTCTGTTGTTAGATAATCAACTGGTGTACTCTTCCCTGCAGAAGATCGTTTCTGCCACTCAGTATTCCTTAGGTGCTTAGTTCTTGGTGTAGGGTTAAAGCTTCAGGGGCTTTTCCCTACACTTGGTCATGTTTACCAGTACTGTACTTGTTCAGCTCATGTTAGGCAGTCACATTGGTGGGACTTTATTATGGGTGTAGCTTTTACTATTACTAGGTATGGTGGTTTGAAAGAAAATGGCCCCCAAAGCGAGTGACACCATTAGGAGGTGTGTCACTGTGGAGGTGGGCTTTGAGGTCTTATATATGCTCAGCTCACGCCCAGAGAGGCAGACCTGTTGCCTGAGCAAGATGCAGAACTCTCAGCTACCCCTCCAGCACTATATCTGCCTGCACACTGCCATGTCCCAACATGACAATGGACTGAACCTCTAAAACTGTAAGCCACCCAATTAAATGTTTTCCTTGCACAACTTGCCATGGTCATGGTGTCTCTTCATAGCAACAGAAACCCTAACTAAGACACCAGGAGACACAATCTCACAGAAAATACCCTGATCCTCTAGCTCACAACATATTCCCCCCTTTTCTGCAATGTTCCCTGAGTCTTCGGTGTGGGAGTGTTCTGTAGATGTATCCCCATTGACACCGGGCTCCACAGCTTGGCATTCTGATCAGTTGAAGCTTTCTGTAGCTGCCTCCCTCTGTTGCCAGGAGAAGCTTCCTCGGTGAAGGGCGAACATTACACTTACCTGTGAGAAGGACAAAGGTTTCAAATGCAGTTAGTGATGATGCTGGTTTAGCGAAGCTGTTGCAGATTCTCCTTTGGTAACTATGACTTCAATAGCAGTGAGTAGCTGGCTAGGTTTCCATCATTAGCAGTGAGTAGCTGGCAGTACCAGGCAGCCTCTCTCCTGTTGAGCAAGTCTTAAGTCCAATTAGAGCTGTTGGTCACCACCAAAGTATGTGTGCCACTACTGCATCCTTAGGGTTATGGTGCCATGCTGATCATTGATATGGTTTGTAAGCATCTTAGCTGGGCAGGACTGTTTATTGCCTCTCCTTTGGACGCTTGCATGGTAATTTCTGTTTCCATGAAGGTGGGGCATTCAGGTCGGTTCCAGCTTGGGAGCCTCTGGGCCCTGTTTCTGAAATGTACGATGTCTTTAGCAATAGAGACTTATCTTCCACCTCTGGGGGGAGACCAAGGGGAATAGCAACAAGCTGTATGTTTTGGGAGTCTCTTGGGTAACCCAATTTATTTTGAGACAGGATCTCTGTGGCCTTAGCAGTCCTGGAACTTGTTTGTGGACCAGGCTGATCCCAAGCTCACAAAGATCCACCTGCTTTTGCCTCCTGAATGCTGGGACAGGTATGCACCATCAGGCCCACCTAGATTTATTACACATGTATGCATGCATCTGTGCCGTGGCCTGTCCATGGAGATCAGAGGACCACTGTAGAAGTCAGTTTTCTCCTTTAACACTGGCCCACGGGATGGAACTCAGGTTGTTAGATTTGGCGGCAGGCGCCTTTACACACTGAGCCATCTCTATGGCCCCTCCAGAGCTTTAAATTCTTCTGAGTACACGTGACCCTGTGATGGGGAAAATGGAATAATAGATAATTTAGTGTGAACTTATTCACACTAATAATAATAGTGCGTAATAGAGTGAATACTTGTGAGCTATTATTTATGGATAATTTACATTGGTATAGTTTTTGTATATTGATACAAGTTCAAATTATATTTGTTATTTCTGTTTATAATATTTATACACCTACGCAAAGTTATTATGTCAGATTGTATACATGCATGTTTCTCCCTCTGTTTAAGACATTTTGTATATTGATACAACTTTCAGGATATATTTTCATATTGCATTATATATTATTCTTACCTCTGATCAAGATAGTTATATATTGTTTACATTTTGAGGTCATTGTCCTCATTTGCTGCAGTTATTTACAGATTATTTAATATTCTGATATGAAGTCTTAGTCTTTAAGTTATACAAGTATTAAGTATTATAGGTGAATAGTTATTCATGTTTGTTATACATATAGTAAGATTAATTAGGTTCTTTAGATAGAGATTGTATTCTGCCTAGATAGGTAATTTTCAGCCACCTCAAGGATCTGTAGAACATGGCATTTAAATAACTTAGGGTTCTGTTGACGTGAGACACGATTGCTCCTGACAGCACCAATCCATCCCCAAGAGAATGTGGAACACCGAAGACACTCTACTTGGAGTTTGTTTTCTTCTTGGCACAATTGGCCTCCACCACTGACAAAATACATGGTATCTGGACTGAATAAGCAGGACACAAGGAAAAGGACTGCCAAACCTTGCCAAGACAGGATAAGACAGTTCTAAAAATTTTCTTGCCTCTGAATATGGTCTACCGTCTGTCAGTTATGCTAGACCTTAGCCAAAGTTCGTTGCTTCAACATTGCAAATGAGACTTTGGGTGATTGCTCGGGTAGCCAATTGTCTCTGTCATACACTGCTCACTCTGGAAGCTGTTTGATTGCACTTCCTGCCTACTCTAATATTATCTCCCTTCTCAGGCCTTTGATGGGGTCGAAGATTAGATAGTCTTAGTTACCTTCCTCTTATGATTTAGCCAAGCCAACTTCCGATGCAAGACTTAGACTCTTTAGAATAGAATGCTTATTAAAACATTTATCATGTGTTCCTTGCTTAATATTGTTTATGTTGGCTGTAATTTTATACTTGATATCTGTTCCTATTATATACAGTTTTGTATTGGGGTTGGATAGCTCTTGTTTAGACAAAAGGGGGAGGTGATGGGGAATCTTTGCCAGCCAATTATCTTTAAGAGGAGGGACCAAGTTAGGGTGTGGCTTTCTGGGCACCAGCAGAAAAATACATGGCCCAGGTGCACTCTCTGTGGGTACTGTGCTACACAGCTGAGCTTGATGTCTCATTCCTGTTTCGTGAGTTTGCCCCTTTTAATCAAGAAAAATATAATTGATGTATCTTGTAGTTAGCCTGGTATTTCTCGACCTGAGATAAATTAACAACCCTGAACCCTAAAGCCTTCTAGGAAGCCAATCTGAAGAGAGAAACCTGGTCCTATCCAGCTCTGACTCAGAAGTGACAAATCAAGATACCTCCATGACTCTCCGGGAGCATTTCCAGTCCCTAGGGGCCTGGACCCCACACAGCACTTTGTTAACAGTGAGAACTGGCTTCCTTGTGCACCAGTAAACCATCTCAGCCCCACAGTGATGCCTGAGGTCAGGTGAGTAGAAAGGCTGCAGAGGTAGCATTTGGTGACTGACTGATCGCTCTGAGGAGCGCAGCAAGCAATTCCACTTCCTAAGCTGGCAACACTGCTTACTCTGGAAGCTAGAAGGAGACCAAGACTCACTTTCTCATGGTCAGACAGATCCCAAAACCGTCTTACAAGTTCATCTATCATTTGCCTAAAGTCAGGAGCAGTCTTTTCCTGAGTTTTCTCTTTTTTATTTTAAATTTATTTATTTATTTGTTTATTTATTTATGTATTATGTATACAATATTCTGTCTGTGTATATGCCTGCAGGCCAGAAGAGGGCACCAGACCTCATTACAGATGGTTGTGAGCCACAATGTGGTTGCTGGGAATTGAACTCAGGACCTTTGGAATAGCAGGCAATGCTTGTAACCACTGAGCCATCTCTCCAGCCCTTCCTGTGTGTTTTCATGTGTGTGCACATACCCATGTGAAGAAGTCAACAGGTCAACATAGGGTGCTGCCCTCAACTGTTCTCTACCTCATTTATGAGACAGGGTCTCTCACGGAGCCTGGAGCTCACTGGTCCAGCACGGCTGCCTGACTAGTGAGCCCTGGGCATCCTAGGCTCTGCCTCCCTAGTGCTGGGATGATAGGCCTGTGCCCAACCTTTCATATGTGGATCTCCACTTCACCCACTGAGCTATACCCCCAGTCCTGGAACAACCTTGATGCTATCTGCTACTCTTCAAAGTTCAGAAACCACAAAAACCATCTCGAGAGTTATATAATCACTTTATTTTTTCCCCCACCCCAAAATGTAACATTAAAGCCATTCCAACATAAACAGATATTCCTAGGGCTTCCTGTACATCTCATTTCGGCTAAAGGTAGGTATTTCAGTAATGAGATGAAGATTATCCCATCAAAATGGCAACGTGTCTCAAAAACCGGGTTTCAGATTCCTGTATCTCTCTGCCTATCCCCCCAAAGCCCTTCAGTCCAGAGCTACTGGAAGATCGCTCACAGTCCTGGTTACCTCACCCTACTCATGCACAGAAAGGGCTCTCAAAACAAGCAGCAGGGTTAGACTTCAGAACAGGCAACTTCTTTTATTTATACAGATAAGAATACAGAAGAAAAGCCCCCTTGGTTAGTTAGTGCTTTGCCTCCACCCCACATTACTGCATACCAAGCGGCTATGAATAATAAGGACCAGCTGACTGCAGGTCCTGCAGTGCATGCAACTTAAAAGTCTCTACAGCACACAGTCAGTCCGAGGCTCCGGGCGGACTCTAGGGAGCCACTGGATTGCCAGCTGAGTCTGCTGTGCTGCTGGGATTCGGAGGCGAGGCTGCTTTGGCTTCCGGCTGTTGGCTTTCAGTCTGTGGATCTTCGGTTCCAGGACTTTTCTCAGGGGCCACGACACCCATGCCCATGATTTCCTGCAGCGGCTGCTCTGACCCAAGGTTGCTGAGCTGGAGTTCATAGACTTGTACTTGACCTGGGACATCGATTGCTTTCTGCTCGAGTTTTTCCAAGATGGTCTGAACCTTCCTGACGCCATCTCTCCTGGCCTGACGCACATCAGCTCGCCCTTCCGGGTCTACAGAATCCAAGGCCAGCAGCTCTTTGGTCAAATACTCTTCGATCATCAGGTACTTTTTATCAGTCTTCTTGCCTTCAAAGTTGTCTACAGCCTGCTCCAGCTCCTGCACCTTCTCCAGGATGGCTTCCACTTTGAGCACACCTGGGTGTTTAGGAGGGGCTTCAGCTTCTGGTTTGGAGGATGCAGGCTCTGCAGGGGCAGGGCTCGGGGCTGCCTTCTGTTCTGCAGCCACATTCTTGGGGGGAGAATGAACAACTGAAGGGGCTGGGCTTGGAGAAGGACAAGGAATTGGGGCAGAGGAGACCTTGACTTCCACCTTCTCCGCAGGAGGAGGCGGTTTCTGGGAAACAGGCTTGGAGTCTGCCTCCTTGCGGATGACTTGAATGGGGATGTGTCCAGGAGGGAGATCGGGTCCAGCTTCACCTGGCTTACTTTCTGCTTTGGTTTCAGGTTGGGTGACAGGTGGAGGCTCTCGTTGGGTCATGGGCTGCTGAGAAAAGAGGACACAGAGTTTTAATAGCCGTCTGAAGCAATAATTTATAGCTAATACTAAATAGTAAGAAGATCAGAAATAACCCTTTTCTGTGTGTGTGTGTGTGTGTGTGTGTGTGTGTGTGTGTGTGTGTGTGCCTGTGGGTGTCAGAGGACACCTTGCAGAGTTCTGTCCTCCCACCGTTCCATGAGCTCCAGGAACTGAACTTGGACTGTCAGCCTCGCACGGCAAGTTCCTCTTTAGCCACTGAGTTAGAA
Organism: Alexandromys fortis; assembly: GCF_014885135.2. Classification (NCBI taxonomy): domain Eukaryota; kingdom Metazoa; phylum Chordata; class Mammalia; order Rodentia; family Cricetidae; genus Alexandromys; species Alexandromys fortis. The sequence continues at coordinate 1,812,294 of NW_026068042.1, read as the reverse complement.
AATGCCTTTCATAAAAAATATTTTTTTAAGATTTACTTTTATTTATTTCTATGTGATCTGTATGTACGTCATGTGCCCTGAAGAGGCCAGAAGAGGAAGTCAGATCTCCCAGAGCTGGAATTCCGGGCAGTTGTGCACCTTCCGAGCAAACAAGTGCTCCTAACTGCTGAGCATCTCTCTAGGCCTGCAGTGAGACTTTAAGGTCAGCCAAGAGTCAAATTACAAACTGGGTATTAATTATGTATGTGACCAAATTATTTGCTAAGCCTCCAGGGATCAGTGTATTTCTTGTAGATGATAGATAGTCGTCTTCTTCTTCTTTTATCCCCCGAGATAGGGTTTCTCTGCAGCTTTGGAGCCTGTCCTGGAATTTGCTCTTGCAGTCCAGGCTGGCCTTGAACTCACAGAGATTCGCCTGCCTCTGCCTCCCAAGTGCTGGAATTAAATAAAGGTGTGTGCCGCCACCACCCGGCTATAGATGATATTCTCATGGCAAGAAAAAGCAGGCCACAGTAATTCTCAAAAATGAAACAGCATGCTGGCTGCTCAGGGTACTTTCTGAGAGACTCTATCTCAGCCCTTGGCAGAGACCCTGCCTCCGCTCCAGCTTCTCCTTGCTGGACCCTCACAGGTGACCTTTCAAATGCCTGGTCCAGACTTGTAACTGTCTAGTGGTTTCTGCTCAGACCAGTTGTTTGTTTTTGAGAATAAGCAAGATGCTCAAAATAGTTGAACCCTGGAAGAGGTTGGCCCCCGGACACTGATGCTCTGCTGAGACACAACACCTTATCCTGGCATCTGTCACACAGTCCTTCCAGGGACTGGAGGTCACAGTCATATTTTTAAAAATAAATTATGCTCCGAATGGGAACTGAGCAGGGCTCTTCTAGCATCTAGATGAACACCTGGACTCTAAAATCCTCGTATGCCCGGGTTTCACCAACCGGGAAGAAATGCTGCTCTATTCTCGCCCCAAGTAAAAATATTAATTCTGCTTTAATGGTCAGACGAGTGAAATCCTTGAAAGCTCTAAAAATGGTTCTATGGACAAAATATAAGAGAAAGGCCAAGATCAAGGTCAACAGAGGTCAAACTAGTATTAAATGCTCCCTGGCTGACATGGCACGTCTGCCTCACTGGCAAGCTCTGCTTCCACCAAATGCCCTCTGCCCCACATCAGCCCTCACCGCTCCTGCCTCCACAGCCACCCCCCACCCTGGGTTCTAAACGCAACACAAGGCCGGGTAAGGAGAAACACTTAGGAAAGGGCATCCTGCGCTCTTCAGAAATGTCAAGGTCATGAAAGCTCGAGAGGCTGGGGAACAGTTCCAGAGACTAAAGAGAAGTGACGTCTAAAGGCGGTGTTTGCAGTCCTGGATCAGATCCTGAAACGGGAACGTGCTGGGAAGGAAATCTAAAAAGTAGAGAGTATACTGGATCGTGCTACTGCAAGAATATGACATTTCTGGAATCAGGCCATCCTACTGCAGTCGTGCTTCTTGGGCAAATATTTGCTGAAGTTTCCAGGAGTAAAGGGCATGGTATTTGCAAACACTTCTCATGCAGTTAAAAAGTGGACCTTTTTACAGAGAAAGAAGTGACAGAAAATGAGAGCAGTGAGCACGAATAGGGCGGGCATTGTCGGGGGTGAGAAGGGGGTACTGGGGATGTAACTCAGTTGCCAGTGTTCGACTAGTGTGTAAAGGATACCAGCACCACGTGAACCCAACACAGTGGTACACCCTGTAACCCCAGCACTAGGGAAATAGGAACAGGAGGATCGGAAGTTCAAAGTCATCCTCAGATACATAGTAACTTTGGAGCCAGCCTGGGTTACTTGAGAGAATGTCTTAAACAAAACAAAACAGTGGACATGGATGAAGGGCCCCTGGGACTTCTTTGTATGAGTCTTAGAAGTCTTCTGAAAAGTTGAAATAATTTCCAAATCAAAAAGCTAAAAACAGCGCTGGGGAGATGACTCAGCAGGCAAGACACCTGCTGCACACATGGGAGGGCTGGAGTTTGGGTCCCAGGGCCCATGTTACCGCGTGGATGGTGTGGTGGGCCACCTGTAATCCTAGCGCTCAGGAGGCAGAGAGAAGGTACCCCAAAAGCAAGCTGGCTAGCTAGACTAGTTGTCCGGGCAAGCTCTGCGTTCAAGTGAGAGACCCCGCCTCGGTATAAAGGGTGGAGAGTAGAAGACACGTCCTGGCCACCACAGGCCTCCACCACACAGAACATGTATGTATCCATGCATGCATGCACGCCACACACATGCAGAACCAGCAAAAAGATGAAGGTTTTCTGTTTCAGGGACTTAGATAATATCACTGTAGGAGATTTCCTTTTAAAAACTGTGATAATAATTCAGCTGCTCATGTGGCAGCCAGAGGAGGCCAAGGACACTGAGTGTCCTGCCTCTAAGTTGCAGGCTGTTCAGTTTCAGTAACATTCTCTTCCCAGCTTCCCGGGAGGATACACAGGGTTGCACCCATGCTATACCCCGGACCAAGATGGCTTTCCATTACCGCCTGCCAACGCATCAGTCAAGGGCCACAGTGCCCTACTGTAAAGGGAGGAGAGTGTGTCAGACAGGGTCCCTTGTTATCAGGCTCAGGGCTGACAAGATAAGAGCATTTGGTAACATACAGAATAATCAGGTGCTGGACCCTAAGGGACTCAAGAAAGACGTGGGAGAAAGGAGGTGGCTTCAGGGCACAGACTAGCTGCCCTTTGGAGGGTGGGGAGCAGGGACTGCGCTGGTGTTTTATGCCTTGGATCCGGCCTGAGCAAACTCCCAGAGGGACTAAGAGGATGGCCTGGAGACCAGAGAATAGGGAACAGTGTACCTCTTAAACTTGAGACTACACAGTGTTTGAAGTGTGAGTGGGGGCACAGGGAGACCAGGAACCACCGGTGTGGTGAGCATTCAGGAATAAAGACTGAGAGAGACAACACTGAGAGGCAGCATTACCAAGCTCTTCCCTCTGCCCCTAGAGTGAGTGCAATGGGAAGCAAACAGCTGAGCAAATGCTGTGGAAAGTACTGAAGGCTCCACAGTCCCTGTCCTGCATTTTCATCAAGGACCGGCAACTTCCAGAGTTCAGCGTTTCTCGAGCTCTGCCTATGCTGACTAGACAGCATTTTGAGAAAGCCCAGCACACCTGTAGAACCCCTCAGCTTGTGACAGCCATCTGAATTTCTGTCAGCCACTGCCTTTCCATACCTGAGGTCTGTCAACCACGGTGTGCACACGGATGGGTGACGGGGAGTGAACCGGTGTGCCGCTTCTGGCCGGAGAGCCCTCCCGGCTGGATGCACCCCGGACTGGTGACCTGAATGGGGATGCTGCCCGAAGTGGCCGGGGCTCCCAGTCATCCTCCTGGATCTTGTGGTACACAGGCTGGTGGGTCTGGTATTCACCCTGCTGAGCTGGGTAGTGGGTCTTCTGGGCTTGGTGGAAGGAGGGCTGGGCTGCTGGCCGAGGGATGTTCTGCTCGTGTATCACGGGGATGGGTATGTAGCCCCGGGGGAGCTGGTGGCTACCCAGACTGCTCCTGCCGGAGGAGGGCAGGCTGGCTGAGGAGGATGAGGAGGAGCAGTCAGAGGCAGCTGGGGACTGAGACCGCTGCAAGAGACAAAGGACAGAGGCGTGTTTCATGAGTGACCCTGCTGTCCCGGCACTCCGAATTTCCATCAGGCACCCCCTGGCCAGGATAGCACAGTTCCCAAAAACCTTCCCACTACAAACATTTTCAAGGTGTGGGGAGAAAGGCAGCCTTTGTGTGTCCCTTTGTGAGGAAACACGTGCTCAGTGTGTTTGGGGCCCTGGTTTCGATCTCCAGCACCATCTCTCCTAACGCTCGGAATGTTGTTCACTGGGAGAGCACTCGCCTAGCACGCACAAGGTTCTCAGAGCCCCGGCATGCAAAGGCTCAGGGTCAAACACTTGGAAGCTCAGTTCTCTGGGCCTCACCTGAAATTCGAGCAAAGGCTAGGCCGCCTGCCCACCTCACACGGTTGCTTTAAGGATCAACTGAATGCGTCTGTATGCATGCCTTGGCAGGCAGCGCTGTGCACTGGAAGGGCGTGGTCCGCTGTGTGGGTTAGGTCTCCTCACTTCCTCTTAACTACTTACTGGAGAATGCAGTGGGACCTTTATTAGGGAGCTGCCCGTGTCTGCCAGGTCCCTTTCTCTTCTACTCTACCCTCTAGTCATCCAGAAAGTGAAGAAGATGGCTCCTTAGGCGGCTCACAACTAAAAGCCTTGTTAACTTAAGTTTTCTAAGATCTCTGCCCAATGTGCTGTTTTGACTCAGATACTGCAAAACTTTACAAACATGGGAAGCACACCTCCAAGGAAGGAGAGGGACCTCCAGTGTCCCACATCAACTACGACTTTTCACCCCGGGATGGTGAAGCTGAACATATGTAGGGGAGGCAGGCAGGACTCTGATACAAGCAGGAAATGAGGGGGCTCATACTCAAGAACAATGCCAGGGGCCCAGGGGATGAGCTGGAGACAGGAGGAGGAAGAGGGCTTAACTGCTGAGAACCCTACCAGATTTGCCGGCCACAGGCCTCAGCTCAGAACCGGACGGGCTCTATCTTTTCGCTATTAACGCACCTTGCAGTGCTGAGCTTCAGGGCTCAAGCCCAAGTCTAAAGCTGTTGCCCTCTGACTTAAGCTGTGTTTCCTTTATCGGCACGCTCTGAAGACAGAGATGCTGTCCTGATTTCATCCTCAGCATAGGTCCAAATGGTTGATGTGTGTCTGGAAGGACTGAGCAGAATACTGAGGGTTCTCTCCGAAACAGAGTCCAGGGTGAATAGAGCGCTCTGACCTAGGAGGCAGGCAGCTGCTGTCAGCTTTAAGGCCTCTACTCTATGCATTTTGACCATGCAGCTGCCATCTTGGCACCAATTCTTTTACTACAGAAATAACACAGGTGTAAGATACAGGGAGCAATATGAGGCTGGCAAACTGTCTCTGCATTGGTGCAGCAGGCTAGGTCCTGAGCCCTGTGTACCGCCAGGTATCTGGTCCAGCATGAGCCTGGTCTCTTACCTCAGGCCCATGGGCTGCTGGGGGCTGAGCTGCTGCAGCTGCGGGCACCTGTCCACACTGTTTATCCGGCTGGGTGGCTTCTGTCATACCACCGCGCAGAGGAGACTGGGACCTCTGAGGAGCAGTGGCTGCTGCCTCCGTCCGAAATCGCTGCACCCCAGGCTGGGAGTAGGCATGGAAAAGGTGTGGCTGCCGATTTTCAGCGCCTTCATGGTGGACAGGAATGGGAATGTAGCCTGGTCGGAGCTGGGGGTATACAGGGTGGCCTTCTCTAGCGGGCAGCAGCCTGGAGCCTTCACGGGAAGGGCCATTGGCAGAGGATGCAGTTTCCTAAAATAAAGTAAGGAGAAATGAAGACTGGTTAGAAACAGGGCAGAGAGACCCTGAGGGGGAACTTGATCCTCCAGGGTGACTTGGGCATCACAGGTCAGACAGGTGAGCTGAGCACAGTGGACAGACCACTCTGCCGGCTTTGCTTTTCCCAGATTCCCGGAGACAGCTATATGATCAACAGTTTAAGATTTAAGGGTTACTGGGAATGGTGGTGCACTCCTTTAATCCCAGAACTTGAGAGGCAGAAACGAGCAGTTCTCTGACTTGGAGGCCATCTTGGTGAGTTCCAGGCTATCCTGGGCTATATAATAAAACCTGTCTCAGGAGAGGAAAAAAAGTTGAGGTGCACCTGAAAGTCAAAGTATCAGTTTGAAGCACAAGAGGGATCCCACTCTCCCACAGTGGGGAGACAGGTTTTTCTGGGTGTAAGGCAGAGTGTAGGGCAGCAGCAGACAGCAGCTAACAGCCCCTGCAGATCTGCAGAGGCTGACACCAGGAGGTGACCCAGAAAGACTCAACTCGGGCTACTAAACTGCAGCAAACTTCTCAGCTCCCAATGAAGCTCTCGCATTTCTCAACCACAAAGTTTGTATTTGATCCAAACACAGAACCTAGCTTGAAAATCTTTCTGGAGAAGCATATATGTTTGTGTGCCATGATTGTGGTCGTGTGTGTGGTGTGGTGTGGTGTGGTGTGGTGTGGTGTGGTGTGGTGTGGTGTGGTGTGTTTCAGGGGCTAGCTACTTGGAAATATTTTTAGAACAAGTTGCAAGAAAGGGAGATCCACAGGAATGCAGCAGTGGTGCAAGAGAACAAACCCCGGGGATTAGTCCCGGTGCCAGTGTCCCGGTGCCAGTCTCTGCCTGGCTAGACTTCACAGCAAGGTTGCTGAACTTTCTCCTAGGCCCATCTGTGCATTTCCTTGTAAAATCCAGTTATGACTAAAGAACCGCTGAGCCAGGTCAGCAGAACCCCCTCCTCCCAGCCCACCACTGTGGCTATCGGATCAGGTTCCCAGGGCTACCATCCTCCCCAGGTGTCTGATCACCCTCGGCTTGGAAGAATCCTGCTGGGTGAGTTTGGTCAGAATCCCCTTTGGCTTGGAGCAGCTTTCTCCTTTGAGTGATTTCCTGGCCACATGTCCCACCCTGCGCGCTGCCGTGCTCAGAAGGAGCTGTGCTCATCTAAACTTCTCCTGGCCACGCTTTGACAAGTACCATAGATACCACAGAACATTTCCCCCATCCCCCAATAAGCTAAACCCTGTTTGGGCTAAGAACAGTTGGGGGTCCTTCTCAAGTCCTATCACAAAGTTGTCCCTCTAGAGGTCTGGCTATTTTTGGGGACCCTGGAGAAGGCCAAGTTCCAGATGTACCTCTGGGGAAGATCTTATTTCAGACACCGAGGCCAGCCAGCCACTCACAGGGCAATGACATCTCTCTCCAATAGGCGGCTGTGCAACTTAGCCTCCAGCCGCCTCCTGAGCAGAGGCGCCCTTCCACAGAGGAGGGGAGCTGGGCTCTGTCACTTGTACATATCCAAGTAGGTCGGTATTTAGGAGAGCGAGCCTTCCTCTGTGAGGTAGTTCTCCGAATGGCAAACAAATGTCAGAAGCTGAGACTCTGTGAGCTCGGGGTGTCATTTCTACAGCTGCAGACCCAGGCAAAGGCTAAGAAAGGACCCCTCACGGTTCATTTGCACTTTGAGTGAAGAGGCATTAATTCCGCCACGTTTTCTATTTATGTACGGGTCTGGACACCAGGTAGCTGGCCCTGGAATGTGACCCTTTCAGGCCCATCCACTGACTCTCTCCTGTTGAGACCTTGCCCTTGGAGGGCCTCCAAAAAAACAGAAAAGGCAAGGGTGTCACTGTGTCCTTGGGGAGAGGGGCAGACAAGCACTCGGTACTCTCAGATTAGAATGCCCACGTGCTCAGGACATCAGCATTATTTTAGCCTGCTTAACTCTCAGGTCACCCAAGAGCTGGGAGGAGATCCAGGCTTCACTGACAGAACCCAGTTCTGGCCATGAGGCATGCACCATAGAGAGCTGGCAAAAGACAACCACAGAATCCTGCTATAACGTATTTTCTAGGCAATGTGTCCACTCACTGGGACAGGCACCCTGCTTTGCAGCTGAAATCAGACTTTGCATAGTCCTGTCCTATGTTTTGGGGACTGCCTGTGACTAATTATTTCTTCCGCACGAACAGAGCCTCAGGCACTACCTACCCCCCAGAGTCAGGCAGCTAACAAGCCTGAGCTAGCCTCATCTAAAACTTCCAGGGGACGTCAAGCCACCACTCCAATGGGCCCCAGGGGTCATCAAACCAACAAGATATGACCCTTGCAAATAAGACAAGTAAAAGGGCTGGGGATATAGCTCACTTGGTAGAGTGCTGGCCTAGCATGCAAGAAATCCTGCGTTCAATCCTAAGGAGCGTGTAGGAGAATAGCTACAGTGGTGCACACCTATAACCCAAGTTCAAGGCCATCTCCAGCTACACACTGAGTTTGAGGTCAGCCTGGACTACATGAGACCTTGTTCAAAAACTAGACAAGTTAACGCATGAAACAAATGAGAAACGTGTTTACCTGAAAAGCAGGTGTGGCTGAGGTATTAGACACGTGGGGCTTTCCCACCGAGGAGGCTAGCCTCGCTAGAATCCAAGGTCATTTTTACCACGCCTCTCTAGAATCCAAGGTCATTTTTACCATCAGCCAACAGCTCAGTGAGCACGGATAATTCCCTTCCCCTGTAAACCTTCACTTCCACTTCTTTAAAGCAAAGCAGGCAACTAGTGCCCTACAGAGCTACTGTGAGATTGTTTGTTTGTGACAGGGCCTTACTTACATGTAGCCCAGGCTGGCCTCAAATTTCTGGTCTTCCTTGAGCTACCCCGGTGCAGAGATTACAGGTGTGATGCCAGGCCTTGCTTTCTGATTTTTTTTTTTGTTCGATTTTTAAATGCGCTTTAGTGTTTTCCTTGCATGAATGTGTGCCATGTGTCCATGGCCAGAAGAGAGCACAGGATCTCCAGGGACTGAAGTCACGAATAACTATTGGCTGCCACGTGGGTGCTGGGAATCAATCACCAGCTCTCTAGAAGAGCATCCAATGCTCATAACTGCTGAGACTCCTCTCCAGGCCTGAGGGGTTTGTTTGCTCGTTTGTTTGTTTTAAAGACTGAAATTCACTGTATGTTCCAGATCCAATTGCCTTTGCTGGCCTTTAATAGATAGTCGTAACTGCTGCCCCCTGGGTGAAGTTTTATACGACACACTGAAGAGGGATATGCAAAAGACCTAGAACAAACCAGGGTTCCCTCCCTAAAGAGACACAAGAGACTCCAAAGCATCAAAGGAACCCAAAGTGAAGGACAAAGCTAAATGATGGTGACATAAATCTGTATGCGGTCATCTATGAAAGTGGCTTGGAAAGTTCTAGAAGGAACCTGGAGTTAAAACATTCTCTGCATCTGGGTGGTGCATATGTACACATACCTCAAACACTGCACTTTTCTGCAGCCCCTTACCGCTCACCCCGTCACAGCTTACCCACCCGACCCTATGCCCCCACAGACAGGCCTGACTGGAGGGGCTTCTCCTAGGGTCAGCCCCTATACCAAAGGCACTAAAGACCTTGCATCTTATGCAGCTCGCCTGTACCTCAACTGGAAAAGCAAAGGAACAGAAGTAGGCAGCCCCATCCAGGGACCTACACAGGAGGGGCAACATATAATCCGCATCTTGCCAGAAGTGTTAGGCCTGGGCCCAGGGAGGAAGGGGCGCGGTAACCAAGAGCGAATGCTACAGCTATGGCAGATGAAACTGAAGGGAGAGAGGGTCATCAGATGCCTCAACGAGGCAGGAGGAGCCAAGGAGGAACGAAGAAGTCAGAGATGAACGAGGAAGGAGCGGGGACACCAAGGCAGAGATGGGAAGGAGGCGTAATGAGAAAGAGAAGTGAGCAAGAGATAGGAAGCCCTCCGTTAGCGGAAGGAAAAGCAGGAACCTCCACCAAGACTCTGGCCTTGAGTCAACAGGAAATGGCTCTGCTGGCTGGCACTAGCCCAGGGATTTTCCTTAGAGTCCTGAGTCTCGTGGGTGTGTGAACTAGTAACCCACACACTCCAATTGAGAGAAAGCCATCAGCATTAAGAGTGCTGCACCCTAAAGAAGTTCCACGCTCCCCTCTATCCCTCTGTTGGGTTTTGTTTGAAAAAAAAAAAAAGTATTTTGAAAAACCAACTGACTCACAGAATAGGTCACATCAGCGTCTTTGAGGCAAGACTCAACCACCTCTACCTGCACTCCTGACTGCAGTGAGGACCCCAGGAACCCTCTCCAGCCACACGACAGGGGCTGGGCACAAACACAGCTACTGATCAGATGTCTGAGAACCTTTCACCTCTTCCTGGTGGCCTCCCTGCAGTCCAGCTCATTATCCTTATCTTTGATAAAGCCCTCAGGAAGACGTACAAACTCTAACTAGGAAACGAGGGCCGCGGGGCTGACTTTGACTTATCTTACTACATTAATTTATAAACGAATGCACTAATCTTACTCCTGTTTTATAGTGAAAACATTATTGCAAACATTAAAATCCTGAGGCTATCTAAGGGTACCAAACAACTCCATGAGATGACCCAGGAAAAAAAATCAGGAAAAATACTAAATGAGCCCAAATGTGTCATTTTAGGCATAAGACATTATTAGAAAAAGCTTAAAGCTAGGCTCTGAGCCCAGTGAGTGATGGGCTTGTCTGCAGGTCTGCAGGAAGTGCAAAAACACTAAGAGGACACACTACCGACAAAAAGATTTCACTTGGCTGATCCCTGCCCCACCATGTGCTCCGTGAGCAGACTGCAGCCCCTCCCTAGACCTCAGGTTTTCTTAGCTATAAAATTCAGAGGAGGCCCAGAAATATCCTACAAAGTACTGGTTCTCAGGCTGTAGGACAATGGAGCACCCAGGAAAAATAAAAATGGTGAAAGCTGTGTCCATCCCAAGAAATCCTATTCAAACTGGGAGGACAGCCTGCGGTGCTTGTTGTGAAGGAGGACCTGAGGTATTCACCAGAAACTCCTGGAACTCCTCTGTGACTATATCACCACAAGCATGCCTTCATTTGTCAGAAACCAGTGACACTCAAAGTACCCCAAAGCTTTATAGCCCAAATTAAGACAAGGCCGAGCCCCACCCCCACCCTCATATATTAAAAGCAGGGTTGGGAGGACAGTTCTTGGGCTTGGCACACTCAGTTTCCCAGAACAGAATGAAAAGCAAGCCTCGACCCAACCACAGCTGGTTCCCTGTACACTCAGTAGGTGGCTCTCTGAACCCTGGAAACCCCTTCCTGGCTCTTAAATGAAGTGGGCTTAATACCTAAAATTACAGTTCCGATTTATCAGGAGCAATGGTGGCGAGCAGAACTTCCAACTCAAGCCCCGGAGTCTTAAGTCGAACACTAATTCATGAGCTGGGTTTTCAGGCCAGAAGAGCTTTCTCCCAGGTGAGCTGTTGAGTCTTACTAACAATACTCAAAACTGCTAACACCAGTGAAAAGGCAGAGGTTTCAAAGAGACACAGTGCAAGTCCCAGTGGGGCCAGGATCTGGGCAGAAACGAAGTGGCTGGGCTTGCCTCTATCAGGCGGGGTACCCATCACAGCCTTTGGGTCCAAGAGGCCACATAAATGACTGACCATCGATGAGATACCTAAGCCAGCAAGCATCTGGCAGCCAAGCTCAAAACTCTCTTACTCCCCTGGGTTGTGACGTTGCTTCTGGAGGGCAAATTCTGGGCAAATTCGCAACCAGAAGCCAGGCCACGTTGCTTCTGGAGGGCAAATTCTGGGCAAATTCGCAACCAGAAGCCAAACCCACGTGCTGCTCAAGTCCGTTCCCAGTGCTTCTGAGGAGATGGGTTTATTCTGGGACTCCTGGGAAGACCGAGGGCCATGGGGCTGAAGATGGCTCAGTGGCTAAGAGTACACACTGCTATTGCAGAGGACCGGGATTAGGTTCCCAGCACATGCATCTAGTGTCTCACAATGGCCTGTAATTCCACCTCTAAGGGATCCAATCCCCTTCCTCCCATGGCCTCTGCAAATGACTGCACTCATATGTGCAAACAGACATTCACAACACACACACAGTTAAAAAACAAAAAATTATGAGGGCTGGAGAGATGGCTCAGCAGTTAAGAGCACTGGCTGCTCTTCCAGAGGTCCTGAGTTCAGTTCCCAGCAACCACATGGTGGCTCACAGCCATCTATAGTGGGGGTGGGAATCTGATGCTTTTTTTCTGGCAATAAAGTTGTATTTGACTATAGAGCACTCATACATAAAATTTTTAAAAAGTTATGAATAAGTCTTTTTTTTTAAAAAAAAAAAGATATTATGTCTGTGTTGACCACAAAATATCATGAGTCACAGGTTGTGATCAGAGGCTTGCCCAGGTATGCCACTTATTCAGATAGAAACACTTATCAGCTGGCACGGTGATCCATGCCTCTAATCCTAGCACTCAGGGGGCAGAGGCATATATATGTATCTCTGAGTTTGGGGCCAGCCTAGTCCACAAAGTGAGTTCCTGGAAGCCAGGCAAAACAAAACAAAAAGAAACGCTTCATCCTAGGATTAATAAAAGGGATGTCCCTACATGTTTTAGAAGAGGAAACTTATACTGCTTGTCTCTGCAGCTGTGTCCAGATAAATAAGAATGAGTGGGCATGAGCCCTGATCTGTAAGCTGCTACCCTGGGCTCCAACCCTTCCCTGTAACTCATTAGCCTTGGACAGAACTTGCTGTAACAGACTCAGTGTCCTAGCCATAAAAATTCCCTCACTTTCTAGGGGGTTCTAAAGGGTTTTGCTGTTTTGTTGGGTTTGCACATTCACATTGACCTTGAACTTGCTATGTACCTGAGGATGGTCTCGAACTCACGATCTTCCTGTGTCTTGTCTCCCAAGTGTAGGGATTAGAGGCATGTGCCATCTCAACCGGCTATTATTATAAGACATAGTGAAACAGGGCATGAGAAAGCCTTTGTAAAGACTGAGCTACTCCCTGTGTTGAACTACAATCTCGCTCCATCGTTCCCAGTTACTGATGGACTAAGGTTGAGCCTACCGCTGCAAAGCCCAGTTCCTTGGTGGATTTTTACCAGTTTGGTAATAAGTCTGTTACAGCTAGAAGCCTTTTTATCTCAGTCTTAAGAGACTAGTTAGTTGGGGCTGGAGAGATGGCTCCGTGGTTAAGAGCACTGACTGCTCTTCCAGAGTACCCATATTCAACTCCCAGCACCCACATGACAGCTTGCAACTCTCTGACTCCGGTTCCAGAGACACCCTCACACAGACATCCAGGCAAAACACCAATGCACAGAAAATAAAAATAAAGTTTTTTTAAAAAAATAAAGAGAGAGACTAGTTAGCAAGAATGCCAAGGTCTACACTGAGAACTAACCTGGAAGTAAACAGGGCCAAAGAAGCACCCTAAAAACCTAAGCCCTGAGCTATTCTTTCAGATGCTAGTCAGCTACTTGGGGAGGGGCTTACACACAGAAACCCTTGCTGCTGGGAAACTGCACATAAAGGCAAGGAATGGGGCTCCCTTGCACACCCAAAGGCTTAGTTAGGGGGGAGAAAAGTCAGGCCAGGGCAGGGTGCGTGAAAGTTGGCCTGGGAGCAGGGCATCTGCTGCCACCTCCTCAAAGTTCACATTGTGTCCCTCTGAGGAGCCCACGCACAGTCTGAGGGCAAGTGTAGCCAGCAGCAGCTGCCAGGTATTTCCCCTGCTGGAGGGAGCACTGGGAACCCATAGCCAGCCTCCAGCCTCCCACGTTCCCAAGCCCTGGAACCTTCCTTTGGTTTTCCACATGGCAGATAAAAGAATGGGATGAATCCCTAGTCACAGGGGAAGCTGGGGCGCAGCTCCATGAGGAGCCCAATCGAGAGACACTTGGCTCCTACACTCACAGCTTCAGGGAAAAATCAAGTACTTTCTTCTGGGGGAGAAAAGAAAAAGAAAGGTCACCTGCTTTAATCAATGCAGACAGAAAAGTTCTAATCTGGGAAGCAAACTGAATTTCAAAAGATCAGGAGGCCCTCCTCGGGCAGGAGCAGTTCCACAGCCTTCCCCAGGTTCACTCATGGCAGACTAAAGGGAAACACAGTGGTCCTGTCACAGGGCCTTCACCTCTAACGTTAAGGTTCTCAGTCCCTTATTCCCTGCCATAAACCGGACTCCTGGCTCTTGCCTGGCACTGTTCTCAGGACTGCGGAGACAATGGAGGGACAACTTCTTCTCAAGGAGTCAGGGCCGAAGAAGTAAGAAGAGTTCAATGCAGTACAGTGCAGTGTCCCCTCCCGTCCGTCCTGGTATAAAGGAACAAGTCCTCAGAGCCAAGGGGCCTGATGGAGGCCCTAGAAGGTGCCAAGGCCTTCATCTGAACCCCCGCTGTGTCCCAAGCTACCGTGTACCTGAACACAACCCTCACAGGGACATTGGAAGCCTAGGTCAGGGTTCTGAGGGCCATCTGGACACCAACCAAGGGAGAACCACTTACATTTGGGACAAACTTATGAGAGAGAAGACTTCAGGCCTGGCTGTTGTCTGAAAGACCCATGTATGCCCAGGTCTGCTACATGGGAAGGTCAGCTGGCTGCGTATCTACAGAGACCTCCCCACTTCATGGTAAACATCTTTAGGAACAACACACAGGCTGAACTTGAACGAAGCACTGTCTGTACCCTATCTCCTTTGATCCTCTCAACCCTGTTAAGAGTGGTCCACCGACAGAGGGACCAGGCTAACGGAGGGCGTGTAACTTGCTTGAGATTTCTAGAACCAGGTTTGTCTGGCGGTAAGGCCGGGCACCTAACTCTTCCCCTGCCCCCTGACTGTCACTCGTGAATGCTGTGTGTCAATATCTGTGATCTCTCCAAACCCTTCGGTTCCACTGCTCCTGAACCGAGGCTCAGTCTGGGTACTCTCCAAGTCAGGGAGCGCCCGCTGTGTGCTGAGTCACTGGCCCAGCCAAGGCAGGACCGGCAAGCAAAGACTTTGGGCTCCATTCTGAGTCACCCAGGCTCTAAGACTTCACCATCATCAGATACAGGGGGGCTACGGGAGGGAGACAAGCCGGTCGCACCTCATGGATGAGGGGGTCTGGCTTGGATGCAGACAGCCTGAGTTAACCTGGAAGGGTGAACCAACCACAATGCCTTTTCTTCTACATGCTCAGCTGCCTTCCAATTCTCCCAATTTGGCTTTTCAAAACTACCCATTCCTTATTTATCCATTCAGTGTCTGAGAAAGACATTTCTAAATAACTAAGGAAAAGCCCCTAAACTTCTACTTCAGTGAGTACTGGAGAAGATCCTTTGGAATAGGAAGAATTGTTTTCCAACAAAATGCTAAGGCATTTTCAGTGGGAAGCCCCAGTTCGAAGGACACAGCCCTGTGCTAGGAACTCGGGAAACATGATGGTTTTACAGGCTCCCCTGATGCAGACTGGCAGCAAATAACAATTCTAAGTGGTTCTGGATAGACAGTAAAGAACTTTATATATGTGGTGTCTGATCTTACTGCCAGCCACAAGAAAAAATAATTAGATTCCTTTGCCAGAGCCACCAGGCGCTGTCTGCTCCGGATCTGCAGTGTCTGGTTGCTGTCATTTCCCAGCCCCTCCCTACAGACCCACGAAGATGCTGTGTCACTGATGGGAATGAAACAGCTCCTCCAGACCTGCGAGGATGGGCTCAGGGAGTCAGCACTGACCGCTGCACAGAAAAGGCCACTCAGAAAGTGACTAAGGGGATGGGCCTCTGGGGGACATCTGGGAATGTAGGGACAACATGGTTGTGCTGGGGGATTGCCGAAGGGCTTCTTAAGACACACTTTGTGTTTATACTTCTATTGAGCCATTGTCCCATGCCCACAGATTCTGCTAGGCAAGGAGAGGCTGAGATGAGACAGACTGCTGGGAACACTCAACAGGGCTGAGAGCCAAAAGGGCAAAGCAAGAGAGACCACCACTTAGAAAAGATTCAGATTAGAGAGCAGTGCGGAGTCTAGAGCTGGCACTGCCTGCTTCTGGCCCAAGAGAGGTGAGGCAAATCAGTAAACATGCCTGACACTTCTACAGAAGCAGGAGCAGGAACGACAGGCCAGCCTTTCTGTGGAGCCACAGGCTAGGTACATCCCTCTGCGTCATGGAATAGTTTCCACCTCAGTGTCTGGAGTATTTAAAGAGACAAGGTTTTCAAAAAGCACACATCCACATCCAACACACATCCACACTGCCTGGCTTCTCCCAGAGATATGTTCCACAGAAACAAGTGATGGCTTTGTAACATCAGCTGTCACACACACACACACACACACACACACACACACACACACACAGTCACATGTGCCGGAT
This sequence comes from Alexandromys fortis, assembly GCF_014885135.2. NCBI lineage: Eukaryota > Metazoa > Chordata > Mammalia > Rodentia > Cricetidae > Alexandromys > Alexandromys fortis. The sequence goes on along the minus strand of NW_026068042.1, from coordinate 1,796,465 downwards.
GACGGACAAAGTTCAGCTCCTGTATATGTGTGCAGTGAGGCGATCTGGTGCCTGGCGAGGCTTCCCTAAGGTCTGAGGCAGCAGTAGATTTATGTAGTGGTTCCTCACAGTGCAAAGCAGGGGGGAAGGGGTAGGAGAACAGAACAGCGGGGTGGGGGTGGGGCATGAGGATGCTCATCAGGGCTGTCACTGTAGAGTCTCAGAGACTCTTGAGAAGCGAGAGCCTTGTTCAGCTCTCGGCTTTCCTTCATAAGGCCTCGCATATGTTTAAGATCAAATTAAGACATGAAGGAAAAAAAGAAAAGAAAAGGTTTAGATTAGGTATGGTTTCCTATTTTGGATGGAAGATACCAGAACAAACATTTTTAATGTCGAGAAACGGTCATAAACATGTAGAGTGGTTTATATAAGGAAACCATGTGCCATCCCAGAAACAGGGCCAGTGCTAATCAAGCCTCACGGGGTGGTATGAGGCTTTCTGACTCACCACCAGCCCCGACGGCACCCAACGTTTTAAGCTTTCTCAGCCCTGACTAACGTCAAACGCTGCCACAATTTTCCTGTGTACGAATTCTAACCCTCATAAAGGACAAATCTACTTCACAAAATGAGGGACAGACTGTGTCCTGGGAGGTGCAATCAGTCCTTGTGTGAGCCAAACACACAGGCTGTTCTTTAGAGGGAAAACGAAGGTTTGGATGCACACCCTCCCGAGGCACGTGGCCCTGCTCCCCGTCCACTCCCACCAAACCACTGACCTGCTGGAAAGGCGAGGGGAATAAACAGCCACTCATTTCCTGACTCTGCTAAGAGGCGCACTGGCCTGTGATGGATGTAGAAAGAGCAAAATGACCTCATCTCTAGAGAACAGGAGGCTCGGCTGAGCCCGAAGCAGAATAAATGCGTCTTTCCACTTTAACCATAACTCAGAAAAGACTTCCAATGTTCTGTGAAGGGACGTTGCTCCCTCTCGCAGATCTACGTCCAATCTGCCAGAGTGGAGGTGAGACGGTGGAGGACAGAAAGGAGGCAAAAATTCCAGGCCCGGGGAGGAGGGCGGTCTCCTCACACTGCCACGATCACCCCGCCACTGGGCACAGGGTCTCGAGATTTCCTAGGCGTTGGCAGGCCAAATGTGAAGCAGGTCGGGCTGGGGGCGGGCACTGTGGCTTTCACGACCAAGGTGGAAGAATCAGAATCGCCAGAAAACCCTCTGAACTTACTTCTGGGTGCCATTTTGGCCAATTCAGATTCAACACAGGGTGGGAGTAGAATGGGTCATGTAACTACAATGTACATTTTTTAAAGATTTATTGTTTCTATTTTATTTGAGAGTGGCTACACATATGTCTGTGGAACTGGAGTGAGCCACGTAATACGGGTGCTGGAAAATGAGCCCAGGTCCTCTGCAAGAGCAGCAAGTGCGATTACCTCCTGAACCATCTCTCCAGCCCCTTAGCACAGCCTTAAAACGCTCCCCTAGAGGGCATCAAGATGGCTTGATGGGTAAAGACACCTACTACCACCAAGCCTAAGGGCCTGAGTTCCACCTCAAGAACCCACTTGGTGGATGGACACTTCCACCTCGTTGTCCTCTCACCTCTACATAGAAGCCATGATGTGTGCGCCACGCAAACAAAATTAAACTGAATTAAAAGAACAGAACAAATTTCTGGAGACTGCCAGGTTGGTGAATCCCCAGATCCACAGAGGTGAACAGCCCTGCTCCATGAAAGAGGACAATCTGCCTGGTAAGGGACCAGCAATCTCGAGTACCTGGCCTGTTTGATAGTGGAGGAGAGATGCTGGGGAGGTGCTACCAGGGCTCATGCATCTCCAGACCCCAAAGTGAACACTAATGTTGCTACAGAAAAAGGGGTCTTGGCTGGCGTGGGCCTCCCTGACTAGTGGAAAACTGTGCGGGGAAAACTAAGGCTGCTGAGAGAGACGTTTGCATACAGACATCACAGCTCCAGCAGGAACAGGCCAAGACACTGGTTTACTACAAAAACAGGGGCAGGAGGCCTGCTACCACCTCTTCAGAGACTACAAAAGTCAACCCTGAGGAGACAAAGTTAAGACTGACTACAACACAAAGGGCCATTGGATCTCTTCTTCCCACGAAGGGCTCATCTTTATCAGCTTTGACTGTCAACAACCATGTGGCTTTCTTTCCCAGCTCAGTGAAGGGATCCTCATCGACTGAGAAGCAGCTCCCACCCAAGGGGAATATGCTCTGAGGGTCTCTTAGCTCTTCCCAGACAAGCCTTTGTTTAGGCAGCAGCCCTTTCTCCTTAGGCTTCAAGAAATCTATGTCAAGGAATAGGAAGATGGCGTGGCAGTTAAGAGGTGCCTTCTGTTCTCCAAGAGGACCTGAGTTCGATTCCCAACATTCACAAGTTGGGTCACAACCACCTATAACTCCAGCTCCAGGAAATCCAACACCCTTTTAGGCTCTGAGGGCACCTGTACACAGGCAGACACATAAAAATAAAGAAACCAATTTCTTTTTTCCTCTTTGTTGTTTTGTTTTTCTAAACAGGTTTCATCTGTAGCCTTGGAGCCTGTCCTGGAACTAGTTCTTTTTTGTTGTTGTTGGTGGTTTTTTGTTTGTTTGTTTGTTTGTTTTTCGAGACAGAGTTTCACTGTAGCTATCAATTCTGTCTTGGAATGAGCTCTTGTAGACCAGGCTGGCCTAGAACTCTCACTGGGATCCACCTGCCTCTGCCTCCTGAGTGCTGGGATTAAAGGCGTGCGCCATCACCGGTGGCCCAGCCATAGAAACCAATTTCTATTGTAGGATATTAAAGGTTTTCCCAGTTTGCAGCCTGCAGTAAGTAAAACCGCCCCAGTCACACAGATGTTCTGTGACCGTCAAAGCTTCAGTTTGGAAGGAGCGAAGCCCGGGCTCAAAGCAAGCACAGCTCCTGGGACTTGGCTCCTGGACGGAAATGTTCGTTTCTCCTCATGCTTTGGTATCATGCTGGCAAAGGAACCCCTTCTCCTGAGTTAATCACAACCCACCATCAAAATCCCGGCTAGCAGGGCAGTCGGCATGCTCAAGTTTCATAAAAATTCACCCACTTCCGCTTTTGTACAGGTCAGTCCTCTTGACCCCTCTGTTTGCTATTGGTGCTGGGGGGGTGGCCTTCAGAAACACACTTGAATTATCTGCATTTCCTTATACAGAAGGAAGTAGGGCACCATTAAGGGTCTTGTAAGTTTAAAATTACAATGGTGAAAATTTCCAGGTTTTTAAGCCTAGGACATCTACCTGATTTAGTACTCTGCACTGTGTTTAGTAAGAACAATGATAACTTGTTTAGTTTTTTTTTTTAATCTTGCATAGTCTAAAGCATCTACATCGTGACTACAACACCTACCTCGTGGCTACAGAAAGATCCCTGCCTTCAAGCTGGGCAGTGGTGGCGCACACCTTTAATCCCGGCACTTGGGAGGTAGAGGCAGGAGGATCTCGGTGAATTTGAGGCCAGCCTGGTCACAGAGTTACAAAACAGCCAGGGCTACACAGAAAAACCCTGTCTTAAAAAAAAAAAAAACACCAAAACCAAAAACCAAACAAACAAAAACCAGTTCCCACTTGCTGAGGACCAGCATGGGCATGCTCAGACTGGATCCTCACTCCCAACAAGGGGTACCAGCAGGTGGTGTGTGATTCTTCTTGTAGTTATTATAAGAAAGAAGTCTCAAAATACAGCTGTATACAGCTGTAATATACTACGAGTTTTCTACTTCCCACAAAAAAAGAACATTATTACCCACTAATGAGTAAAAGACACACACAAAAAAGATACAAGTATGCCCACCCAATTTCAGCCAGGAATAAATACATAATTAATTCCTTGTAAATGTAAACTCCTGAGTATGTAGCTCACTGCTGGGCACCGTGGTTGTAGCGGTAGTTGTAAGAAAAAAGTGTGTCTGGCATTCTCAAGGCCCTTGGTTCAACCCCAGCATCACATGCATAAAAATGAAAGTAGAATTTTCTAAAATGATGACTCATAAAGCATCTTAAATTTGGTGAGTTTTTAAAAATTCCAAATAATATATCAACTCTTTACTGCTTTTATTTTCTTCAAACAGCAATAATTGGGGGGGGGTTGTTTTGGCTTGTTTTTTTGTTTTGTTTTGATTTTTGTTTTTTGTTTTGTTTAAAGCAAAGTTTCTCTGAAGATAAGGCTGGCTTTGAACTCAGAGATCCTCCTGCTTCTGCCTCCCAAGTGCTGGGATTAAAGGTGTGAACCACAACGCCTTTAAGACTAGTCTTGAAGTGTAATTATTTTACCAAACTTTTCATTTTGAAAAGATCAAATTTACATAAATTATTACTGATCAGTATGCTAAGTATGACTCTTGTTAATTATATATTAAGAGATCCTACCTAAATTTGTATCTTTAAGTGTTTTATTCAAAATTTTTTTTTTTTAAAGACAAGGCCTTATTTTTGCAGCACAGGCTGATTTCATTCCAAATTTAATTAATTATTATTTCTTGAGGCAGACTCTGGCCTTGAATTCCAGACCCTTCTGCCTCAGCCTTCCTGACTGCTGGGAGGACAGGACTGCACCCCGTCAGACCCAGACTTCATCTCAAATATGTGCTTTCAAATTTTCTTGCCCTTGATGCTGATATAACACGCCGGGCTGTATGCAAACGCAGCATACACCTGCTGTGTTCACAAGACTCCCCAGCTGTTTCTGGTAACAACGTCCGAGTATTTTAATACGACAATAGCAAGAAAGAATTACACCATTAAAAATATATTCTCTTTCTCTCCAGTGTGAGGCAATGGCTAAGCGTGCGAGACAATGTCGGATCTCTAGTTTTGAAACTGTATCCTTAAAAAACAACAACAACAAGATCAAGTATCCTCTAATTGAAAGCTGTTTCAATCAATAACGCAAGTTAAACTTTAAATATAGGGCTAAATCAACTTATTTATTCGAGCCTACTGAGTCACTCTATGCCTGAGATCCAGCAAAGTCACAGAAAAAAAAAACTGAGTTCAGAACTCGAAGGTGAAATTCCCAAAGAACTCCACCTCTAGCAGCTCTGGGAGCCCGGCCGGGCGCCGTCAGCCCCGGAGAGAGCCGAGGGTCTCAGCACGCGAGGCGGCGGGACAGAAAGGCGGCGGCCGGGCCAGGCCTGGGCCTCGGCCGCTCATCGGGCCGCTCGCCCCTCCCGGGGGACCCTGCGCACGGCAGCTCCGGCCGCAGGCTCTTCGTCCTCCGCAAGAAGCTAGTGAAAACGACCCCATGATGTCACCACGAGGGTGGCACCTCGCTGGCTACCCTCCAAGGCCACCCCTCCGTAGGCTCCCCCAAGGCCCGACGCCTGTCCGGGGAGGGTACGGGAAGGGGCTATCCGGGCGGGCGCAGCAGGGCGCGGGGTGGGGTGATCCCCGTAGCCCCGGCCCGACCCGGCCCCTTCACGGTCGAGGTGGGATCGCGAGCCCGACTCACCTTGGGGCCCTCGGGGGGCACGCGCGGGTCGTTCCACGTAGTGGTTCGACTGTTGTGGTCCACGAAGAAGGGCCAGCCGGTCTGCGGGTCGATCTTGATCTCCCAGCCCGGGGGCAGGGGGTCTCGGTCACCGGCTCCGTTGCCGGACGCCATCTGCATCACGGGAGATTGGGTTGCGGCGCTCATGCTGGGTCGGGGTCCACCCGGGGCGCGGAGCTAGGGCGCGGGTGACGAGGTCGTGGAGTGCGGGCACCTCTGCGTCGCCGACGTGTTCGGGAAGCCGGCGCCGGGCACCTTTATGAATTAAAGGACTGGGTGACGTGGCCGGAGAGGGGTGGAAGTATCTGGAAATAGCCTCCTCGCTGCCAAAGGGGAAGGAGGAGATAAAGGGAAGGCAGCAACTGGCCGGCTAGAAACTTCTGGTCCCATCCAGAGAACTTGGCGGCCGCCGCGGGCTGGATGTGGAGCTCCGCCCTGAGTCATCAGCTATAATCGCGGTGGGGCGGGACCGTGGGCGGGATCGGAGGCGGGGATCTGTCACCCGCCGCTCCTCCTCGTCTTCTCCGGCTGTCCCTCCCAGCAGCTGTCCTGTGTGCGTCCCGGGGCGCGTCTGCGTCCTAGGGCCAGAGCGCCTCGCAATGGATGGGTGTGCACCGGTGTCCTTGTGCGCCCACGGTGGTTTTGATCTCCGGACTCGCCGCTACTTCTTCACTCCTCGTGGGCAGTCTCGGGCCAGGAAGCCCACGGGCCGGGTGCCTGTGGCCCCGCCTCTGTGACGGGACTAAATCATCTTTAAACTCGGAAAATCTCGTCCGCCCCCACGCCCAAGTACGCTAATACACTGGCGTCCTGCAGTGACGTTTTAATAACTTTCTCTCAAGGGCTTTGGGACTTCTCCCGAGAAGTTCTAGAATGCTGATCTGACGTCACACACACACACACGCACACACACACACACACACACAGCAAGAAAGTACTGTGGAAACTCACCTGCCTGCTTTGGAAACCTGAAGAACAAAGGACTGAACTGATGGTTTCATGCTCTTGGCCTTCTCTAGTATAGACACTTTCTTACAGTGGCTAGCCTTAGAATTTATATTCTCTGGGACTTGTAGTGGGTTTGTTGTTTATTTGGTTCTGTTTTAATGGTAAAAGTGGACTCTGATTCCGAAAATAACGATCAGACCAAACCCTGCAGTTTTGTTTAAATGGCAATCAACTTCTAATCCCTTGACCCACCCACCCCCGCCCCGCCCCTGGTTCCCAGTGCACTCCGGAGAGTGTTAGGGGATCCAGTTCAGGCTAGAATACAGACTCATTCCTTACTTCAGGAACACCTTGGCCTACTACTGAACCCAAATTCCCAATTCAGATTCAGAGAATGTTCTGGAACCTTCAAAGATACCATCTCTGGCCTCTTCCCCTAAGATTTTTATTCTGTAGCAAATGCTAGAGGGTTCTGCCAGATATTTCCAATGAGTGATTTTTATGTCCAGGGACCGTCTTACCAGCCTGGAAGGCCCAAAGCCTCAGTATAAGTACTGACGTGGCTAGCCTCCAGGGACTGACTGCCACCAAACACACCTGGGACTAATGTGGGTGGCCTGACTTATCTTATGGCAATCACGTTGAAATGTCTAGACTCCTTAGATTCACCGGCCAGTGTCTGCCTTTTTCTTCTTTATACCTGAACCCACCCATCTTTATACCTGAACCCATCCAGCACAGAGTCCACCTTTTATAAAAGAATAAAGATCAATATTTACTGAAGACTGAATGAGAAATGATTTTTTAAAAAGACCTGCTCTATCTATGTGCCCATACTGCCATTTAATTCTGTCTGCAGACCAGGCTGGCCGCCAACTCACAGAAGATCCGCCTGTCTCTGTCTCCCAAGTGCTGGGATTAAAGGTGTGTTCACCACTGTGCCTGGCTAAGTCCTTTTTTTAAAAAAAAAATATTTATTTCACATGGATGGTTGTTTTTGCCTGCTTGTATGTATGTACACTGTGTGTAGAGTGCCTGCAGAGGCGCAAAGAGGGTGTTGGATCCCCTGAAACTGAAGTTGCAGATTGTTTCAGGCTTCCTTGTGGGAACTGAACCTGGTCCTCTATAAGACTAGCAAATGCTTTAACTGAGGAGCCATCTCTCCGGTACCCCGCCTTTCCCACTCCCGCCCCGAACTGTTCTTTTGTTTTCACCATCCAATCATAACTTCCTAAATATTCCTTGACTCTTATCTTTCCTGTCCAGGTCATCCCACCCTCCATATCCTCACACGGCCTCTTAATGGGTTTCCGGGCCTCTGATCTTGTCCCTAAGCCCTGGGTCCATGTGGCAGCCAGAGAGACCTTTTCAAGCACCCAAGTCCACTCTCCTTGGTCTGGTACATGAAGGACTCTTTCTCACTTCCCTGGTGCGTACTACAGCTGGTCCTGCTGAGCTGTGTCTGGCACACATTGCTTCCTCCACGAGGACAGCCCCTCTCTCCACTCCCTTCACTGGCCCTCCCAACTTGGCTTTCCCCAGTATTGCCTTTGGCACCACTCTCTGTCACCCCCCAGCACCCCCATACACCACACCTGAGTGGCGTGATCCTCCATCCACATCCTGCCCCACCCTCCCAGTTGCTCTACATTGTAAAGCTTATTTGTTTGATTTACTTCTGGGCTGAGTTTCTGAGAGCGGGAGCAGGATCTTGATCACCACTGTGTCCCCATCCCCGGGCGCAGTGTGTGGTAAATAATAGTTATTAAGGCAGCAACAGTTGTAATGGCTACCGCTCATCGGGCAATTACTGCATGCCCGGCCCTGTGTTAATGGCTCTCCCTGGATTGTCACATTTGATCTCTGTGGTGAAGCTGTGATACGCTGCTTAGATCCCCTTCCAGGAGTGAAGGCTTGGTTCTCCCCTCCGCAGAGAACCTGCCAGAAGAGATCAGGACCTGTCCCATTTCTCTACCAACAGTGCCAAAAGAACGTGGACTTTTTGTTTGTTTGTTTGTTGTTTGGAGATAGGGCCTCTCTAGCCCCAGCTGTCCCGGAACATGATATGTAGACCAGGCTCATATTTAGCCTCAAACCTGCAGAAGTTCCACTGTCCTTGCCTCCGGAATAATGGGACTAAAGGCGTGCACCATAAGGCCCAGTGAGATAGGAATTTTTATTAAAACCTTGTGTGCTTGAGGAAATGGGTTTAGAGATGTTTAGTAACTTGCTCACTGTCCAGAGACTAACCTAAGTGAAGAAAACCACCTTGCCCAAGGTCAATCTTTCTTCTAAGGTGGCGTGTCTTCAATGAATGGATTCGCTGAGGGCCATTCTGCCCAGCCCCCAGGACAGGACCAATGGGTCATCCCGGTTCCCGTGCCCTCTGGGTTTGACTACTGTTTTCTCTGGAACTGTACCACAGCTCAGCCCGTGTCCGTGCTGCTAAGAGGATTCTTGACTGGCTCCTGGCTCCTGGCTCCTGCTCTACAACCTTCACGTCACAGTCCCCTTCCTAAGGACCCTAAGTAGGGCCAGACCTGCGACAGAGACTTTCTACCCCAGATACCTAGGAGGCTGGGTCAGGGGGATCAAAAGCTGAGGGCCTGCCGGGGTTACAGGGACACACGCTGGAACAGTGTTCCCAGTAGCTCCATCGCTAGGCAGCCGGCCATTTCCTTTTCACGAATGAGGCAGCTTGGGTTTGGAGATGCTTGCACGAAGCTTTGGTTGGTGGAGGTGGGATCTGCATTTCAGCAATTGACTCGAGCCCACGCTATTAATCTGGCACTCAGTACATACGGGAAATTAGTCAATGGCGCAGTCCCACTAGTCACCAAGAAGAAAAAATGTAGAAAGCTGTAGTTGAGAAGCATAGCTATGTGTACATGATTCTTCTCAATGCCAAGACCGTGAGCAGCAGGCAGTTACTATGGGAGAGTCTAAATCAGCCTATCAAGGATGGGTCCCAATTGACCTGACTCATACTTCAGGTCAAAGATGGGGGACTCATGCCCAGCTATGATTTTTAAATGGAAATGTTACCCCAAAGATTTTAGTGCCTGGATGATTTAATACATTTCTAACGGAACATGAGCTGGCACTGAGAACAGCCAGTTCTCTCAGATCCATGCGGAACACCGATCATTTCAAATCATGTTTGTTTTGCCTTTGTTGCTATCAGAGATGAGCTCACGCAGCCAGGCACACCTCCAGCCACTCCCTCTCAGGGGTCCCTTCCACCGTGAGCAGCCTAAGAGGAAGGCAGGGGCGTCTAAAGAACGCCTAGGTGGGAGACATGGCTGGGGAAAGGGGTGACACGGGCGGGCAGAAGGCATTGGGACAGACGGGGGAGGGGGGGGAGAGGAGATGTCTGGTCCGGCTATGCTACGGAGACTCATGATAAGGTCTATAAATACACCCTGGTGGAGGTGGAGGGGGAAATCAATATGGTTTAGCTGCAGCACTTCAGACTGTGGCTCTAACATTGCGTCTGTTTGTCATTAAAATCTGAAGTCTGTGCGGGCTCCAGCACAGCTGCCCTGCACTCCCTGACCTCCTGTGGCAGGTACACCCTGTAACAAACATCTGGCTTTTAATCAGAGACGTTCAATCATGCTAGTTTACTCTTTACAGTCTTCCATGAAAAAAAAATGGAAGAAAACAAGGAACTAACTGCTGTAACTGTAAATACTGGGGCTTCTTTTTCGGTTTGTTTGTAAGGATTTTGTTTTATTTTGTTTGGGATGGGGTCTCACTTTGTAGCCTTGGCTAGCTTGGAGCTCTCTATGTAGATCAGAATAGCCTCAAACACATAGACATCTGCCTACTTTGGCCTCTTGAGTGCTGAGATTAAAGGTGGTCACCACCACGTGAGCTATGGATTTCTTTTTCTGTGACTGTGTGCATCTGCTATGGTGGAGGTCAGGAAAGGGCATTCCCCCGAAGCTGGAACTGCGGGCCGTTGTGAGCCCACAAATGTGGGACCCGGGAACTGAATTTGGGTCCTCTGGAAAAGCACTCTTAACCACTGAGCCCTCTCTCTCACCTCTGTTTTTTTGAGAAGGGAAAAAGGAAGAGGGAGTGAACAGTCATGCATCTGGGTACTGCCCAGAAGAGGTCAGAGCCTGGGATTTAAAGGGATCAGATTAGGTAGGGAAGTCACACAGTGACGTGGAACTGATCTCCAGTCAAGCTGGGGCTGGCAGAAGAGAACCGAGTGAGCCTGTAGGGGGCAGGATGGTGGTGTGACTCTGGTGTTGGCAGGGAGGTTAAGATTTATCTGAAGTGTGGTCAGCAGCTCAAGGGCAGAGGGAGGACTGCCCAGCTGGCTTTAACAGACGGCACATCAGTGCAGAGTGCATTGCTGGAAGCCTGAACTCTGCTGGTGGCATGGAAGAGAACACTCAGTAGTGGTTAAGCGTGCTTACTGCTCTTCCAGAGGAGCTGGGCTTGGTTCCTAGCACCTACACCAAGGTCTCACAGTCTCCTATAACTCCAGCTTTAGGAGATTCAGTACCCTTTTCTGGTCTCCACAAATACCCAAACATATGTGATATACACACACACGCACATGCACACACACACACACACACACATCTTAAGAAAATAAAATCTCAGCCGGGCGGTGGTGGCACACGCCTTTAATCCCAGCACTTGGGAGGCAGGCAGATATCTGTGAGTTCGAGGCCAGCATGGTCTACAAGAGCTAGTTCCAGGACAGGCACCAAAGCTACAGAGAAACCTTGTCTCGAAAAAACAAAAAAATCCAAAAAACAAAATACAACCCCCACCCCTGCTATCTTCTAGTTACCTTTCTTAACTATCTCCCTTAACTATTTCCCCTAACTGCTTTCTCTAACTACTACCCCTAACTACCTCTCCTACCTCCCCTAACTACCTCCCTTAACTAGTTCCTCTATCAGAAGCCTTAGATACAACATAGCCCAACTTGTTCCCCTCACTACCATTCCCAAAACTTAAAAACACTGAGGAAGCACAGTACACACTATGCTGGTCACTTTTCTCATTGCTGTGACAAGAGCCCTGGCAAAATCAATTTAAGGATGGCTCTAGCTGGCTCACAGTTTGAAGGTACAGTCTATCCCAGTGGGTAAGGCAGGGCAGCAGACATGAGAGGCAGCGGGCACCTCAACCTCAGCCAGGAAGCAGAGGCATGGGTACCAGCGCCTGTTCACTTTGTTTCTGCAGTCCCCTATCCCAGCCCACGATACTGCTTAAGTGTAGAGTGGACTGTCCCTTCTCAGTTATCCCTCCGAGAAACGCCCTCCTAGATACACCCAGAGGTGTGCTTGGATGGTGACTGTGGAGTTTGCAGTGACCTTCACAGACACTGTGCTAAGACTGTCAGGACCCAACTGCCCAGCAGACCTAGGTGCGTGACTGCTATTAAGCCCACTGGAGGCCTGAGGAACAGTCTAGAACTACCGAGTAACTCACTAGGGGGTTACATTCCTTGAGAGTCAGAATCGCAGGTCTCTGGGAGTCCATGGCCTGAACACACACAGCTCGTGCCGCTGTGCCTCTCTTCTTCCCGTGGGAAGCTCTATGGGATAGAGTCCATCTCCTGACCCAAGTTCACGGCCACCTGCAAATGTGATCATATCGAGGAGGTTGCACTGAATTAAGATGGACCCTAATCCAAAGACTGGCATCCTTATAAGAAAGAAGTGTGGGCACAGAGATGGGAAGACCCATGGGAAGAGCGCCTTGTGATTTCAGACGACCAGCATTGATGCATTGACAAGCAAGGACAACTGGCAACTGTCAGTGAAGGCGCAAGAAGCAAGCAGGATTCTCTCCTAGAACGAGAGAGAGAGAGAGAGAGAGGAAAGAGAGAGAGAGAGAGAGAGAGAGAGAGAGAGAGAGAGAGAGAGAGAGGAAAGAGAATGCACACACACGAGAGAGAGAGAGAGAGAGAGAGAGAGAGAGAGAGAGAGAGAGAGACTTATTGATTCATCCATTTTAAACTTCTGGCCTCCTGCACTATGCGGTCTATTGTTTTAAGACCCCGGACTTGTGAGACCTTTATCAGAGTGGCCCTAGAAAATAAAGAACGCACCCAGCAGCCACAACATAGGTCTTTATTGCCTGGCTTCAGAGCGACACTCGGAACTGTCGCTGCTGTCCTCACAGAGCAGTCTTCTTTCAAGCACAGAAGCCCATCATGGAAGCTTCTGCCCACTGAGGTCACAGGCACCCCACTGACGTCCCTGGAATTCTGGAGCTCTGGGAATGCAAATACAACTCTTACAAAAGAAGGTACTTAACTGGGGACTAGCTTCCAGTTTCAGAGGGTCAGTCTCTTATCATCATGGTGGGAGGCAGACGGGCATGACACCGGAATAGTAGTTGAGAGCTTCACATCCTGACCCACAGGCAACAGACACTTGGAGTGGCACAGCTCCTTCAGCAAGGCCACGCCTCCTAATCCTTCTCAAACAGTTTAACTTCTTGAATCTATGGGGGCCATTCTCTTTCAGATTACTATACCACTCCATACCACTCCACACTCTACCTTGGTCTTTCTTCCTCCTCTTCCTCCTCCTCTGTTGTGGAACATTTGCACACTGTGTGAAGATGCATTGATGTGATTGGTGTAATCAAAAGCAGAATGGCCAATAGCTAGGCAAGAAGCCGTTAGGGATTTCCAGAGACAGAGAGGACTCTGGGAAAAAGAAAAGCAGAGGTGAATCTGCCTCTGCCTAACAAATGCTGGGATTAAAGGGGTGTGACACCAAACTCAACTGGTCTTCTATTTGAGTCAAGGTCTCCTTCTGTAGTTCAGGCTGATGTTAAAGTCACAGCAATCCTCTTGCCGCAGCCTCCTAAGTACTTGGTTTACAACTACCATACCCAGCTTCCTCTTTACATGATGCTCTCCTGTACGTGACTTAACGCTCTCCAATACACGATGCTCTCTCTCCTGTGACGCTCTCCTGTACGTGACGCTCTCCTGTACACAATGCTGTCTCTTCGGGTACGTGACGCTCTCCCTGTTTGCTCAGCTGTGCCCGAGTTTCACACTAGTTGTTTTTGAGACAGATTTTTATTTAGCCCAGGCTGGCCTTGAACTCACCAAGTGTTTAAGATGGCCTCAAGGCCAGCCTGGTCTACCTGACATCAGCCCCTGGCTGGCACGTGTATGTAAAGCGAGTTCCAGGACAGCCAGGGTTGTTGTACAGAGAAACCCATCTCAAACAAACAAACAAACAAAATGGCCTTGAACTGAACCGTAGACTGGGGATCCTCTTGAGTGCTGGGGTTGTAGGTATTTGTCATCATGACCGGCTAAATTTCTTCCTCTTTTTAAGATCCATCAATGTGTCTTCACTCATTCTGTCTACACTAACCTTATGTTCAAATAAGGGCACTTCGGAGGGATGGAGGTTAGGACTTCAATGTATGAATTTGGGAGACAGCACAACCCATAGTAGGTCCTCAGTGAAGGGTAAGTCTATCTTCTAGTGTTTCCTAGCGTGCCAGCCCCCATTCCAGTAGCCACCAACATCCCTAGGTTAGTGGGTATTCTTCCCGGGCCCATCTGTTCCTCAGCATCCGTGAGTCTGTTCCTCCTACTTAGCAGATGAAAGCATAGCAGTATTCTGGCATCTACCACACACACACACATACATACGTGTGCGCACATGAACATGTATGTACATACGTGTGCCAGCCAGAGGCTGACATCAGCTGTCTTAACTTTCACCTTTTTTTTTGGTTTTTCGAGACAGGGTTTCTCTGTAGCTTTGGTGCCTGTCCTAGAACTAGCTCTTGTAGACCAGGCTGGCCTCGAACTCCCAGAGATCCGCCTGCCTCTGCCTCCCGAGTGCTGGGATTAAAGGCGTGCGCCACCACCGCCCGGCTTCACCTTATTTTTGAGACACGATCTCCCACCTATTGACTGAACTGGGTGCCCAGCAAATCCCGGAGATCTTCCTGTCTCCATCTCCCCAGCCCTGACCTCACAGGCACCGCACTGGCAGTCCTGGCCTTTTTGGTAAGGTCTGGGGTTGATCTTCATGTGTGTGCAGCCATCTCCCCAGCCTCCACTTCACTCTTTCCCTGGGAAACATTTTGTCTTGGCCACACATCCCTTTCCTCCCCCTGCAGGGTCTTATAGAGTATCTGCTTATTTATTTAACTACTTGCCGCTTGGTAGACATGTCAAATCTTCTGCAATGTATATTCCTATGAGTGGGATTTTTGCATGGATGTACAAACCACATCAACCAATACCTGCAAGTACAAGTGCTTTTGTCGTCTGGCCAGTGCATTTTAAAATGCTAGTCAGTTTGCTAAGCCCCTCTCCAAGAAGTTTAGGAAAGGTCAGCCTTGTGCGGACAGAGCTGAGAGCCTGTGTCTCAGGATTTCGCTGAACTGCGCTAGCCAAGCAGTCACCTTTCCCCTGTGCTTTTTGTTTGTGTTACGGCTCTGTTGAGTGCTATTGGGTGTCTTTTCCTGTTTGGGTTCCTCTACTGTGAACAGTCTGTCCCTATCCTTTGCCCATTTTTCTTTTAGGATTGAGGAGGAGTGAAAGGGATTTTTACAGATGCAGAACAGGGAAGTGAATAAGGCCACCGGATAGCTGTCCACACACAAAGATGGGGACTGTCATTGAAAAACAGCCCAAGGCATTCCACCTCTGCTCCAGTTGCCTGGAATTTCTTTCCCCTCCTGTCCAATCAACAGTCATCTCTAGAACCAAGGAGGAAATTAAATTCAGGGTTTAGAATTGCAAATTCAAACTCGGAATTGAATTGTCTGAAAAACCACCAGGCCTCCTTTCCCCGAGCCTGGTTTGTCTCTAGGGGGCTGATGTCAGCTTGGTGGCAGACAGAAGGTAAGAAAATCCATTGGGTGCATTAAGTAGGCTTGGGAGAAAGCTGAAGACTACAGGAGGCACACATATGTCATAAAGGGCAGGTCAGAGGCCAGAGCCAAGGAGTTCTCCCGGGGCTACAGCATTCCTTTACGTGTTTTTCTTTCCTCCTCCCACCCCCCTCCTCCCATAGTTAGGGCTGGGCTAAGTTCAAACCCAGAGGGACAGCAGACATTTCTGCTCGAATCTGTTCTTAGGCTATTTTCAGGATGGGAAAAGCACCAGGGTTGTGCTGGTGGCGTCTCTGTCGTGTAAAGTGGGACTCAAGCGGGTCTCGGTGCCTCCTCCTCTCCTGTCGTTTCCAGAAGGTGCGTATACAATTGCTTCCTCGGCGTCCTGGTCTTCTAGACTCTCTAGGGATTTACCCAATACCTCAACGATCCCCGACCTAGAACGGGACACACACAGCTTGTTCTGTGCCTTTCAAGATGACGCACTAGAGCTGGTTAGTTTTACACCTCAACTTGGCTGTGCCACCAGTGTTTGGGTATTTGGGCAAATGTTATTTGGGGTGATTCTGGGAAGACTTCTTGTTTGGTTGGCTTTTGAAAGAAATTATCATTTAAATCCATAGAGTGTAGAGCTGAGAACGTTGCTCGGTGGTACTTGCCTAGCATGTGCAGGGCCCTGGGTTCAGTCCTTAGCACCACCGTAAGCCCACAGATATAGAGCAAAGCAGATTGCCTCCCATAACTAAAGGACACTCCGTTCAGTTCACTGAAGGCCTTAAAGAGGATACAGACTGGCCTCCCAGGAGGGACTCTGCCAGCAATTTGTCTTTGGATGCTTCCCAAGTCCAGCTCAATGCCCTATACTGCAAATTCCACAAATCTCTCTCTCTCTCTCTCTCTCTCTCTCTCTCTCTCTCTCTCTCTCTCTCTTCATACACACACACACACACACACCCTGCTTCTCTGGGAAACCTTGGCTAATTAGAAATGGGTTGCATGCCCATCAGAGGTTGGAGTTGGAGTTTTTAGGGGAAAGTGTAGGTTCACACATCTCCAAAAGAGTGAGTGTCTGCCGCCCAGCCCAACACACCAATTTGATAGTGACAAGCAGAGAAAGGATTTTTAACTCAGAGTGAGTATGCTGGTGAGACGAAAACATAAGGGGTCCAGTGAGCTGGAGTTCACCCTCTGGGTACTGACATGAAGTTTAGAGGTAAATGGAGGAAGAACAGGCGTGGCAAAGGGTCCGTAATCAGGCGATCCTGGCCAGGCTGTGGTCTGGTTGAGCATTGTGTCAGTTCTGCAAGGTGATCTGAAGACGTCCTCCTCACGGTCATCGCGTGAGGGACGCAGTCTGTTCTCAGTAGATGGTCACTTCTGCTCCAGGGTGCAGCCTCGCCATCATGGATAAGTGCCCTCATCTTGGGGAAGGGACATCTTTCCCGTGGAATTTGTTCTTCCTGGAATCTAAGGTGACTGCAGGGGTAGGGATGAAATAAGCTAGACAGACCCTCTTTGAGTGACTGACATGCTGACCTGTTCCAGAGACAAGCACGGAACACACAGTAGAGGAGACAGACATAAAACAGAGACGCACCAAGTTTTGCCCCAAATTTAGCTGTGTAGCAGGCCCAAGTGAGGAATCAATTTTTTTTTTCCAAAAGCACTTTCCAGAGTACCTGTTTCAAGCAACATGATATCCGACAGTATCAGGATGAGGGATGCCGGTCAGAGAGATGCCTCCAACTAGGGAGGTCTTGAGAAGGAGATGGAAATGAATGAGTAGTGTCTGAACCAAGGTCAAGTTTAAACAGGTTGTGGAAGAAGAAAGGGAAACACGTTCACAGGAACCAATGCGCAGAGCCAGGGTCACGAAGGAGCCAGTCAAGGGCTCACAGGTGCTCCTGGCACCCCAGGCAGCTGCCGTGGCTGCAACTGGACTCCCTAAAATGAGTATGCGTATAACGCACATCTTCATCTTTAGGACATAAGCAGGGGTCCCTCGCATGCATGTATCCCTGCGGCTAACTGCATTTCAATCTTAGCCGAAGCCGATGCTGAATAAATGTTCTGGAATTAGTGAATTATGGTCTGTGGCATGATTAGTCCCTTCCCTTGTCCTCAGAAGTATTGGGACTCTGGCGATGATGGTTATGAGGACCGCTTTGTCCTTAGTACCTTATGTTCCAAAATCACACAGTTGTAAACAATCCAGACAGTACATAAAACTACAAACAGGCACTGGTGGCTCCACTGCCCGGAGAGCAGAGGCAATAATTCATTTTCAGCTGTAAAATAGGGTGTTTTATTACTGTCTTGTTATCGGATGGACTTCCTTGCTCTTGAGCCCAAACCCTCACATCCATGGAGCATCCGTGTGCATGTGTCTGTGTGTAGGGTCTAAATACAAGCAGACAGGCATTATGGGGCCTTGGGGCGAGCTCCCAGTGATCAGAGAATTTTCTAGAAGCCAAGTTTCTAAGGGCTTTGCTGTTTCTGGGTCACATCTTGGCTGTTGGACACATACTCTTGTGTTAAGCCTGAAAACACTTTAAAACAAACAAACAAACAAAAAAAACCTAATCTCCCCAAATTGTGGTGAAAGCAAACAGAAAAACTCCTCAGAACATTTCTCCAAAGCCATTCCCAGTTTTCTAGAAAAATAGGGTATGACATTTTGAAGAGCTCTTTTTCATGGCTTCGTTTAGGTCTGTCTGGAATTTCATCCTTAGTTTAATGAGATGTTTTGGTTTGTTGTCTGTTTCTGAAGACATTCTTCTACTGGGGAGCAGCTATTCACCCCAGCAGGTCAAACTGGTTTAATTTGATCTCTTTTCAGGGATGGAAAGAAGCTTTGTTTTTTGCAAGTAAGAAAGAACCACAGCAGTGTGCACCATTTCCCTTCTTGATGGTTTTATGTTAATAACCTTAAGAGCACAAAGAGTATAGAAAGGCCGTCATTATTTGGAACTGTATTTTAAAAATTTAAACAACTGCATGCAGGAAGCATTTTCAATGCGTCTCTTCTCTTTATTCTTTGAGAGTTTAATTTTTTTATTATGTCTTATTTTATGTGCATGTGTAAATCTGTGGTTGCATGAATGGCATGACTTGTATGCAGACATCAGAGGACAACTTGCCAAAGTCAGTTCTCTCATAGCCAGGCGGTGGTAGTGCACGCCCTTAATCCCTGCACTTGGGAGGCAGAGGCGGGTGGATCCATGAGTTTGAGGCCAGCCTGGTCTACAGAGCAAGTTCCAAGACAGCCAGGACTGTATCCAACTGTTTTTCAAGAAGCAAAACAAAAGAGCCAGTTCTTTGTTTCTGCTGTGTGGATCTGGGGATGGAGCTCAGGTGGTCAGGTCTGGTTACCCTCCAGCCCACTTTAGTCTTTGAGATAGGATTTCTCTGTGTAGTTCAAAGTTGGTCTACAAGGGGACAAATAGTAGAAGATGGCCTTGAACTCATGATCTTCTTGAGACGGCTTTCTCAATGCTGGGATTTCAGACAGTGCCACCACCTCCGGCTTCACCTAACAAGTTCTGTTCTGGCCTTTCTTCCTTTCCTTTCCTCCCTTTTCCCTTCCTTCCTTCTTTCCTTCCTTCCTTCTTTTCTCCCTCCCTCCCTCCCTCCCTCCCTTCCTTCCTTCCTTCTTTTCTTTTTTTTTTTTGGTAGTGGGGATGAAATCTTGGGTGTGTTCAGGCGGTTTGCATTCTGTAGGATTGATTTTATTAGATCCATGCCTGGAGTTTACCCTCATCCAAGGAAAACCCATTCGGATTTCCTAAAGTTACTCTGATTAATTATATTCAAGACCCTCACATTCCACATCTGGATGTGGGAGAAGATACCAATCATTTGGTTCTTTCTCATTTACATAAAGGTCCCTGTCTTTCCACAGTTGCCATCCAAATAAAGCAAAAGAACCTTCAGCCAATTATTATTGGCAGTACAATCTCACTCTGTTCTCCTAAGGACCTAGGAAAGGAACACGGTTATTATGTTTGACTAATGGAGAACGCAGACTCACAGAGGCTAGAGAGATGGCTCAAAGGTTAAGAGAGGACCTTCCTAGCACTCACACGATGGCTCACAACCACCCTTAACTCCAGTTCCAGGGGATCTGTTGCCCTCTTCTAGCCTCCATGGTCACCAGGTACACACAGTGTATGTACATACATGAAAGCAGAACAGTCATACATATAAAATAAAAATAGTTTTTTTTTGAGTCAGGGTTTATATGTGGAACCGCTCTAGCTGTCCTGAAACTAGCTCTGTAGATCAGGCTGGCCTCAAACTCACAGAGATCCTCCTGCTTCTGCCTCCCAAATGCTGTGATTAAATAAATCTTTCAAGAAGAAAATTACCCAGTGTCACACAGTTGGTGAGTGGATAACCAGAACTTCAAGCCTTAGTTGCAACCTACCAGGGAGAAAAACCAGAGTCCAAGCATATTTCAGAGCAAAAAGCCACAGAGCTTGGTGATAGGTGGGAAGGCTTCTTTGGTAAGACCAATTCAGTAGCTCAGTTTGTTAACTGTGGTAGGTAATGCCAAACACAAATTTATTAAGTATGGCTTCTTGACAGCACAGTTGCAGATCAAGTAATGTATACCAGAGTATAATCATGGAAAGAACTTCTATGAAGCTTTCTTTCTTAAGATTTATTTTATTTACATTTGTTTGTTATGTGTACATGCTGTATGTATGTGCGTGTGTGCAGGTACCTGTAAAAGCCAGAAGATGGTGTCACATCTCGTGGGACCTGAGTTATAGATGGTGGAGAGCTGCTGACCATGGGTACTAGGAACTGAACCCAGGCCCTCTGTAAGAGCAGCAAACACTTTTAACTGTTGAGATATCTTTCCTGTCCCACCATGGAACTTTCTAAATAACATATAAAGCTTCCTTCTCGGGGGCTGGAGAGATGGCTCAGTGGTTAAGAGCATTGCCTGCTCTTCCAAAGGTCCTGAGTTCAATTCCCAGCAACCACATGGTGGCTCACAACCATCTGTAATGGGGTCTGGTGCCCTCTTCTGGCCTGAAGGCNTCTGTAATGGGGTCTGGTGCCCTCTTCTGGCCTGAAGGCATACACACAGACAGAATATTGTATACATAATAAATAATAAATAAATATTAAAAAAAAAGCTTCCTTCTCATCCCCCTCCTCTTCCCCCTTCCTCCTTCCCCTCTGCCTCCTTCCCCCTGGGGATTAAACCCAAAGTCTCTCTACCTCTGAGCCCAAATAATGTCCTCAAAGAGTTAAATCCTTCTAGGACTTACTGAATCCCAACAAAAAGCTCCAAAGGGAGGCTGTGAAGCTGCCATTTCACAGGTTAGGAAACTGAGGTATCGGGAGCTACGGGAACTTTCCCACCGTCGCACAGAAGGGGACTGCAGTTTCAGGTGGACTGGCAAGAGGGCAAGGGTTCTGAATGCCAGCCCCCGCAGCTCACAGATGCCTCTGCAATCTTAAGGCCATCATGGCCAAAGCGAGCCGTGTCTCTGAAAAATAAGCTTTTGCCTTCTAAGTCTCTATGAACATAGCTGGTGTGGCGGTTTGAGTAAGAATGGCCCCCGTAGGTTCATGTGTCTGATGCTGGAGAGTGGTGCTATTTGAAAAGGTTAGATTTAAGGAGTGTGGCCTTGTTGGGGTAGGGAAGGCCTTGTGGAAGAGCTGTGTCACTGAGGGTGGGCTTTTAGGTTTCAAAATCCCATGCTTTCTCCCTCCTTCTCCCTCCCTCCCTCCCTCCCTCCCTCCCTCCCTCCCTCTCCCTCTTTCCCTCCCTCCCTCCCTCTCCCTCCCTCCCTTCCCACCCATCAAGATGTGGCTCTCAATTACTTCTCCAGCATACCACGCCTGCCACCGTGCTCCCCACCGTGACTGATAATAGACTAACCCTTTGAAACTATAGGCAAGCCCCCAGTTAAATGCTTTCTCTTAAAAGAGTTGCTTTGGTCACGGTGTCCCAGCAATAGAGCTGTGACAAAGACAGCGATTGTACAATTGGCTCTAGGACACGTAAACAAGACAGTCTACAGGCAGGCACCCTCAGACTTCACTCTATTGTGTGTGAATTCCAGTCTGCTGGAACGTGATTATTGGTGTCCTGGACTGTACAAAGGGGTCCCTTGTCTCCACACTACGTTCTGAAGCGGTTAGGCGGCAAGGCTGCAGGAGCTTGAGGACTTGTCTGGTGACGAATCTGTGAGGAAACTTTTCTTGGGCTTCCAGAGAAGTCTCCTCGTTATGCAGATGTGACCTTTGTGGATGCCAGCGGAGTTAGGTTTGTAGAGATGGCTGTTACCAGGAATTCCTACTTTGTGTGAGGAGTTAGCAGAGATTAAGAGGGAGCAGAGATTGATCTTGCCTTCAGAGAACCAATAGTTGTGGGAGCATTCCGACTTGCATACAAGCAGCTAAAATACGATGCAGAAAAGTCCAAAGCTCCTCGTGGGGAACTGGGGAGACCTTGTCTCAAGGGTGGCACGAAAAAAGCTCTGAGGGGCTAACCCTCCCATGCAGGGTCTGCCAGAGACATGCTTAAAACAGTTGCTGGTGTTTGGCACAGGGTAGATATTTATTAGTGAGTCTCATGGTATTCTTATAACAGCCTTAAGGAGTCTGACTCTCTCACTTGCTGTACCTGGAAGTTACTGAGTGCCTCCAGGACTCAGTTTCCTGATATTAAAAGTAGATAAAGACAGTATCCAGTTACAATCACTCTCAGTTACCATGAGGATGTCATGGGAGGTTCGGGGACCACACTTGGCATGGGGCTGGACACCCAATATACACTGAAGTACTTCAACTCATCACAATGCCCGTGGCTGTGATGGTGTTCCCTGTCCACTGGAACAGCCTGGGAGATGGACCGTGGGGCAAGCCTATGGGAGATTATTTTGATTAAGTTCACTGATGTGGGGAAACTCATCTTACTTTTGAGTGGGACCACTCCCTGGGCAGGGGATCCTGGGCTGTTTAAAATGGAGGAAGTGGGGCTGGAGACGTGGCTTATAGAT
This sequence comes from Alexandromys fortis, assembly GCF_014885135.2. Lineage (NCBI taxonomy): Eukaryota > Metazoa > Chordata > Mammalia > Rodentia > Cricetidae > Alexandromys > Alexandromys fortis. The sequence goes on along the minus strand of NW_026068042.1, from coordinate 1,774,120 downwards.
TAAGAATGGCACCCTGCGGTGCTGGCGCATGGCTTTAATCCCAGCACTCAGGAAGCAGAGGCAGGGGGATCTCTGTGAGTTTGAGGCCAGTCTGGTATACAGAGTGAGTTCCAGGACAACCGGAGCTACATAGAGAAACCCTGCCTAGGAAAACCAGGAAAAAAATGTTTACTCCTCTTCCAGAGAACACAAGTTAGGGTCCCAGCACATATGCTGGGCAGCTCACCACTGTCTATAAACTAGTTACTGGGCATACGAACTGTCCTCTGGTCTCTGAGGGCACCTGCGTGCACATGATACACATGAAGCTCACTCAGACACAGACACATACACGTGTACACATGTTCACACATATACACATACAAATGTGCACACATACACATGTTCACAACACATATATACATATACACAATACACATTTTCACACATGTACATATATGAACATACACGTGTACACATATACACATTTACATACATACACATGTGCGCATAAACATATTTATATATAAATATACATGCATACACATATACATATTTACATATACACACATATACATATGCATGTATTCATATTTACACATACACACATACACATGTATACAATACACGCATTTACATATATACACATACACACGTACACGCATACATACACATCTACACATAAATGATAAATAAGTAAATAAAATGCTTAGAAGGGAGAAAGTGCGCCAAGCACTAGCCCTCTTCTGACTACAGTCATAGTGTGGCATCTGCCTCAAGCCCCTGCTGCCTGAGCTTCCTGTGGTGACAGCCTGCAGCCTGGAGCTGTGAACCAAAGGGAATCGTTCTTTCTCTTGGGTTGATTTTGTCAGGATTCTTCGTCACTGCAACAAGACAAGGAACTGAGAATAATGATGCCCTCCACTTGTAGAAGAAAGGAAGGAAATAGAAGCTTGAGCTATTCATTCAGCAATGGTTCTTGGGGGTGGGAGAGGGGGAGGATGTGCTGGGGATGGGACCCAGAACTTTGCACATAGTAGGCACTTTGTGCACACTGGCTCTACCACTGAGCTACACTGCCAGGACCCCATGCTCGTACTTCTAACTGTGACTCTCTAGTATTTCCAAAAAAGGAGGTAAAAGACGGGTAGACTAAGAACCATGTCAGTATTTTCTTGTAAAGATAAAGAAGAATTTGTTCTCATCCAAAGATGATGACCAGCGCTCTTGAAAACAATTTGTTCTAAGCCGTGGTCCACGGGATCCAGACCATAAACTGCTTTTACTACTTTCCATCTTAGAGGGCTAGTGGCCCCTGGCTGGGCAGCCCCTGGAGCAGTGGAGATAGTCTGGCTGCTCCTGGTAGAACTCACTGGGTAGTTTCTAGCACAGCTTGGCAGCACCAAGGATGGCAGGATGACCACCACCGTGGTCTCTGCTGATGCAAACTCTATTTGAATACAAGAACGTTTTAAAAATAGCCTACAATACCATTACGCCCTGAGGGTGGGGGTTGAATGAATACAAAAATACCATTAAGACAGTTCATTAACTAATTACAGAGCGTGCAGCCATATCCTCCTGCAAGGCAGGGTGATGGGGATGACTTACAGGGCTGAGCTCAGAGGCCAGAGGGGTGTACAGTGCTCTAGCTTCAGATCCCAGGAGGTAACACTCTTGATTGGCAGAGGCTCTTCCCTCCCTTGCTGTCTGTAGCGTCCATGGCAAGGTACGACAGGGATCCGGAAACCCTTCCACGCGATGATCACAGCCCCAAAAGTCTTACGTCTTCCCTAGTGATTCTCTGCATGTGTAACTTGACGTAGGATCTCAGAAAGCCTAGACAGGATGGGCAGGCAACTGGAATCTCATATTTTTGGCATCACACACACACACACACACACACACACACACACACACACACACACACGCTGACCTAATTTATGCATTGCCCAGATGTTATGGTTTGAATATGAAATTCCCTCCAAAGGCTCACGTCCCCTACAATACATCCTCAGCCGATGAAAGTGAGAAGTTCTGGAAACTTTTGGAGGCAGAGCTAAACCGGATAAAGTAGGTCACTGGGGGCATCTTGTCCCTGACTCCTTCCTGGTCTTCTCTGCTTCCTCTCTCTGCTTCCTGGCTGCTGTGCTGTAAAGCTGCTCTCTCTGCCATGCCTTCCCTACCATGCTAGACAGAACCCTCGGAAATAATGATAATAAATAAACAAATCTTTCCCATTTTAAGCTGTTCTCTCGGGTATTTTGGTCACAGATACACAAAAGTAACTAACACATCTAGTGTCTTGTCTTCAAGATGATAGATTTCAAGGACCTAAAAGATGCAGCCTCCTGAGCCCTCCTAAAATCTGTAGAGGATACAGATTTGTTTTCCAAAACCCCATCTCTGTCTCAGTGTCAGAATCAGGCATCAGTGGGCAGCAGAATAGGCGGCCCACAGAGGCCAGAGAACCAGGCGCTGGGGAAGACCTTGGGCTACAACCAATTCCAGAAGAACTCAGCAGCAGCCCACAGGAATGAGTTCGAGAACGTTCCAGAGACCGACAGGGAGATGGCTATCAGGTGATCAAATAGCAGTTACTGCTTTATCAAAAGTTCCTCAAAATAAATAAAATTAAAAAAAAGAAGTTCCTCCAGCTGGGTGTGCTGGTGCACACCTTGAATCCCAGCATCCTGGAGACAGGGGCAGATGGGTTCCTTTGAGTTCAAGTCTGTCTGGAGACAGGGGCAGATGGGTTCCTTTGAGTTCAAGTCTGTCTGGCCTACAAAGTGGATTCTAAACCAGACAGGGCTGCATAGTGAGACCCTCTCTTTCAAAACAAAACAAAACAAATAACAACAACAACACAAACCTGCCAGTGTGGAAATCACTCAGTAACTGAAGGGAGGCGCTGACTCATGAATCGGGAGCCCATACTTGGTCCTTTTCCCTAAGTCATACGGTTTGGGTGAGATAGGCTTAATCAGCAGGGTATGGGCCAGCAGTGGACTGCGTGTCTCGCATACCTGAAACCCTGAGTTCTGTCCCCAGCACAGAGAACAGCAGCTCTGAAGGGACCCCTGATAAAAGAGGGCTCAAGAAAGTGCTGTGTCTGGGCACGGGCCCAAGCGAGGGGATAGGACAGGCTTGCATTCCATCAGGTGTTCTGTGGTGCACGGTTTTATAAAATACCAAATTATGAAAATGGGACAGGTCACTTTTACGGCTGTTGGAGATGAATGTCACACAAATGCTCGTGGGAGGTCTAACATCACCACGCTTAATAACAGGTCTCACCTGGGAGCTGTTAGGTAAAGGTCGCAGTGAGGGCAGCCTGAGGGACTTCCTGCGCTGTTACCCTCAGTCAGGAAAGCAATCTCAAGGGACTTTTCCCCAGGGCCTACTACCCAGGGCCTCCTACCGCCTTGCCTTCTCTCTGCCCTACTTCTGCTGCTGAGGTCTGCATAGCATCTAGAAGCTTCTTGACTACCCTCACTGGAGGCTGTGGGAGAGGGGCTGAGGGAGGGCATATAACCTGGGTATGTGCTCACTGCCACAACAGAAGTTAAACATTTCCATCTTCCTCTCAGTTTTGATATTTCATAAAAGGAAAAGGTTTAGTGTCAGTTTTTGCTTTTTTTGTTTTGTTTGTTTTTTGGTTTTTGAGACAGGGTTTCTTGGTAGCTTTGGAGCCTGTCCTGTAAACTACCTCTTATAAGACCAGGCTGGTCTCAAACTCACAGAAATCTGCCTGCTTCTGCCTCCCAAGTGCTGGGGTTAAAGGTGTGCACCACCGACGCCCAGATAGTTTGTTTATGCAGTTTAAGAGTCCGGAGAAAAATCTCAGTGGACAGTGTCTGCTTTGGGTCCCCAGAACCCACAGGAAAGGCGGTGCAGCCATGTTCATCTGTCCTCCCAGCTTAGCTACAGGGAGGTGGAGCAGGACAATCTTCGGAGGCTCATGGGCCAGCTGGACTGGCAGACACAGTGGTGAACACTGAAAGAGCCGTGTCTCAAACAAGGTGGAAGGCAGACTGAGCATCTGAGGCTGTCTTCTAACTTTTGCATTTGTGCCCTGGCACACACATGTGCACACACACAAGCATGCACACATATCTATTGTGGAATATTAACGTGTTACATTCATTTATGCTGTGGAATATTTGCTTAATGATGCAAAGGTGTGTTGCGTTCTTTTATGTTGCATTTGTTTAAAACTCTGTGAAGCTGTGCTACTTTGCCTGTCTAAAACACCTGATTGGTCTAATAAAGAGCTGACCGGTCAATAGCTAGGCAGGAGAGGGATAGGTGGGTGGGGTTGCCAGGCAAAGAGAATAAATAGGAGGAGGAACTAGGCTGAGGAAGAAGGAGAAGCGAGAAGAGGGGAAGAGAGGATACCAGGGGCCAGCCACACAGAGAGCCACGGAGTGAGAAGTAAAGAAAGACATAGAGAGTAGGGAAAGATAAAAGTCTGGAGGCAAAAGATAGATAGGATAATTAGGTTAAGAAAAGTGGGCTAGAAACAAGCCAAGCGAAGACTGGACATTCATAAGTAAGAATAAGTCGATGTGTATTTACTTGGGAACTGGGTGGCAGGCCCCCAAAGGGCAAAGAGGGAAAAAACAAACAAACAAAAAAAAAACTTCACACATCCAAATAAATAAAACATAGAAATAAAGAGGGTTTTTAAAATATCTTAAATAGTGTAAGACACCGAATTTGTTCTAATTTGCCTCTTCCAGCCTCAGTTCCCTAATCTGTACATGCAAGATAATTGTAGCATCTCCCTCTTCAAGTTACTGTGGAGACTAAACAGGTGTGTTGTGGTTCAAGGCTCCGAATCAACCCAAGCAGATACAAGAGGTTACTGCAAAGCAAGACTCAATGCAGGGAGCACGAAAGAAGAGCCTGGTGGGGAGCCTGGGGTGGGGGCTGATCCATCAGGGCTGCAGAGCAGACTCCTCCGCTGAACTGCCACCCTGAAGGCCAGCTGAAGCAAATATTTAAGTACAAAAATCACAAGCATTTGTTGCCAAGTTACAGTTACCATTTTTACCAATCAGAAATCAAAGACAAAGGGCCTTCCTTGTCGACTGATATACAATGTTAGCCTTTCCGTCCGACCAATCAGATTCACTTGTTCCTTCTGTGGTTAGGAGCAGCCATAGTATTTCTAGAGAACTAAAGATGCATGATGACTATTTTTCTATGGCTCGGGGAGGAGGTGGGTCAGCCTCTAGAAAGTTCCCGGCTCTCCTAGGGCTTGGGAACCTGAACTTTGTTTCACCTCGCAGGTAAAATGGAGTCTGAAGTTAAGCACTTGGGATAAGTGCTTTTTGGCTGCTCCCAACAGGTACAGAGAAGCCTTTGGTGATGCCCGACAGAAACCAGCTCATGACATATTATCTCAACTGCTAGCTTAGACACTCTGTCTCCACAGATGACTTTGAGCCTCTTTGCAGAAATATTCTGTGCTCAAAGAAAACACATGATATACATACCTGTGATCGCAACAATGCGGAGGCAGGAAGCAGGTTACATTTGAGTCCAGGCCAGCACGGGGTTATGTGAAATCCTGTGCCAAAAAAAAAAAACAAAAACAAAAACAAAAAACAACGGCCACGTGGTGGTGGTGGTGCACGTCTTTAATCCCAGCACTCAGAAGGCAGAGGCGAGAGGATCTCTGAGTTCAAGGCCAGCCTGGTCTACGGAGTAAGTTCTAGGATAGCCATGGCTACATAGAGAAACCCTGTCTCAAAAAACAACAAAACAAAAACACACACACATAAAGCCAACAAAACCAACCAGCCTAAAATGGGCAAGGCAGCACATGCCTTTAATCTGAGCACGTGGGATCTGCAGAGACAAGCAGATCTCTGTGAGTTTCAGACCACTCTGGCCTATATAGCAAGTTCCAGGCTACCTAGGGCTACATAGTGAGACCTTGTCTCAGAGAGAGAGGGGGAGGGCAGGGAGAAGGAAGGAAATCCATTTGCACACATGCACAGAGATGTTGTATTTAACACAAATCTTGAGTATGTTTCTACATGAATGAGAACTGATTCACCATTCTGTTTTAATGATGGATCACTATTTTGCTGGATGACTATATCATAATTCATATGGCCAAAGCAGGGTGTTTAATGTACATAATGACATATTCGTTCAGAGACTATTTTTGAAAATGCATGCAGACCACCACTCGAATAATTCAAACACACTTTCGATATCCACAAACCCTGTAAGGAATACGGCTGAGGCACAAACTGGAACCTCAGATCCAGAGTCAGAGCAGACACCTCATGGGACAGGTGAAAAACAGCCCAAGTTACTATACTTATTCCAGATTAATTTGGAACAGAACGGCGCATTAAAGGAGGTGTAATAGTTGTCTGGTCAAGCTTTTAACGACGATGTAAGAGGACTAGTGGTTTGACTATTGTATTTTCCATTTGGCTTCCCAGCACCTCAAATTCAATCAGTGTCCTGCTGTTCCGAGATATTTCGAAATGTGCCGAGTCGGAGTTAATACCAGGAGCTCCGGGGAGACCAGCTTACAGAGGTGAGCCGTTGCTAATTCTGCAGGTCGACTCCTCTCAGCTCCCGGGGCCATTTACATTCTGACTGTAGCCCGGATGGCTGGGGGCTGAGCTGGACAGGGCCAGATATGCAGCTCCGGTGGGCTTGGTGGGCTTCAGGGTCTCTTGGGATGTAAGAGGAGACTTGTGTTACAAGGGCAGTGTCTAAGTCATGCAGACCTGACATGCCTTCCACCAGTACGGAGTGTCCAGTGCTCCGGGGACTGAGCTGGGAACTAGAGAGACAGCGAACAACAGGATGAGACCAGCTTCTCACTCTCGTGGACTTTAGATTCTAGTTATGAGTGTCCACACAGATAAGTAAATAAATAAAACAAGTAGACCTTTAAAAATATTTATATTATGTTAAAGTGTGTGTGTGTGTTTAGCTCCCCAAGGAGGCCAGAGGAGTCAGAGACCCTGGAGCTGGAGTTGCAGGTGGTTGTGAGTCTCTCGATACGGATGCTGGAAGTTATTTTTTAAATAATTTATTTTATTTTATTTTATGGACACTGGTGATAAGGGTTTCAAATCCCCTGAAACTGGAGCTACAGACAGTTGTGAGCTGCCATGTGGGTGCTGGGAACTGAACCCAGGTCCTCTGGAAGAACAGCCAGTGTTCTTAACCATTGAGCCATCTCTCTAACCCCAGATCCTGGAATTTAAACTCAGGTTCTTTGCAGGATTGTTATATGCTCTTAACCGCCAGTCTGTCTCTCCAGTTCCAACATTAAACACCACGATAAATAATCCACCGTGATGGACCAGAGAGTAATGGGGGGGGCTTGGGGGGCTCCACTGTGTTTCTGTGGCTTCAACAAGTCTCAGAGACCGGGCATTTTATTGAGGAAGGAGTTTTATTTAGCCTAGAGTTCTAGAGGGCCAAGAGCATTGCGCTGACGTTGTCTTGTCTCTGGGAGGAATCTCATGGTGGACCGCATCATGGTTAGAGTATGCTTAAGAGAGAAAGCCAAGTGTTAGAATCAGAAGCAAGAGACTGAGGAAGGCCTTCTTTAGCAGACACCCTCAAACAACGTCCAAGCCATGGCATCTACTTTCAGTGGGAAGAACTGTTTGCTATTCTTGATAGCTGAGAAGCGCCCAACTGTGAGAAGAGCTGCAAACCACCCCTGGAGCCTAAAGGAAGAACAAAGCCCAGGACCTGGGGCAGGATGTACCTATGGACTGAGGCAATGCCAGGCGTATCAGAGTGAGGCCCAGGAGAACATTCGGAGCCAGCGGGGTTGTACAGAACACAGGGAGAAATTCAGACTTTATTCTGAATCCCATGAGATGCACAGGGGACCTTAAACAAACAATGGGATTATGGGAATCCTCTTCAAAAAGACCATGAGCCTGTTGTGTGGAGGATGCATGGAAGGGAGTAAGACCAATGGGGAAGTAGGCTGCAGCTTTTCTCTAAGACACGGTGTCTTAGTTATTGTTCTACTTCTGTGAAAAGATGCCATGATCAAGGCAACTTTTATAAAAGAAAGCATGTAATGGGGAGTTTGTTTGAAGTTTTAGAGGCTTGGTCCATTATCATCCTGACAGAGAACATGGTGGCAGGGGGACTCATCATGCTGGAAAAGGAGCTGAGAGCTACGTCCTGACCTGAAAGTAGAAAGAGAGTGACTCTGGGCTTGGCATGAGTTTTTGAAACCTCAAAGCCCACTCCCAATGATATACTTCCTCCAATAAGGCCACACCCCCCAATCCTTTCAATTCTTTCAAATAGCGTCACTCCCTTGGTACCAAGCCTTCACATACATGAGCCTATGGGGGCCATTCGTATTCAAGTCACCATGTGCCACCCCCTGAGCCCCATAGGCTTAGAGTCATGCCGTAATGCAAAATATTTAGTCCAACTTCAAAAGTCCCCATAGTCTTTTGCAGTCTCAAGACCATTTAAAAATCCAAAGTCTCTTCTGAGATTCAAGCAATCTCTTAGCTCTAATCTCTGTGAAATTAAAATCAAAAAGTAGATCACATACTTCCAACATATAATGGCATATGATATACATTACCATTCCAAAATGGAGGAAAGAGAGCTTAGTGAGAAAATACTGGACCAAAACAAGACCTCAAACCAGCATGACAAACTCCAAATTGTGCATCTCCACGTCTCATGTCAAAGTGCTCTTGGGATCTCCCAACCCCTTTCGGCTTGGGTGTCTGCAATACGCAATACAACACACTTCTCTTTCTTAGCCGGTTTCCATTACCTGTTAGCAGCTTTCCTTGGCAGGTGTCTCATGACGCTGGCATCTCCAAAACCCCGAGGATGCCCAAATCAGCCCAGGCTTCACCTTCACAGCTTTACATAATGGCCTGTCATGACCTCCACGCTCCCTCTGTGGCTTTCCTTAGCTGCAGAGGGAGATTCCACAATCCCTAACTTGTATTCTTAAATCTAAAGTCAGAGCCGCACGGCCGCTGCTACGCTCGGGCTCGGCTGCTGATGTCCTGATTCCCTTCACTACCTAAGCTTTCCTTTCGTTCTTTTTCACAGTCTGGAAGCTTAGCTGGATGGGGTCTTCACTGAGGTAACCACTCCCTTTATTCCATTTTGAAACGGGGCTTTCTTAAATGTTTTACCTCCCCGAGCACTGGACTTGGCTCCAACATTATACTTCCTGATGTCCCTTTTCTCCTCAAACTGGACATTTTACATTTTTCCTCGCCCAGCTTACTCCTTTTCATTATACGTCTGTATAAGAATGGCCAGCAATAGCCACAGAGCACAGTCAGTACTAGGCTGTCTTCAGGCAGATATTTTTGGCCAAGGGCAAAAAGCAGCCACATTCTTTGCCAAAATACCAAAAGAACGGTCTCTAGGCCATATATTAATATTATTTCCCTCCGAAACTTCTTGAGCTGGGCCCCTACACTTAAATTGCCCTCAACACTTATATGCCATAAGTCACCTTTTTGGGGTGACTTCTGCCGTGATCCTGGCCACAGCGGGTTCATATTTCAGGGTAGGGGTGTGAAGATTAGAAATGTTGGGTAGAAGGAACAGAGATAAGAAAGAAACACAGAGACATAGGAGAGTACAGGAAGGTGTTGGGGGAGGCCACTTGTTCGTTACCAACTGCCCAGACATGAAATAATCACTCAGAAACTATATTATTTGCAATATTGTTTGGCCAATAGCTTAAGCATATTTCTAGATAGCTCTCACATCTTAAATTAACCATTTCTGTTATTTTATATTTTACCACGAGATTTTTGGCCTACCGGCAAGGTTCCAACCTCCAACTAGTGTCTTTCTCCTCTGGCGGCTATGTGGTATCTCACTGACTCCGCCTTCTTTCCTCCTCTACTGGCTTGATTTCCCATCTTGCCCTACTCTGTGCTGCAATAGTCCCAAAGCAGCTTCTTTATTAACCAATGGCATTCACAGCATACAGAGGGGAATCCCACATCAGGGGGGCAACTCAGTGAATACTGAATGCTGAATTTCCCCACGTTTATTTTCTATACACTTTTACACCCCAATACAAAAGGTGGGGGGAAGAAGGCAAAAGACTGCTTTAACATGACACAAAGGACAACCAGAACAGTTACTTGCTTCAATGCTTGAGACATTAAGCCACTATTTCCTGAGTAAAGCATTTGATGTCTTGGACAGGAATGTGCAGTGAACATACCCTAGACCAAGTATCCTGTAGGCAGCCACTCCTATGTCAAACCTCCTATTTTAAATGAAGGTGCACTGGAGTATGCTTGAATTCTCTGACCTTTGGTCAGGGTGGAGTGGATCTACCTCTATGGGCCACCTTAATGTCCAAACACCAAGTAACCACACCCTAGGTCAGGATACCTTGTTTTGTAGCCACACCTGTGTCAACAGCTTTGAAAGAGCAACAAAAATACAGCTCAAACTCTCTGACCTTCAGACAAAGTGGAACAGGCTCACGTCTGTGTGTGTCCCGACACTTATGATGGCTAAAGTTATGTTTTAAGCCTAAATTACTGTGCTTAAGGGATCTATAAAACAAAAATGCCTCTAACCAGTAAGCCCCACTTGCCCAAGGACAGATAACTTCCAGGAATGCTGGGCCTGTTGTTCACATAAGATAGCAAGCTTCATGTTTTCACATCTGTAAGTAAGCTTGCTTGCCCCAACTGCACAGGATGTACTTGATCACATGTAGCTAGGAGGTACATAGGCAGGAAGTATGTCAGGATGTATGCTTGCCCCTGATTGGATGAAGGCAGGGAGTACATAGCCTTGTGGGTTTTGCCTTTATAAGTCCCTATCTAATATAATTTGGTGCCATATTCTGGGAGTCGCAGGTATCAGCCTCGCCAATGTCCATCATCCTGGCCAGTATTTAATGAAACTTGCTTCAAACTTTATGGCAGTGTTTTCATTCTTGACTGGTGGGATTAACACATTGTCTTCCATGCGCTTACTAGGATGGCCCATTAAGCCACACTTAAAGTGTCCAAATACTTTACTAGTCCTGTTATTCCCAGATCATGGGACTCCCAAAAGACCACCACAGAGACTGAATCCCGTATGTAAAAACAAAAAGCCTTTATTTAAGTTTGAACTTGGACTCTCCATGTGTCCAGTGCATTGACACAATCAGAGAGCCTTGAGCTCAGCTGGGGTGGGTTTTTTTTTTTTTTTTTAATCATAGCAGAGGTTGGAATGAGGGATTTCTAAGGTTCAGGACCCATGATTGGCTGACATTTGTCTAGGGGTGTCTTGGTGAAAGGGCATGGGTGTGTGCTGGCCTAAGGGACCTCAGGTGATGATGCTATCTACAATGGTTAGAATGTTAGGAATTCCGTTTGGAACGTTAATTGCTTTCCCCCTTGGATGCTGATTGGTCCATTCCTGGGTGGTGCCTGGGTGGTCCCAGTTTGTGGTCTTTCCTGGAGTTAGGTGGTGCCTTGGGGTGAACTGAGACTCAGGCCTACTTTCTGGTTGGTCTCTACTGAGCCTGTCTTAGCAGGTGGGTACCAAGCTGCCCTGGGTCCTTTATTAGCTGCCCTAGAACCTACAGTCCAAAGTCCCAAAGTTTTCCATATTCCTTCAAACAACAGCATGGTTAGGCCGGTCACAGCAACACCCTAGTCCCTGGTACCAACTTCTCTCTTAGTTATTGTTCTGTGAAGAGACACCATGACCAAGGAATTCTTACAAATGAAATCATCTAATTGGGGGCTTGCTTACAGTTTCAGAGGTTTAGTTCATTATCATCATGGCAGAAAACATGGTAGCAGGCAGACATGGTGCTGGAGAAGTAGCTGACAGCTACATCCTGATCTGCAAGCAGATAGATAGATAGATAGATAGATAGATAGATAGATAGACAGACAGACAGACAGACAGACAGAAATTCTGTGCTCGGCATGGACTTTCAAAACTTCATGGTCTCTTCACAGCAATAGAAATCCTACTAAATAAGACACGTGGTCATCAGGGAGCGGCACTACCTGAGAGGAATTATTAGAAAATAAAGCCTTTTTAGAGAAGGTGTGGCCTTATTGGAGGAAGTATGTCACTGAGGACAAGCTTTGAGGATTCAAGGGCCCAAGTGAGGCTCAATGTCCTTCTCTCTCCTTCCTGCCTACAGATTTGGGTGTAGAACTCTCAGTTCCTTCTCCAGCACCATATCTGCCTGTGTGCTGCTGTTATGCCCAGTCCATAGGAACCCCAAAAGACCATTTCATTGGAATGCAAAAGTGAGGTTTATTATGTGCTTGTTACAAGCCAGCAAAGAACTCTTCGGTGCAGCAGTGACGGGAGGTACCCCGCACTTCTAGAGGGCACTATTTAAAGGCAAAAACCAGAGAGGTTACATTAGCAGGGTGTGGGGTGACTGGTTCAATCCTGATTGGCTGACATTTGTCTAGGGGTGTCCTGGTGAAAAGCAATGGATGTGTGCTGGCAGGTGATCCTATCTACAATGGTTTGAATGTTAGATATTTCCTTTGGATGGTCTGTTCCTGAGTGGTGCCTGGATAGTCTCAGTTTGTGGTCTTTATTGAAACCAGGTATTGCCTCAGTATAAACTACTGAGACTCTGCTTCTATTGAGCTTGTCACAGATGGGTCCTTCATTTCCCCTTCATAAGTACCAATGACAGGGTCCTGCTTGCCCATGGGTTTAAGGTGATAGTATTGGGACCTAAGAACCATTAGCTAACAGATTTCTTTTTCTAGGGCAATGGCCATCCTCTGCTATTGGGCCCTGTAGCTCTGATCTTTGAGTACAACCAAACTGGAATTATAATCTTGAATGTCCTCTTTGGTTCTGTGGTTATGCATAAAGAAACAAAGTGTCTTTTTATTGCAGGACTATTTTAGTTAATAAATCCATTAATTGACAGCTCTGAACCTATTTTTTTTGGTATATCAATGGGCACTATAGGTAATAAAATTACCTGACACGATGGAGAAGGAAACACAGAACACGCAAAAAACCCGCTTAGGAGTTTATTAAAGGGGGCATGTATGGGCCTGGGGAAGTCAGTGTGGAGAGAGAGAGAGAGAGAGAGAGAGAGAGAGAGAGAGAGAGAGAGAGAGGAAGATAGCGCATCCAGCTTTTAAAAACTGCCCAGTGCATGTGCACAGGGGGTTGACATGACTACATCATACGTAGATGACGGAGCTCACATATGAGAGCAAGGGCTTACGCAGTTGCATCATGCGTAGATGATGCAACCATGCTGCACATGAGTCATGCGGGGTCCTTTAAGATTCCCGGGGCCATTAGGCATTTCTGCTTGAGGGCTTGTCTGCACATGTGTGGCCCTGGAACCCAGAAGTGTCAGCTATGTTGTGTGTAGTAAGAGGAGCTCAGCGGGCTGTGTCCCGCAGCCCAGCTAGCTTAGTCCTGAAATAATTACACAGAAACTGTATTCATTTAAACACTGCCTGGCCCATATCTCTAACCTGTTATTAGCTAACTCTCACATCTTGATTAACCCATCTCCATTAATGTGTATTGCCACTTGACTGTGGCTTACCAGCATGAGTCTAACCAGCATCCATCTTGGGCAGGAGAATCATGACATCTGCCACATTTCCCTTCTTCCCAGCATTCTGTTCTGTCTACTCCACCCACCTAAGGGCTGCCCTAGCAAAAGGCCAAGGCAGTCTCTTTATTTAACCAATGAAAGCAACACATAGAAAGAAGATCTTCCTATACCAGTTGTGTTGCTAAATCATTACATTCCACCCTTTTGTTTATTATAAAAATTTGGGAGTTTAGAGTTTTTAATGGGTGAGTGTAATGGATTATTAAAAATTGTTGTGGGATTCCTGGCAGGCAGGGGTCAGCGGGTCCCAAGGGCAGCCAGTCCCAGGCAGGGATGGCACATGAGACCATGTGGCAGGTCTCTGAAGGTGGCTGGTCTCTGGCGGTGAGCCACGTGGCAGCAGGTGAGAGACAGATGGATGCAGAGTGAGGTTGGGAGGTTGGATATTTATTCAGGGGGTTATGGAAGGGAGGGGAGAAGACAAGAGAGAGAGAGAGAGAGAGAGAGAGAGAGAGAGAAAAGATGGAAGCTTTCTTTTTGAGAAGAAGACAGAAAAGAGAGAGAAACTAAGGCTGCAAGCAGGAAGGAAGACCTGCCTGCCCACTTCAGTGGATGGGGGAGTGGGCATGGCTTGTCTCTTAAAGAGACAGATCATTACAGTGGGAATGGGGCAAAAATTTGGTGAGTTAGGGTTTTTAATAGGTGGGAATGGGGCATGGTAAGGTCTCTCAAGACTGCTTTTTGCTGATTTTGTGAGCATCGGAGAGTTGAGATGCTTGACCACATCCTGGGGTGGCTGATTACTTTTGTGTTTTTTTCTGGGCTCTGTGGAACTGACTGAGTGGCAGTTTGGACCTCACAAGATGCTAGAAAGGCAGAAAATTATGTCTGGAAAAAAAATCTAGATCCTAGTAATTAAGGGAGGAGAGTCCCAAGATGGTGAATAGAGGGATTTTGGGAGGAGGTGGGTGAAGGGGGAAATGATAAGGGAAGAATTAAATGATACTTATTCTGGGTGAGTCTGGTCTGTTTAGATAGGTCCAATTCCTCCCAGAAGCTAAAGAAAAAATGTTTGAAAAAAATAAAATTTAGACATATTAAAAGCTTATGATTACAATGATATGGTGTTGGAATGGAAGATGGTAGGGAGGAGGGAGGAAAGGAAGGGAGAATTGTTAGATAGGGGAATTATTAGACCCCCCCCCTAATGTTTTACCTGAAGCAAATCTTAAGGCACTTGTTCTCTTTAGCATCATGGTTTTACCTTAACATCCAGAAGACACTGCTGCAGTCAGTGATAAACCTGTCATGTTAAAGTCTGTTTTGTGAGATTTTGGAGTTTGGGGCTGTGAATGTTCCCAAACTCGCTATTATTTCTTACCACCTGGGCTTTTGGCAATCCTTGTACCTCTGGCTCTATGTTTAATGATGGTCCCTGTATAACAGCTGGAATTTTAAGCATGACATTGGATATATAGGGAAGTTGGTAAAGCAGTTAGGAGAAAGAGGACGAGGGAGAGTATACGGAGTTTTTGGCCCAGGAGCATTGAGTACTGTGATGAGACTTTTAATTTTTGGAACTGGAGAAAGAGTGGATGTTGGTATCCTCTGGAACTTAAGGGAACAGGGTCCTGTTTGAGTTACTGTATACGGGGAAGTATCTTGAGCTGGAAAAGTAAAAGGTTTAAGGTGGGACAGGTGAATCCAATGAAAGAGTCCCTTGAGTTTGGCAGCTGTGGGAGTTACAAGAATTACTTTAAAGGGGCCCTGCCATTTAGGGAAAAGGGGTGAGGGGCATTGGTCTGGGGGAGAGAATAGCACCTGATCCCCTATTTTAATTGGCGGAGGGCATGAATTAGCACATGGTTGAGGTAATGATTAGTTGGTAAAATCCCATAATAGGGAGCGAAGATGGGATAACAGTGGAGTAAGCAGGTGATCAGGAAGTGGAGAGGTTTTGGGTGAGAGGCCGGGGGTTAAAACCGGCCGCCCATACATGAGTTCAGAGGGCGAGATGGAAGGGTCTTTTGGGGAGAACCCTAACCTAAGAAGGGCCAGGGGCAAAAGTTTTACCCATTTGAGATGAAGCTCCTGTGATGTCTTTTTTTTTTAAAGATTTATGCATTTATTATGTATAAAACATTCTGCCTCCATGTATGCCCTATGCCAGAAGAGGGCGCCAGATCTCATTACAGATGGTTGTGAGCCACCATGTAGTTGCTGGGAATTGAACTCAGGACCTCTGGAAGAGCAGCCAGTGCTTTTGTTTGTTTGTTTGTTTGTTGTTTGTTTGTTTGTTTGTTTTTTGAGACAGGGTTTCTCTGTGGTTTTGGAACCTGTCCTGGAACTAGCTCTTGTAGACCAGGCTGGTCTCGAACTCACAAAGATCCGCCTGCCTCTGCCTCCCGAGTGCTGGGATTAAAGGCGTGCGCCACCACTGCCCGGCAGCCAGTGCTCTTAACCACTGAGCCATCTCTCCAGCCTTCTGGTGAAATCTTAACAAGAACATTTTTTTTTAAAGATTTTATTTATTACATATACAATACGGTGTTCTGCCACCATGTATGCCTGCATGCCAGAAGAGGGCACCAGATCTCATTTTAGATGGTTGTGAGCCACCATGTGGTTGCTGGGAATTGAACTCAGGACCCCTGGAAGAACAGTCAGTGTCCTTAACCTCTGAGCCATCTCTCCAGCCCAACAAGAACATTTTTTAAGGAACAGTTAGTTTGTTCTACCTTTCCTGAAGACTGAGGGTGGTATGGGATATGAAAATGCCAGGGAATGTTAAGAGCCTTGGATAAAGTTTGAGAGATCTGGGAGGTAAACTCTGGGCCATTATCTGACTGAAGAAAGGTTGGGATTCCAAACCAAAGGATAATTTCTTGGAGAAGAACATCAGAAACTGGGTCTTCTTGTTAGTGGTGGGAAATGCTTCAGTCCACCCAGACATGGTGACCACCAAAACCAGAAATATTTAACTTGTCTGACTGTGAGCATATGAGTAAAATCAAGCTGCCAGTCAGTTCCTGGAAGGGAGTCCCTGGCCTGGTGGGTGGGAAAAAGGAAGCTATGATATTTGGTCTTGGGAATCTGACTTTTGACAGATTTTATAAGAGGCAGTGATAGCTTTTAAGAACTCTAAGTCCTCAGGGGGGATTGGAGGTGAGCCTTGACAAAATGAAACAGAGCTTTGCTATTAAGATGAAAGAGCTGATGTAGGTAGGACAGGATTTGCCAGGTGTCAGGGGATGTCTGCAAGAATGTGGGCTGTACTGTATGAACCCCCTGAAGTAATTGAGGTATGTTTGGGCTCTGGAATGCTGCTGTTCTAGCTGCTTGGTCAGCCCGGTGAAGGCGAAGATATTTTGAGATTGAGAGCTGAGAGGAATAGAGCAAAAAGCATCCTTGAGGTCTAGAACTGAGAAGTGGGAGGTTCCTGTAGGAATAGTGGAAAGAAGTGTGTAAGGGTTAGGCACTACAGGATGAAGAGGGACCACTGCAGAGTTAATGAGCTGGAGGTCTTAAACCAGGCAATAGGTTCCATTAGTTTTTTTTTTCAGCAAGTATAGGGGCGTTAAAGGGAGAAGAGGTGGGGCTAAGTAGCTTTTTTCTTAGAGGGTCAGAGATAATAGGCTTAAGTCCCCTAAGGCTCTGGAGAGAGACGGGGTCCTGAGCTTAGGTAATGTACTTAGTAGGATCTTGTAATTGGATAACAATGGGGGAATGGTGTTTAGCAACAGAGGGGTTTGGGGTGTCCCAGACCTGCGGGTTCACCTGGGAGGCTGGTAGAGGAAAAGACACATTGGGACTAGGAGGTTGGGAGGCTAGAAGAAGGAGGAGTGGAGCTGCTGGTGAGTGTGGAGTGAGGTGAATGGAAGGAGCAAATGAAATGGAAGCTCCTACTTTTGCTAAAAAATCTCTTCCCATAAGAGGTATTGGGCAGACTGGCATGACTAAAAATAAATGAGTGAGATAAATACCTTTAAATAAATACACAGTTAAGTGGTGGGGTCTGCTGAGGGAGATAAGGCTGTCCCCGTACCCCGACAATAGGGAAACTAGAAGGAGAGGTAGGCCCCCAGAATTCCCTCAGTACTGAGTAAGTGCCTCCGGTGTCCAAGAGAAAGGAGATGGGCCGTCCTGATGCTGTGATGTTCACCCATGGCTCCCTGTTACAGATGACGGTTGTGGCTGGGTCAAAGGAGCCCAGGAAGCCTCATGTGTCCATGGCCAGACCTAGCAGGGCAAATTGGGAATTTCCTGTGTTTGATGTCTCCATGCCACGATGTGCACGAGGACAATCGACTGCCCAATGTCCTTCCCTATGTCATCTTGAACAAGGTCTTGTGGGACCAAGATGAAAATTAGGGTGTGCTCAGGCCCAGTGACCAGCTCTACCACATTTGAAACTTGAGCCCCGGGGGGGGGGGGCAAGGGATCAGCACAGACAGCATGGATCAGGCAGTCTGTCACCTCGGCTGGTCGGAGGACCGTGGGTAGCATGTGACAGTGATGATTGTGGGCTTTGTCATTCCTCACATGGTAGACCTTGAAAGCCAACTCTAAGACGTCTGCCTGTGGGGTCAAGGGGACTTTCTCCAAAAATCTAAGTTTAGCCTTAATGTTAGGGTAGCATTGAGAAAAAAAATGAGTCATGAGTAACTGTCTGCCTTGCGTGGTTTCTGGATCTAAGTTAGTATATTGTAACAGGGCTTTAGTGAAGCGTTCCAAAAATGCAGAAGGATTTTCCTTTGTATTTTGAATGACCTCTGATAGCTTATTATAGTTTACTGGCTTGAGGGCAGCCTTATGGAGACCTACCAGGAGGCAAGTCAAAAACCATTCCCTAACTAAAATTCCACCTGGGGTGTTATAATCCCAGTGTGGTTCCTGCTCGGGGACTGCCTCTGCCCCCTGAAGGTGTGTTGCATGTGTTTGGTGAATCTCTTCTGCATGTAGTCTGGCCTGCTCCCAAACTCACCTGTGCTCTTCAGGAAGTAGGTTATTAGATAGGATCGTATAGATGTCATGAAAGGTGAGATTATAAGACTAGGATTTAGAGCTTAGATAGTAAAAGGCTTGGATATAAGGAAACTCCTTCCATTTGTCTGTGAGCTGACAGCAGTTAGAAAGCTCCTGTAAAATATCGTAATCAAAGGTGTCATTAGGAGGCCACTTTAAATTGTTATCTAAATTATAAGGAGACCATTTTTGAACAAAGATAGACAAGTGTGGGAATCTGTAAGTAGGGCATTAAGGCCTGGAGTTTCAGGGCCTCTAAAAGGCATCCCAGGGGAGAGGCTGGATTGATGGTCTTGGATGGCTTGTTACCCATGAAAACCCATGAAACTATGAAAACGGCCATACCACAAGGCTTATAGAGGACATCTCCCCTCTATAGGCAGGGTGTGAAATGGCAGCAAACACCACAGGGCTTGTAGGAGTGCTTCCTTTATCTACAGACGGGGTGTTAAAGCTTGACTGGTTCTGGTCGGGTGACTCGGAAGCTGGAGTGGCCACGGCGGGGACCACTGACGAGTGGGCCAAAGGAAAAGAAAAGAAATAGAAAAGAAAAAAAGGAGAAGGAAAAATCTGAGGGACCCTGGGCCCCCAGTCGTGGAAGGACTGACCCTGGGTCATTCAAACACAATTTTAGCTGAGGGAAGCAATTCAGAGGTGAATGTCAGTGAAGGGTTCAACCGTAGCCATGAAGGCCAGGATTGGGGGCTGTCCCCCCTCCACCATTTCTAGGAACATCAGAAGATTTCCTGGAGCTCAATGGTCAATTCCTTGGGTTCGGAGAAATAGTTAAGCTGACCAGAATGGGGGAAACTCACCAATTGAAGCCAGTGGTGTGCATAGAAATTGTGCTCAGCAGATGGAACATGTGGTTGTTGTGGAAAATATTAGACAAACTTTGTTTCTCATTACTTGTTTTAAGTTTGACTTTGAAAACATATACAGAGACCTAAAGAAGGTTTATTCCTGTAATTAATTATATCAGTACTTTAAGGATGACTGACTAACTTGTATTTCCTAACAGTCTATAATAAGTTAGCAACTTTCATAAGACTAGAACTTTACATTCTGTCAGGTTTAGCCTTAAAAAAAATAGTGATATTGAATTGAAGCTAATAAAGTCATTCTGAGGGTAAAAACAGAACAAGTTTGCAACCAGCTGTTAATGCTGTCTCCTTGGAAGACACACACACACAGGTCTCAGGGCAAAGGGGTACAGGAGGGAGCCTAGGAGCTAGCATTGCCCTTGACAAGTTCTAAAGCACTACAGCCAAGTGTTAGGAAAGAGCCACAAGTTCCCTTTTGCCCGAGATAAGGAGGGTGACTTCCCTTTTAGGGAGTAAGAACTTTGTCCAAGCACTGGAGGGAATGAGATCTTTGTCTGAATGCCTGGCCTTGGGAAAAGGACTTTGTAGTTTTATCTTAATATTAAGTATGAACCTTAGAAAACAAGTTTTTCTATTGAAGTTCCTCTAAGTATCAATACAAAAAAATTTTATATGACCCAGTTTATCCAAATAGCTTAAGATTAGCTACCATGTTGTTAATAGACTAAACTTCTGAACTATAAGCCAGTCCCAATTAAACACATTCCTTTATAATAGTTGCCAGGTCATGGTGTCTCTTCACAGCAACAGAACAATTGACTAAGACACCAGGACTACATAGAAAGGCTTTGTCTAAAATAGACGACATTAGATAGATAGATAGATAGATAGATAGATAGATAGATAGATAGATAGATAGATGATAGATCGATGGATTTTTGTCATCTCTGAAGCATTCTGATTTGAAGCCATCTCAACTCCTATAAAACCTTCCATATTTCATCTTCCCCTGTAAATTCAAGGCTCAAGTAAATTAATAAATTGTTGGAATAGAGAAAGACATACTCAGAGATTGCGGGCATGGCTTCAGAGAACAAGGGAGTTGTTTTCTTGCTCACTTGTTTGGTAACAAGAACTGCTATTAAGCACACAGCCCTCTTTGTTGTATGATATTTTGTTTGTGTTCTGATAAATAAAGCTTGCCTGGAGATCAGAGAGCATAGCTAAGCCACTAGTTAACCATAGAAGCCAGGCAGTGTTGACACACACCTTTAATCCCAGCACTTGGGAGGAGGTAGCAGGAAGATCAGGAATCCAAGGCCACCCTGAGCTATGTAAGATTGGGCCAGTCTAAAAGAGAAAGAGCCTGGCGTGGAGGTTCACACCTTTAATTCCAGCACTTGGGAGGGTCATGCCTTTGATCTCAGCAGTAGTGAGACTGAGACAGGAATATAAGGCTGTTAGAGACAGGATCTCCCCTAATCAGTGTGAGGTAGGATGTAGCCCGTGCGGTCTGGGGATTCACAGAGGCAGGAGCTCTCAGGTGGCTGCTGCTCTGCTTCTCTGATCTTTCAGCTTTCACCCTCAATAACCAACTCTGAGTTTTTATTGCTAAGAGAATGGGGCTCCAATTTCTGAGCTACGAGAACTGCAGGCAGTTGAATAGGACCACATCTGCTTTCAAAAGAGTTGCCATAACCCAAGTGGATATTAAGTTTAGGGCAGGTGTGGGAGACGTATTAAGGTCTGTGTCTACTTGGCCAGCAAGGCGCTGGTGCTTGAAACAGTTTCACACACCTCCTAGCCCTGGACTAAAGAGTGTTACTCGGAGGAGTGAGCAGGTTAGGGGATGAGCTTAGACAGGTTTTGAGGCTGGTGTTGAGGATTCAGGGTGTTAAAATTCTCAGTTGCATCTGGGCACTGTGATGGCTCAACCCAGATGGAGGGCAAGCCTGCATCTTCCACAATAGAAGATGGGGTAATGCTGGGGCACGAAAACAAATCAGGAACGCTTGTCTGAGCATCTGAAATGTGAGTAGTGAGGCCAGAGGGCTGTCAGCAAGGTGCAACCTTTCTCTCTGGCTGCCCTGAAGGCCTTGTCTCTCGGGTGTTGAGCAATTTCACTACATCCTGTTGAGGTGTGGATTCCCTCTACCTATCATATCTAGTAGTTATTACTATTCCAATTTATTGTGGTTGGAATTGTGTCTCCCACCAATTCGTGATGAAATCCTAGCCAGGAGACTCAAATAAGGCTTTCTTCCGAGACAAGGAGATTAAGGGGAACGAGGTCAGCAGGGCAAGGCCTAGCTCGGTGTGATCCACATCCTTTGTACAAAGGGGAGGTTAGGACACAGACTTGCCGGAAGGGCAGGTGAGGACAGGAGGAGAGAGCCGTTTGCAAGCCAAGGACGGGGGCAAACAATTCTGCAGACTGATGGCAGGCTCAGTGTTGTGAAGAGAGCAAACAAACTTGGCTTTGATATTTTGCGAGGAGAGTACCAGCAAGTGAATACACTCATCACTAAGATCCATGCCTTCTGGATTCTGTGATGTTCCCAACCACTCCTGTGGAGCTACACCGCCTCTAGTTCTTTCTTGCTGTTCTCACCTGGACTTCAGTTTGATGCGTTAGAAGTTTTTCATCCATGGCTGCCATCTCTTTTATATCCCCCTTCTTCCTCTTCACTTGCATGCTGGGTGATTTCTTCATCTTCATCTTTCTCAGTATCTTTGTCAGTTTGGGCTTTAATGTGTCTGTTACATTTGCTCAAAGAATTCTATTTCATTCTTTAAATTTTAATTTCTTCTTCAAATCTAGCCTTTCTTCTCTCCCTTCCTCTGCTCTACCTCTACACACACACACACACACACACACACCTCTTTCATATATATGTATATATGTGTGTGAAATATATATTTATTATATATTACAACATTTATTATTATAATGCATCATTACATAATATATTCATTATGTTATAATGTATTATACACTATATTCACTATATTATAATATATTAATTATATTATTACATAATATATAATATATTTCACCTACACACACACATATAGTCTTAGTTAGGGTTTCTTTTTTTTTTAAATATTTATTTATTTATTTATGATGTATACAATATTCTGTCTGTGTGTATGCAGGCCAGAAGAGGGCACCAGACCTCATTACAGATGGTTGTAAGCCACCATGTGGTTGCTGGGTATTGAACTCAGGACCTTTGGAAGAGCAGGCAATGCTCTTAACCACTGAGCCATCTCTCCAGCCCCCTTAGTTAGGGTTTCTATTGCTGTGAAGAGATACCAAGACTACAGCAACTCTTTTTTTAAATTCTTTTTAAAAAAATTATTTATTTATTATGTATACAGTATTCTGTCTGTCTGTATGCTTGCTGGCCAGAAGAGGGCACCAGATCGCATTACAGATGGCTGTGAGCCACCATGTGGTTGCTGGGAATTGAACTCAGGACCTCTGGAAGAACAGTCAGTGCTCTTCCAGATGGTGGACATCCATTTAAGTGACTGAACTTACATCATCAATAATAGTACAGCTTAATAGTGGGTGGCTACTGATGTGATATACTGAGGATATAAGAGTCCTTTCGCTGGGTTCCTGTCAAAGAGAGTTAACCTGAACCTAATTATGAAGGCATAAAAAGAAAAAATTCAAATCAAAGGCCTGACCTGAATTTTACAAATTGTCCATGTAAAAGGATAAATACAACCACGCAGTAATGGAGCACACCTTTAATCCCAGCCCTCAGGAGACAGGCAGATCTCTGTGAGTTTGAGACCAGCCTGGTCTACAGAGGGTTCTAGGACAGCCAGGATTACACAGAGAAACCCTGTCTCAGAAAACCAAACCAAAACAAACAAATAACAATAACCAAAAAGAAAGATAAATGCAAGTTGTAATAAAATTGGCATTTCAATATTTTTAATATTTATTTATTTATTATGTATACAATATTCTTTCTGCCTGAAGGCCAGAAGAGGGCACCAGGCCTCATTACAGATGGTTGTGAGCCACCATGTGGTTGCTGGGAATTGAACTCAGGACCTTTGGAAGAGCAGGCAATGCTCTTAACCACTGAGCCATCTCTCCAGGCCTGGCATTTCAATTTTTAAATTTTTTATGCATGAGAGCTTTGCCTGCATCACCAGTATGTCTGGGGCCCTTGAGGCCAGAAGAGAGCATCTGACCCTTGGGACTGGAGTTACAGATACCTGTGCGCCGTCACATGTGTGCTGAGCACCCAACCCGGGTCCTCTGCAGAAGCAGCAAGTGCTTCTGACTGCTGAGCTGTCTCTCCAGATCCAGTGTTTCAGTTTTATTTTTAGGGATACCATGACCAGTGCTCACCAGATGTCCAAATAACCAAAAATTAGACTTCTGAGATCTATTCAGATGGATGTGTATGGGGAGTATCTGAACTGCTATTTGTGTGCTATACATGGTCACAGTCCTTTTTAAATTTTTATTTATTTACTTACTTATTAATTTATTTTTGTTTTTTTGAGACAGGGTTTCTCTGTGTAACAGTCCTGGCTGTCCTGGAACTCATTATGTAAACCAGACTGGCCTCAAACTCACTGAAATCCACCTGTCTCTGCCTCCCAAGTGCTGGGATTAAGGGCGTGCACCACCACCGCCCGACTGGTTGCAATCATTTTTAAATGTTTGTATTTCTCTCTCTCTCTCTCTCTCTCTCTCTCTCTCTCTCTCTCTCTCTCTCTCTCTCTCTTGTGCTTTGTGTGTGTGTGTGTGTGTGTGTGTGTGTGTGAGAGAGAGAGAGAGAGAGAGAGAGAGAGAGAGAGAGAGAGAGAGAGGTGTGCACATTTGTATGCATGTGCACAGGTATGGAAGCCGGTGTTTGACACTGGGATGTCTTTCCTGAATCACTTCTTCACCTTATTTTTTTTTTAAGATTTATTTATTATGTATACAACATTCCTTCCATGTATGCTTACATGCCAGAAGAGGGCACCAGATCTTATTATAGATGGCTGTGAGCCACCATGTGGTTGCTGGGAATTGAACTCAGGACCTCTGGAAGAACAGTCAGTGCTCTTAACCTCTGAGCCATCTCTCCAGCCCCTCCACCTTATTTTTTGAGACAAGGTCTCTTACTTAACACGGAGCTTGCTTTTTTGGACCAGCTGGCTGGCTGGTGAGCCTCTAGGATCTGCTTGTCAGTGCCTGCAGCACTGTGGTTACAGACATGTGCTCAGATTTCATGGGGGTGTTTGAGTTCAAACTCAGGTCGTCATGTTTGCATAGCAAGGACTTTATCCACTGAGCCCTCTCTAATCGGTCCACAGTTTGAATCTTAAATAAGAGACCTGTGAGTTCAGATTTATGAAAGTTGCCTCATCTACCACGTAAGTGACCTTTTCCCCCACAGTCATCAATACTCCACAGAAATGAGAGGAAGGATTTATTTTGGCTCACAGCTCCAGAGCTTTCAAAAGGCCCATCATGGTGGACGGGGCACCATGTAGCCATTCACACCATGATGGGCAGGAAGTAGAAAAAAAAAGGAGCAATACAAAAGAGGTAAGATACAGTCCTCCAGGACACACTCCTGGGGCCTACTTCCTCCAGCTAGGCTCCACCCCTTCCCAATAATGCAATCACATCGTGGAGCTCTCCAGATCCATGTGCTTATTGATCAGATCCCATGTGCTGTAACCAAGGCCAGCACAGAGACTATTAAAGATGTGTTTTACTCTGGGGATTCCTCAGTCTTATCAACTTGATGAGCTAACCATTACAACTCTGGTCAAGGCACAAGTGAAGAAGAAAGCACAGAGTGACAGAAATTGGGTTACACCATTGTGCATGTAAATGGAGAGCTCCCAAGCATCCTTCTTGTTTATATTGGCAATGCCTATATACTCCTTTTTTATCTTTCTTTTGAGACAGGGCCTCGTGTAGACAAGGCTGACTTTGAATTTGATGTGTAGCTCAGGACGACCTTGAACTTCTGATCCTAGTTCCACTTCCCAAGTGCTGGGATTTCAGGGCTGCACCATCTAGTTTTAAACGGTGCTAGGGATCAAATCCAGGATGTTATATATACCAGGTCCGTTAGCTACTTTCCTATTGTTGTGATAAGACATGAAAACCAAGGTGACTTACTTTTTAAAAACCATTTATTTCAGCTTAAGTTTCCAGAGGGTTAAAGTGCACATTGGTGGAGTGAGGTAGGATTGTAAGAAGAGCTGGGAATTCAAGAGTTGAACAGAAAGGAAGGAGAGCATTGGGGATGGTAGGAAGCTTTGAAGCCCCAAAGCCTGCCCCTCATGACACACCTCCTCCAGCAAGGCAACACCTCTTAATCCTTTCCAAACAGTTCAATCAACTGGAGGCTAAGTTATATCAGAATGCAAAGGGCATTTGGTTCATCTTCAAAAGTCCCCATACTCTTTCAATCCCAACACTGTTAAAAAGTCCAAAGTTCACAATCTCCCGAGACTCTAGGCAAGCTCTAAACTTTAACAGTCATGTAAAATTGAACTACAAATTACAGACTTCCAACATCAATGGGACAGACAGCCTATTACCCTTCCGAAAGGGAGAATGGGAGGCAAGGTGAGGAAATGCTGGTTCCAAACAAGATGGAAACGTGGCAGGGTAGACTCCAATCTGCAGCTCTCTGCCTGACATTAGAGGGTTTAGATGGCTAGCCCTTCCAGTGCTACTGACTACGACATACTTCTCTCTCTTGGGCCTTTCTTGTAGATTTCCCACAGCTCGGTCTCGTCTGACTCCCTGGGTCCCCAACATAATCCAGGCTTCACCTTCATTGCTTTACACAGTGGCCTCTCAGGGCCTTCATGCAGAGACTTCCCTGATGTCTGTGGCTCTCCTTAACCACGGAGGAAGACTCCACAACCCCTTTACTGGTGCACTCTTCATGACTCTAAAGCCAGCAAGACCTGAACTACACTGCCCAAGTCTGACTACCAACGGGAGGGGGGGGGGGCTGAATCCCTTTGATTTGTTCCTTTTTAGGACCAGAAAATCCCTTAGGCCTTTGTATTTCACAGGTTGGAAGCTTAGCTGGGGGCATCTTGCCCCGAGGGTACCACTCTCCTTATTTGAATGAGCAATGAGCATCAGGCCTCTCCTTAGCTCCTCATCTCCTTCAGCACAAGCCTTGGCTCCAACATTAACTTTCCTGTTGCTCTTTATCTTCAAACTGTACATTTTGAATTTCTTTTTGTCCCACTGGCTCTTTGTCACTTGACACCCATAATATTGATTACCAACAACCACATGACTAAGTCTCCTGATGTAAGTGCTCCTGAAATATCTGCTGAAGAAATTAGTCTATTACTGTTAAGTTTGGCCTCAGACAAGTTCTTAGAAAGAAGGCAGAAAGCAGCCATTTGCTTTGTCAAAATATTACCAGGGTAGTCCCTAACCCTGTGGCCAGTGTCCACTCCCCCCACTCCCGCCTCTGAAAATGCTTGCTTTGGGCTTTTACAGTTGGGCCTCTGTAGGGGTCTCAGCTCTGTTGTCCTCCAAGTTCCTACTAGGGTAGTCCATTAAGCTCTACTTATAGCATTCAACAGCATTTTTTTCTTTTTTTTTTTCCCTTTCTTCAAGACAGTGTAGCCCTGAGTGTCCTAGAACTCACAGTAGACCAGATTGGCCTTGAACTCAGAGATCCTCCTGCCTCTGCCTCCCAAGTGCTGGGATTAAAGGCAGGTGTCACCAGTGCTTGGCTCAACAATTTTTCTAATCTATAGTCTCAAAGCGTTCTACACTCTTGCAAACAACCACCTGGTCAGGTTTGTGAGGAACCTCCCTGACTTCATTTTAAAGGTAGGAGCCATTGTGTTGTTGTTTATTTATTTTTATTTTACATGCTTTGGTGTTTTGCCTGCATGCATATCTGTGTGAAGGTATCAGATCTTGGAGTTACAGATAATTGTGAGTTGCCATGTGGGTGCTAGGAATTGAACCCTGGTCCTCTGTAAGAGTAGTCAGTGCTCTTAAACGCTGAGTCATCTTTCCATCCCTGTGTTGTATTGTTATAAATAAATTTCCATTTATTGTACAAGCAGAGTTTCTGTTTTTTTAAATATCTATCTATCTATCTATCTATCTATCTATCTATCTATCTATCTATCTATTATGTATACAATATTCTGTCTGTGTGTATGCCTGCAGGCCAGAAGAGGGCACCAGACCCCATTAAGATGGTTGTGAGCTACCATGTGGTTGCTGGGAATCGAACTCAGGACCTTTGGAAGAGCAGGCAATGCTCTTAACCTCTGAGCCATCTCTCTAGCCCCAGAGTTTCTGTTTTTAAGTCTCTGTTTCTTGGAACCTGACCTATCCCCCCCCACACACACACAATCCATGACCTTGGCTTGTTTTTGAGAACACCCAAACCCTCCCTAATCATATGGTCACTACAATGGTGATGGATATTGGGTTTTGTTTTGTTTTTGAGATTTTCCTGTACTTCCTACTGCTCCATTGTCTTGCTTCTGTAAACCTGCTTTGTAATTTGTTCCTTAAAAGGGACCCAGGAAACAGGCTCAGAGCTGTTCTCTCTTCAGGAGTCATTGGCCAGCTCTGTGTGCACCCCAATTAAGCTTCCTTCAAGTCTGGCTCAAAAATTATGGTTGTGTTTTTTTCTCTCCAGTGGGATTAACAGTCTGTCACAGTAAGAGCCAACTTCCTGGTACCAACTTCTCTATTAGTTACTTCTCTGTTGCTGTGATAAGACACAATGACCAAGGAAACATCACAAAAGCAGTTGACTGGGCTTAAGTTTCTGGAGACCATAATGATGAAGTGAAGGCACAGTTTCAGCAACAGATGAGATCTCATGTCTTGAACAGGAAACAGAGAATCCTGGAGGTGTTGGGAAGCTTTTGAAGCCTCAAAGCCCACTCTATGACACATCTTCTCCAACAAGACCAACCCTCCTAATCCTTCCCAAACAGTTCCACCAACTGGAGATCAAGTATTCAAACATTTATGGAGGTCATTCTCATTCAAATCACCATACTAGGCAAGCAGGTACTAACTGAGCTATCTCCCAAGGTCTCTAAAGCCCAGACTGGTCTTGAACTTATGGCCCTCCTGCCTCAGCTTGCCAAGTGCTGTTGTACTGGCCTCTGTTACCATACCCAACTTGTTAAATACACTCTTTGTCTTAGTCATATTTCTATTGCCGTGAATAAAACATCATGGCCAAGGGAGCTTTTTTTTTTTTTTTTTTTTTTTTTTTTGGTTTTGTTTTTTCGAGACAAGGTTTCTCTGTAGCTTTGGTGCCTGTCCTGGAACTAGCTCTTGTAGAACAGGCTGGCCTTGAACTCACAGAGATCCACCTGCCTCTGCCTCCCAAGTGCTGAGATTAAAGGTGTGCACCACCACCACCCAGCTCAAGGGAACTTATAGAAGAACTGGGGCTTAGGTTCTAAAGAGGTAAGAGTCCATCACCATCATGGTGGGGAGCATGGCAGCAGGCAGCATGGTGCTGGACCAGCAGCTGAGAGTGCACGTCTCAGCCCACAAATAGGAAAACAGAGTGAGCTTGAAATCGTGTGAGTCTTTTGACACTTCAAAGCCCACCCCTAGTGACGTACTTCCTCCAACATGGCCACACTTCCTCAGCCTCCCCAAACCAAGTATTATAAATGTTAGTTTATGGCAGCCATCCTCATTCACATCACTACATTCATTAATAGGAGTTAAAATTATAACTGTGCTTGCTTTGAGACAGATTCTAATGCAATAGTCCACGCCAGCTTTGAAACCACTATATAGCCCAGGCTGGACTTGAATTTACGGTCTATCTCAACCTCCTAGTGCTGAGATTACAAGTCGGCGTCACCATGGTCAGTTATATCTATTCTAGTAGAATTTCACTAGGGTTATCAGAAATGTCCATATGCTTCCTTTGGTCAGTTTTCCCTACACCTAGCTCTAAAGCACCCCTCAGTACAAAGGTGGTCAGAGAAGACAAAGTAGAACAAAGGATTGTTCATTGTTCTTCCTAAACCTGGAGCAGAGAAAGTGATTGATTGTGACCGACTATAAAACCCTGGGAAGTACCAAGGATTACTGTTTATCTCCCGTGCTGTCTTGAATCTCTAATTACCATAGGGGGAGAAAAGCCTTTTTTCTCTCACCCATCGACATCTGGGAGAATGTTGCCAAAGGGCAAGAACAAGGCAGCTCTTAGAGCTAAGTGTAGGGCTGGCACAAGTCTAGGGAGGAAAGGACACACGGAGAGACAAGGTGCTCCAGGGAGGGAACAGAGCGGCTCTCCCGTGTCCTGCCAGGGGATGGAGAACTAAGGAACACAGCCGTGCTGGTATCCCAGATCTCCTTTCTTGGGAACTCTATGGCCTCCACGGAGCTCTGTCCTAGAGCTTGGAATAGAATTAGATGCGGCACAGAGGAGCCCAGAGAAGGACAATTAACACAGTAAATCTCGAGCTTAGTCAATGCTTCCTTCTTTTCCCTTCGCCTAAAGGAGCCTGCCATCTCCCAGAATGCCTTTCCACCAAGACGCAGCATTGGCTTATCCCCTGCTGGGTAGTGGAAAGTGGCTCCTTAGGCACAGAGCTCCCCCTACTGGCCCATGCGTGGGAGCCTTCAGATTGCTGGTCATTTCTCCAGGGACATCACCCTCAAATAGGTTCGTAAGCGGGAAGAAAAATGAATAGTTAATTAACAGTGTTAAAAAGGAATGTGGTAGAGGCTAACGAGTTATCTGGAACTCCGAAGAACCCGTGACCTTTGGTATATTTCTTAAGCTCTCTGAGCCTCTGTTTTTTTGGTCCTTACAGTGAGGAGAAAGAAATTACACGCAAACAGAAAAAACATGGGGGAAATTCCAAGCATATGTTGGAGAACTAAAAAGGCGCATAGGCCTTTGGAGGATACAGAGAATAACTGTAGGAGGCACCTTCCATCTCTTTAGTGGAGAATGGATCATCACAACTGTTACTATCTTCAGCTGCTGTGTAACAAACATTCCCAAAGCTTTATTTTTACAGAGTTTCACGGGTATAGCCCTTGCAGACTTGGAACTCTCTATGTAGATCAGTCTGACCTTGAGCTTAGAGGCCAAAAGAGGGCTTCAGATTCCTTGATACAGGAGTTACAAACAACAGTTATGAGGCGCCATGTGGATTTGGGGAAGAACCCAGCAAGTTCAGAAGCAAGTACTCTAAACCCCTGGGTCATCTCTTCAACCCCACCCAATTCTTAAAAATATTCATTTGGTTTATTTTTATCTTATCGCCTCCTCCTCCTCCTCCTCCTCCTCCTCCTCCTCCTCTTCTTCTTCTTCTTTTTCTTCTTCTTTCTGAGACAGGGTTTCACTGTGTAACAGCCCTTGTTGTCCTGGAATTTGCTTTGTAGACCAGGCTGGTCTTGAACTCACAGAGATCTGCCTGCTTCTGCAGCCCAAGTGCTGGGATTAAAGGTGTGCACCACTACATTCTGACTTTGGCTGACTTTCCTGGAACTTGCGCTGTAGATCAGGCTAGCCTCTAACTCAGAGATCTACCTGTCTTTGACTCCAGAATACTGGGATTAAAGGCATGCACCACCACCACCTGGCATTTATTTATTTATTATTAATTTTTTAAATATTTATTCATTTATTTATTTATTATGTATACAATATTCTGCCTGTATGCCTGAAGGCCAGAAGAGGGCGCCAGACCTCTTTACAGATGGTTGTGAGCCACCATGTGGTTGCTGGGAATTGAACTCAGGACCTTTCAGGCAATGCTCTCAACCACTGAGCCATCTCTCCAGCCCTTTATTTATTATTTTTGAGACAGGTTTTCACTATGTAGCCCCTGAATGACAATGGGACTATGTAAACCAGGCTGCCCTGGAACTCGCAGAGATCCTCATCTTCTGATTCCTGAGTTTTGAGATTAAAGGCATGAGCCACCATAGCTACCCCTGATTTATTTTTAAAGCAGATCAAACAGATTTATTAAGGGAAAGTGTGGAAACTCTCAAGTGTGGGAGGAAGTCCAAGGGGAGGATACCTGGATGTGTGTTTACTTCTTGTAGTTCTCTGAATATTCTAGGTATTTTATTTTCATTTTATGATTAAGGTGTTTGCCTACATGTATGCATGTGCACTGCTTGAGTACCTAGTGCCCACAGAGGCCAGAAAGGGGTACTGAATCCCCTAAATCTGGAGCTACAGTTGTGAACTACCATGTGGGTACTGGGAATGGATTCCAGGTCCTCTGGAAGAGCAGTCAATACTCTTAACTGATTCATCGCTGGGCGGTGGTGGCACACGCCTTTAATCCCAGCATTTGGGAGGCAGATGGATCTCTGTGAGTTCAAGGCCAGCCTGGTCTACAAGAGCTAGTTCCAAAAAAAAAAAAAAAAAAAAGCAAAAACAAAACAAAAAACAACTGAGTCCTCTCTCCAACCCTTTCTTCTAGATGATAATCCTCCGTATGATATGTATTTGGCAGGAGAATTTTCTCATTGTGTAGCAGAGTGTCCAGCAAGCAGCTTTCGAGGTTGTTAGAGCAAACAGATATTTTTAGTGACATTGAGACATTAACATCTGCAAAGTCCATGCTCAAAAACTGCTCAATCAAGCTACAAATAAGTGAATGAATAAAGTCACAGCGTGCACGCGCGCGCGCGCGCGCACACACACACACACACACACACACACACACAAGATGTGTCCACAGGTATAATAGCATGACTGTTGCTGGATAGCCAGTCACTTTCTGATTACTTTGAGGCCCACTCCACAGGAGGGAATCCAAGCATGGTACCATAAACTTGGTCAAAAGCTCATGCTGGCAGGTCATAGGCTGTGTGGGAGGGACTATTTTGTAAAATGGGCATCTTGTCAAACTGTCTTCTGAATATTTATGCTTATAACCATAGATTAGTGCGGCACTCAGCCCTGATCAAAGGTGCTTCCCCCACCAAGTAGGGAGTAGTCAATGCAGAGGACTTGTGTTAGTCAGGGTTTCTATTGCTGTGAAAAGACACCATGACCACA
Organism: Alexandromys fortis; assembly: GCF_014885135.2. NCBI lineage: Eukaryota > Metazoa > Chordata > Mammalia > Rodentia > Cricetidae > Alexandromys > Alexandromys fortis. The sequence goes on along the minus strand of NW_026068042.1, from coordinate 1,741,667 downwards.
GTGACTCTTATAAGGAAGATATTTAATCTGGGGGGGGACTTCCAGTTTCAGAGGTTCAGTCCATTATCATGGTGGGATGTGGCAGCATGCAGGCAGACATGGTGCTGGAGAAGGAACGGAGAGTTCTACATCTTGATCTACAAGGAATAGGAAGTGAACTGAGTCTACACCGAACACAGGTGAGGAGCTATTGGCAGTTGATGGAGTCATTTGTTTTGGGGGGGAGTGATCACTTGTAGGTTGCCCATGTGCATGACGGCAGCACTAATTAGACTCAGTAGGCTATAAAAGAAGAGGAAGAAGAGGAGGAGATGAGGGTGGGGGAGGGGACATTTAGGGAGTCTGGGGGAAGTGGAAAAAGACAGGTGTGGGTGGAGGGTATGATCAAAATACATCTGTAAATGTGTGAGAAAAACTGTCAGAGGATCAACACAAAGTTTGAAAATAAAAATAAACTTCTGCAGAAAATATCTAGTGTTTTAAATAGGTTTATGTTTCTGTGTTGGGCTTCCCTTATAGTCACCATTGGATGCCCACAGCCCACAGGCCATGGGATGGGCACCTGCTAGACTGTCTCTTCATTCTGTTGATTATTCCCTTGGCTGAGCCACTTTGCAATCTCATATAATCCTATTTGTCAATTTTGAGAATTATATCAGTTTCTTCTTAATATTTATTTGTTTATGTATATGCATATATATTACATGTATGTAGGAGCCCTTGGAGGTCAAGAGTTATATACACCTGCCACGAGGGTGCTGGGACCTGAACCTGGGCTGTCTAAGGGTAGTAAGCATTCCTAACCACTGGGCCATCTCTCAAGCCCCTATTAGAATCATTTTCAGAAGGTCTTGTTCAAAGCCTGTAGCTTGGTTTTTTTGTTTGTTTTTTGGTGTTTTTTTGAGACATGGTTTGTCTATCCTTGTCTGTCTGTCCTAAAACTAGCTCTTGTAGACCAGGCTGGCCTCGAACTCACAGAGATCTGCCTGCCTCTGCCTCCCGAGTGCTGGGATTAAAGGCATGCGCCACCGCCACATGGCTCAATGCATGTCTTAAAATGTTTTGCTTCAGTAGTTTCAGAGTTTCAAGCTTTACAGTAAGATCTTTGGTCCATTATGAATGGACTTGGTGTGTGGTGGAGAGTGTGGTGAGAGATAGATACAGTTTTTACTTATTTATTTATTTATTTATTTATTTATTTATTTATTTATAGATACAGTTTTGTTCTTCTACATATAGAATCCAGTTTTCTCAGTAGCGTTTGTTAAAGAGGCTTCCTGTCCTTCGGTGCATGTCTTTAAGACAGCTTTGTCAAAATCAGGTGGCAGTAACAGTGTGAATTCCTTTCTGGGTCCTGTGTTTTACACCACTGGTCTATGTGTCTCTTTATGTGCCAGGACTATGCCTTTTTTGCTTGTTTTCAAACAGGGTCTCTCTACAAAGCTCTGGCTGGCTTCAAACTCACAGTGATCCTCCTGCCTCTGCCTGATCCCTACTTCTGTTGGGATTAAAGGCTTGAGCCACCACACCCATATGCTTTAAAAAAAAAAAAAAAAAACAACTTTGTCTCTGCTCTGTGATACAATTTGAGATTGGATATTGTGGCACCCTAAGGGCTGTTCTTTCTCCTGTGGAATGCTTTGGTTATTTGGGGGGGGGTCTTTTGTGACTCTAGATGTATTACAGGGTCTCCCCCAACTTCTGTGAAGAATGTCATTGGGATTTTTTGGTAGTTTTTGCATTGAATTTGTAAAATGCTCTCAAAAATAGCCATTTTACAATACTAATTCCGCCAATCCAGGTGCTCGGGACAACTTTCCATCCTCTCGTATTTTTTTAAATTTCTTCCTTTGGGGTCTTAAATCTCTTATTGTTGAGGTCTTTCACCCCCTAGTGAGGTTTATTCTAGGTTTTTGGGTTTTTTTTAGGTTACTGGGAATGGAATTTTTCCTCTTGATTTCTTTCTCGGCAAGTTTGTTATTGGTGTATTGTTAAAAAAGAGCCACTTGTTTGTTCCTGGCTGCTCAGCCCTGAAATAACCACACAGAAACTGTATTTGTTGTAGGAGGCCACTTGTTTGTTCCCAACTGCCCAGACTCAAAATAATCACACAGAAACTGTATTATTTGCAATACTGCTTGGCCAATAGCTCAAGTGTATTGCTAGCTAGCTCTTACATCTAGAATTAACCCATTTCCTTTATTTTATATTTTATCATGAGGCTCATGGCCTACCAGCAAGGTTCCACCTGGCAGCTCATGTCTTTCTCCTCTCATGGTTCCATGGCCTCTCCTTGACTCCGCCTTTTTCCTCCCAGTATTCAGTTCAGTTTCCCCCACCTACTTCTATTCTGCCCTGCACAGGCCCAAGACAGCTTCTTAATTCATTAACCAGTAAAAGCAACACATATACAGAAGGACTTCCCACACCAGTGTATAGATACTGACTTTTGTATCCTGTTACCTTACTGGAAGTGTTTATCAGAACTAGGAGTTTTCTAGTGAAGTATCTAGGGTCTTTTAAGTATAAGATCATATCATCTTCAAATAGAGACAATCTCTGGGTGTTTTATTTCTTCTTGTCTTATTTCTCTAGCTAAGACTTTGAGTCCTATATTGAATAAGAGTGAAGCCAGGCAGTAGTGGTGCACGCCTTTAATCCCGGCACTTGGGAGGGAGGATTTCTGTGAGTTTGAGGCCAACCTATTCTACAGAGCAAGTCTAGGACAGCTGGGTCTACACGGAGAAAGCCTGTCTTGAAGCACAAATAAATATAAAATAATAAAATGAAATCAGGCACCCTTGACTCATTCCATTAGAGTAAATGCTTGTTTTGGCGTTTAATATAATGGCCTATATATTTACTATATATTGTCTCTATCATGCTGAGATTTCATTTCTGGTTTCTTTGAGGCTCTTAACAATTTGATATTACATTTTTTTTAAATTTGGTGTCCTGGAAGACCCTTTTAAGGGTTTTTTGTTGTTGTTGTTGTTGTTGTTGTTTTTATCAACAAAAGATGGTGAACATTGTTAAAGGCCTTTTCTGCATCAGTTTGGATGATATGATTTCTGTTCATAGTCTATTTAATATGCAGAATTACTCTTACTTATTTGCATATGTTGACTCAACTTTGCACCCTTGGAATGAAATCTACTTCGTCATGGTGTGTCTTTTGTGATGTATTTTTCTTTTATGTGTATGAGTGTTTCACCTGCATGTATACAAAAGCACCACATATACGTAGTGCCCACAGAATTCATAAGAGGTCATCAGATCCCCTAAAACTGGAATAATAGGTGGTTGTGACCCACCATGTAGGTTCTGGGAACCAAACCCAGGTCCTCTGCAAGATCGGCAAGTGCTCTTAACCACAGAACTATCTCTCCTGTGTATGATCTCCTGAATCTATTCTTGAATTCAATTTGCAAACCTTTTAACATCGATATTCACCAGGGAAACTGGTCTATAGATTTCTTTTTTTTTTTAAATATTTATTTATTTATTTATTATGTATACAATAGTCTGTCTACATGTATGCTTGCAGGCCAGAAGAGGGCACCAGACCTCATTACAGATGGTTGTGAGCCACCATGTGGTTGCTGGGAATTGAACTCAGGACCTTTGGAAGAGCAGGCAATGCTTGTAACCACTGAGCCATCTCTCCAGTCCTAGATTTCTTTTTGTTGTGTTATTTGGTTATAGTATCAGAGTGGAGCAGTTTCATGGGATGAGTTTGGTGGTGCTTCTCCCATTTCTGCTTTGCGAGAGCTTGAGGTGCGGTGATGCTAGGTCCTCTAAATATGTGGGGGACGTGGCAGGGACGCGTCTGCTTCTGGGCTTTTCCTTGTCAGCAAGCTTTTTACCACTTCCTCAGCCTTACTGATTGCTGTGCAGATCTTCCTGATTTAATTTTGGGGAGTTATATGTAGCTAGAAATTTATCCATTTCATCCTAGTTTCTTGGAATGTTTCCAAAATACTAACAGTCTCTGCATTTTATTGGAATCTGTAGCAACCTCCTTCCTTTCCATTTCTCAATTTAATGAATTTGTATCTTTTCTCTTTCGACTGTTTTGGTTTTTTCAGTCTTGTTTGTTTTTCCAAAGAGCCATATGCTTGTTTGATGAGCTCTATGCTTTTTTTTTTTTTTTTTTTACTCCTAATTTGATTTCTGTGCTCATTTCTTTCTACCCTGCTGCTCTGGGTTTGCCTTGTTCTTGTTTCTCTAAGGACGTGAGCTGCATCCTGGGCTCTCCACTTTTTCTGATGGAAGCACTCATAGTGTACACGCCCTCTGGAGCTGCCTACGTTGTATCCCACAGGTTGTGGAAGGTGCTGCTTTCATTTTTACTGGCTTCTAGGAGCTTTCCTTTCCTCCCTAAGTTCCTCAGTGACTAACTGCTCATTCAAAAATGTGTTACTCAGTTTCTATGTGTTTGTGTTGCTTCTGTAGCTTTTCTCATTATTGATTTGTTTGATGGCACTATAATCTGGGAGAGATTTTGATTCTTGTGTACTTGATAAGATTTAATCATGGCTTAGAGTGTGGTCTGTTTTATGGGATGCTTCATGAGCTGCTAAGAAAAAAAAAAGTGTGTTCTGTTTCTATTAGATGGAATGCTCTAAAAATACTGGTTAAGATTATTTGCTCTGATGACATTTAACTGAGATCTGATTTTAGTTTATGTGACCTATTTAGTAGGGCACCAAAGCCACTCAATATCAGAACCCATGCACGTACTCACCCATGCACGTGAGTGTGTTCATGCGTGCATGCACGCACACACACTTGCTTAATGTCTTCTTTATGCAGTTTCCCCTTTTATTAATATGTAGAGGCTTTCTTTGACTCTTAATTTTGGTTGGAAATCTAGTGTATCAGATGTCAGAATGGCCATGCCAGTTTGTTTTCAATTTCCTTGCTTGCTAGACGGCTTCCCATCCTCGAACCCTTTCCCTATTCGTGTCCCTATGTTTCTTGTAGACAACAGATGGCTGGATCTAGATTTTGGGGGTTTTTGTTTGTTTGTTTTTGAGACAAGGTTTCTCTGTGTAGCCCTGGTTGTCCTAGAATGAGTCTGTAGACCAGGCTGGCCTGGATCTAGCTTTTATAACCCAGCCAGCCAGTCTGCATCTCTTTAGTGCTGAGGTGGGGTCATTTGTATTCAAGGGTACTCTAAGGGAGGTACACACTAACCATGTGCTTTTGTCAATTCCTTCTTAGGTCTTCTTGGTTCAGCTATTTGTTTCATGAAATTCATTATTTCCTGTGCTCTTATATCTGAAATTTTCCTTCTCCTCAAGTATTCTTTTAAGTATCTCTGCAGCACTGGTCTGATTGGTGGTCATGTAGTGTATTTAGCTTGTGTTTGACTTGAAATGCCTCTGTAAATTCCAAGATAGCTTTCCTGACTGTGACTGGCAATTTCTTTCAGGGCTGAAATATACCACACTCTGCTTCCCTGGATTTGAAGGTTGCTAAGGAGAGGTCTGATTTTCTGCCTCTGTAGATGAGTTGATGTTTTTCTTCACCGCGTTTATGTATGCTTTTCTTCTAAGACAGATTCTCATGCATCCCTGTATATCCTTGTACTCACTATATAGCTGAGGATTAGCTTAAATTTCTGCTCTTTCTGCCTTCACCTCTCAAGTGCTGCAATGACAGGCAAGCATGGCCGCAGCCATTTTTTGTTGCACTGGAGACTGAATTCATGACCTGAAGTGGTTAGGCAAGCATGCTACCAAATGAGCTACCCCAGAACTTTTGGGTTGTATTGTTGTCGTATTGGTTATATATTGCAGAGTTGCTGCTCTCCAGCCATGTCTGTCTGGGGTGCTGAATGTTTCTTGTGCCTAATTCTTCAAGATTTTGAAACTTTTTGATATTTCATTTAATAGGTTCGCTATGATTTACTGCTTACCTTACATGGTTCTTTTTTATTTATTTATTTATTTATTTTATTTTTGAGACAGGGTTTCTCTGTAGCTTTTTTGTTGTTGTTGTTGTTGTTCCTGTCCTGGAACTAGCTCTTCTAGACCAGGCTGGGCTCGAACTCACAGAGATCCACCTGCCTCTGCCTCCTGAGTGCTGGGATTAAAGGCGTGCGCCACCACCGCCCGGCTACCTTACATGGTTCTATACCATAAATTTTCATGTTTGTGTGCTCTCTCTAATTTTGATTTATATGTACGAATGTTTTGCTTTCATGTATGCTGGTTGGTGCTCCAAATACATGCAGTACCTGGGGAAGTCAAAAGAGGGTGACTTGGAAATGGAGTCACAGTTTGTGAACTGCCATGTGGGTGCTGGGAACCCAACCTAGGACCTCTGCCAGAGCAGCAAGAGCTCTTTACTGCTGAGTCATCACTTCAGCCCAGGTATGGACTCTGTGTGTGTGTGTGTGTGTAAGAGAGAGAGAGAGAGAGAGAGAGAGAGAGAGAGAGAGAGAGAGAGAGAGAGAGAGAGAGAGAGAGAGAGAGAGAG